>NC_090984.1:115246022-115549052 GCF_041146395.1 Eulemur rufifrons | reverse complement strand
AGCCTGTTATCCTTGCGATCCTGTTGACACGTTAAATAATATTAAAACTTATTTTTTCAAATGAGAAAGAGACACACAACATAAAACATAAACACAGCAAGCGTGAAAAGGAAGTTCCCAGAGGCCATCATCAGCGTCTCAAGCTTCCTTCTAGCTTGTTCTGTCCACAGAGAACAGGTGTACGCGTTCATCTTTTTTCTTTTTTGGCCTAAATAACATTTTAAAGAAACAATCCATCCTTCAGACTGGCCTTTCTCCAATTAGTGCTACGCTAGTGCCTGGAATACTTAGTGCAACATCTCAGGAACTTTATGTGACGGCTGCCTGCTTTAAAAATCCCTCCTGAAAGGAAAATTTGCAGCCTGTGGGTGATGTTCAGCCTTAGGAGGCACCAGAGACTCCTTCCTAAAGCAGGTGCAGCCGTAAGCGACCCTGGGAGGGACCCTAACACACCAGGGCCTCCTGGCAGGGCCAGAACCCACCCAGGGCTGCTCGACTCTCCCTGCCCCTTTAGTGAACTTACCTCGTTAATTATGATCCTGCTGGCCATCCGCAGTCGGGTCCTGGGCCCAAACTTGTTGGTGATCATCACGCGCAAGCCTGCTTCCGGGAAGTTGAACTTGGGAGGGCTGGAGCTCATGAGCTCGTCCACCATCACCACGGGGCTTTTGCCATATTGCGGCGTGTCCTTCACTATTGAGCACAGACCACTATTAGCACTGATTCCTCTGAAAACAGCTCCCAAGCCCGGGGCCCAGTGACTGCCCCTTGCCTTGGGAACTCCCCCGGGCTGTGGCGCTGGCGGCCAACAGCCACCTGGAAGTCTGGGTGCCTGGCTTCAGCTCCTCCCACCAGTCAAAGTGGGCCACTTAGAGCCCAGTGGGTCCCCTGCTACAGGACACTCACATCCATGTGCTTCTCCTGCAATTCTGGGGCCCTGTCTTGGCTAACGTCAAGGGTCTTCCTGATCTTCCTCTAAGCCTCACCAGGGCAGCCCACCTACAATATAGACAGGGGCCCTGCCCCCTCTCACCAAGACTCTGAGGGGACCTTTCTTTCCCCGTTTACAGAGGCTCAGGTGAAGCTTCACAAATCGACAAGGGAACATAAGAGTGGAAAATGCTGGAAGGCAACAGATAGTTCTGGACTTCCCACAAGGCCATGTGCTCAGTCTTTGAGGGATCATCTCAACCCTGCAGGGGAGGATGCTCCTAACTTCATTCCCCAAAAGACAGGCAGTGAGATCAAAGATTTGGATCCCAGGCCCCTAGACAGGCAACGGAGACCTGGGAGAGGGGCCTGCTTGTCTGAGGGTGTGCTGTGAGCTGCTGGCTGAGCCCAGTGACTTTGACAAACCCTGACACTCTCCAGGAGGGAGGCGTCTCTCTCTGACTCTTTCCTTCCCCTCCGGAGGCTGAACAAAGCACCCCTGGTCCCTGGGCCTCTTCCTTGCCACCCTCACAAATATGTGCAGTGCTGGTACCCTGAGGGGCTTGACATCTGTCTCAGGTCCCTGGGAGGGTCTGGTTACCAAAACGCTCATGCACACAGCATGCGGAAGCAGGCAGAGTTTCCCCTCCAATGGGCTGTAAAAACAGAAACGCCTGTCCCTCTGCATTGGTTACCAGTTCCCGGAGAGCATAACCGGGTAACCAGGGAACAGGTCCAGAAAGCAAACTCGTGCGAGAGTTAACTGCACAAAAATGCACAAACGCACACCAAACACACGTACTCCTCACCAAACAGCAGCGAGGCGGCTCAGCAGACAGGAGGCTTATGGGTTAGAAAAGAAAGCCAGGATGACATGCATCTGTCGGAGACAGACGCGAACCTCCAAAGAGGCGTGCGTCGTTGGCTGGGCTCGTGGTTGATTTTTTTTTTTTTTTAATGCATGTGTTATGCTTGCATGAAAGCTGACTACTTACAATTTAGAAGAGGAGGAGAGTTAAGGAGACAGAGGCCAACAGAGTTTGTCAGAGATGATTAGCGTGCGGTGGGTGCCGAGGGGCTGGGGCAGCATTCTTGATGGTGGAGAAGGTGCCGGGGTTACGTGGAGGAGGGTGTTAGTAGCGGGCTCCTTCTACAGGGAGGAGGCCCAGTGCCTGGGGCCTCAGGCCTTCAGGATGGCTCTGCTTCTACTCTGAGGAGCAGGAGCACCCCTGTCCCCGTGCCATGGCCCCACCCTGCTGCAGGGAAGCTCAAATCCCTCCCCCTCAGGAGCCCCCATCTCAGAGGCAGGTGACACCAGCAAAAACTGCAGGCTCCAGCTCCATCCTACAGAGCCAGGCCCTGCCTGGGGGGACAACTAGGCTCAGAGGAGGGAGCCTAGAGGCTTGTGAGACAAGAGCTGTGATACCTCACTCCTGGGGCACCTCATCCTGTTGTCACCCACCAAGTGACGAGGTGGTGTGTCCCAGCCCAGGCTGGCTGTCTAGAAGGGAATGCAATGACAGCATGGTTTTCTGGCAGTTCAGCCCAAGGCCAGGCATTGCCCCCCAACCTACCTGTGCCAAGCCAAAGCTGTGCCCAGGGCCGGGGCCGCCTGGAAGGATCCAGAGTGAGCATTTGGAGCTAGACTGGCTTGGTTTGGGGTGGCTGGGGGTCAGGTGGCCCTGGCTGTCAGGATGTGTGCAAGGTCACCTGAAAACCAGCCAGGAGGCTGACTGGGTGAGCTGAGCTGCGCAGCCTTTAGGAACATCTAAGACCATAAAGGCAGTTTATAAGAATGTGCGGAAAATGCTCTACCCTTCCCTTCTCCAGTCAAGAGGTTGAGCGATAAAAATTTTGATTTTATATGGGAAACACCAAAACCGATGATAGCAAAGTTGGGCTGAGAGAGTGTGCTCTTGAAAGAGTCTCCCAGCCAGCAACCCTTGCATTTCCTTCAGTGGGGCGGTTGCGTGGTGGCCTGCCTGGAGCCGAGGGCAGGGAGAGAAACTCCGACGTCATCTCCAGCGAGTCCATGGCAACACTCTTAGGAAAGGCAGAGGCCCAAAGCCCTGGTTTCCCCAGCCCCACATGGGATGCTCCTGGGTGCCCCTTCCTCCTTCTGTGGTCAAATGTATTTAGGGTGCAGTGACACATGCATGGCCCTCTGGGAGCCTCTATGGGGTAGTAAAATCTAGGGTGAAAAAACCCAAAGGCTGCGTCCCTGGGCCTCCCACTTTGCAGCTCCAGAGTCCAGCCTGCACCCCCCTGGGGCTGCCTCCTCCTCGGCCTTTAGCTAAACGCATTTACTCTGGTCAAAGTTGTAGAGTAACCGTCCCGAGTGCTGGGGAGAAGTCTTGGGTCCGATCTTTCAGTTTTCTAGAATTGTCCTGGACTTAAAGAGGTTTGGGGGAAGGTAACAAACCGTGGGGAAGACCCGCTGTTGCGGGCACAAAAGCAATGGAGACAGAGTCGGGACAGAGGCCAGGAAAGGCACCACATGGGCAGCAGCCGTGGGGACCCTGCATTCCCCTGGCACGGGTGAGGCCCCCATGTTGAAATGCGGGGCACCTCCCACGGGGCCTGGGGAGGGGTCTCCTCGGTCGGTCAGTCCCACCACAGGCGTCAGGTGGCTCCCGGGGAGGGCACCTGAGGAAGCAGGAACTTTCCACTGGCCTGAATGACTTGCCACGTGGTGTTTCTCTTCTTTGCCATGAAGGCCCAGAGAACTGGCAGCACGGGGTATGTGACTGAGCAGGAACAGCCTCTGTCCTGCGTCTGGGGACCTGTGACAGTCCCCTTGGAGCCATTGTGTCTGTGGAGCTAAAGTGCAAAGCAGCGGCCAGCGCTGCCCCCGCCCCCTCTGAGGAGGTTGTCCTGGAGACGGGCTCCCCGGGGTCGTCTGCTCAGCACGCATGAGACAGGGCACAGAACCCAACGCCAGGCTCTGCCCCTCAGGGGTGGGTCTCACGGCCCGGCTGTGGCCTGACCCCCACCCTCCCCACCCCACCCTGCAGGCGGCTTCCTTCCATATGGGGAGAGTCATCCCTCAGTAGGACACCTGCGACAGGTGCCACCCTCTCAGGGCTTACCTGAGACAGGACAGAAGCCCCCGTCCAAAATGCACGTGGGAGGGAACCCCTGCCCTGATCCGGCCCAGGAAGAAGACCGGAAAGAAGGCCAAAGAGTGTCGATCCGGCCCCCAGATGTCCCAGACTCGGGCAACGAGTCCCTTCTGAGACCACCTGGTCCCGCCTTAGACAACACCAAGGAGTTGACCTGACAGAGGACGGGATTTGCCCCTGGCCCAGGGGACTCAGGGAGAAAGACCCCCAGGCGGCCAGCGCAAGGCTCTGTCAGCGGGCTAAGGCCTCTAACAATACTGTGGGTGGGACTCACGCCTGCTTTTCAACATCCTAACGCAAGAGCCTGCTGGGCCCGGCTGCTCTGGGGAAGGGAGCGACCCCCCCCCTTCCTGCCATAGGGAATCACCTGCCCACTGGCTGGATTGTGACGGTGTCCACGGACGCTGCCAGTCAGGCCCAGACGATGTGGGGAATTCGACAAGACATGACAGAGGCTGGCTCCGGAGGGCTAGAACCCCCCGTTTTCAGACAAGTGACCAAAAATCCCAGGGGAAGGGGCTCCGGGCAGGGCTCTCTGGGCTGCCGTGGGGACGCCTGCTCAGCTTGGGGGTTCCCCTTCCTGCCTTTGTTTCCCCATGCAACCGTTCCCAGCCCGAGAGCAGGTGGTCTCTCCAGAACAGTGTTCTCCGGGACGGGGCCCAGCCAGAAACCACAGGGAGGCGCAGGCTACCCCGAGCCTCAGCTTCCTGCCGTGGGCCCCGTCGGTCAGAGGCACCGCTGCGTTTCTGAAGAGCCACACCGGCCTCGAGACTGCGGCAGGAGGCTCTGGGAAACTCCCAGGGATGTAACTACTGAGTTTTTCTTTTCTGGTGTATCTTCCCCTCCATTCTCCCTTCCAAGCAACATTTTCAGCACCGACTCTCCCTCCTCATTTAGGGCACCGTGACCAAAGCTCGGAGAATGACAGTCTGCGTGTGTGTGTGTGCTTGTGCGTGCAGGAAAGAGAAGGGGAGAGTGGCCTCCGTGATGGACCTCCGCCATCCTGTCTGCTCAGCCTTACCTTGCCTTAGCAATGGCACGGAGGGGTCGTCATAGCTACCGTCACAGAAGTCATTACCAGGCTCCAGCTCACTGTTGACCGGGTTGCCGTTGGCAATGCTCTTCTGTTTGACTGTGAAAAAGGCCTGCATCTTCACGTTGTACCTGCAAGTCAGGTGGGGCAGAGGTCAGGGCGGCGGAGGGGAGTCCCAGCGACTAGGTACGTGCGGGGTCTGCTGGGCCTCGCACCCCGCCCCGGGCACCCAGTCCGCACGGCCCCGAGTGCCAGGCCCCGAGGGCAGTGGGGAGCCTTGTTGGACTGAGCTACAGAGCCTGCCGACATGAGCCCGGGAACACACGTAGTCTGGGGGCGCCTGCTCCTACTTAGCTGGTGGAGGGCTTCCTGGGGGGCCTAAAGATTTTTGCCCAAGACAATGACTGACGCCTACTTACTGCACGGTACAAGCCTGCGCTGATAAAGGAAGCTCCGCCTGGCCTCGGGGACAGGCTGGAAGGAGACATTGCCCGGCCGTCCTCTCTCCCTCATCAGAGCTCACGTGGGCTGCCTGGCGTCTCCCCCCAACAGCCGGCACTGCCAGCCCCCGAGAGACGAGCGTCTCTCTCCATCCCAGAGAACCTCAGGCCAGCTCCTAGCTGAAAGGCGCTCAGAGATCATTTAAGGACATTCCTCTTGCAGTCTGCCGGTTTAGCACCCATTTTTTATAAAACATTATAAATGTTTGATATGAATGTGGGGATTTCTATTTTGATAAAACCCAGTGTTTTCTTTCTTTTTAATTACCTGTGGAGGTGTGAGAAGGAAGATAAACCTGAACATGGCCCGGATCATGGGTAGTTATGTTTTGTTTGTTTTTTTTTTTTTTTTTTTTTGAGACAGAGTCTCTCTCTGTTGCCCAGGCTAGAGTGAGTGCCGTGGCGTCAGCCTAGCTCACAGCAACCTCAAACTCCTGAGCTCAAGGGATCCTCCTGTCTCAGCCTCCCGAGTAGCTGGGACTACAGGCATGCACCACCACGCCCGGCTAATTTTTTCTATATATATTTTTAGCTGTCCATATAATTTCTTTCTATTTTTAGTAGAGATGGGGTCTCGCTCTTGCTCAGGCTGGTCTCGAACTCCTGAGCTCAAACGATCCGCCCACCTCGGCCTCCCAGAGTGTTAGGATTACAGGCGTGAGCCACCGCGCCCGGCCTTGTTTGTTTTTGGTGTGGAAAAATATATGTATATCTCATAAAATTTCACGTTCTAACTACTTTCATTTTTAAGTGCACAAGTCAATGGCATTAACCACATTCACGCCACAACCATAACCGCTACATCCAAAATGTGTTCATCCTCCCGAACAGCAACCTGTACCTGTGAATCGATAGTTCCCTACTACTCACATCCCCTGTGCTAACCTCTAGTCTATGTTCCGTCTCTACAAACTTGACCCTCCCAGATCCTTTAACGAACGTGGAATCACACACCATTTGTCCTTTCGTGACTGGCTTCTTTCACTCATAATGGTTTCAAGGTTCGCCCAGGTTGCAGCCTGTCAGAACTTCTTTCCTCTTTCTGGCTTAATAACATTCCTCACAGGTAGTTTTGAGACGGGTCTCACCTGGGCAGCTTCTGGAGGGGCTCGAGGTTGCACAACCCAGGACAGCGTTGGCATCCTCAGTACTACAAGTGGTGCCCCCTGCAGTTGTGCAAAGCTGTGGCCCTGAGAAGTGGCATTTTATAAAGCCTGGAGCAGAATTTAACCTCCTCGGCTTTTTGAAAAGAGTGGTATTAAATTATTAGGAGACGTATAGAGACAGCAAAACAGAGTGGTCACCCTGGGGCATGGAGAAGCTGCCCAGAGCCGGGTGGGACGGAGGTGCTCGCTACTTGTTAGGGCTGCAGCCTCAGTCCTCGCACACCGGCCACCCAGCACGACTCCCCTGGCTTAGGTGTGAAACAGCACCCCCAAAACAGTGTCAGAACACCTCTCCCCCACTCTGACAACCCCCAACAGGGCAGCCACTGGAGAACTGGGGCTGGCCCAAAGGGACAAAGATCTGGCAGAGGTTCTCGTCCCTGCTCTGACAAAAGGCGGGAGCAGGCTGCGGAACGTGGTGTCCAGCAGCCCAGAGGGGAAGAGGAGGGCACTTACTTCATGGTCAGGATATAAAACACATACAAGACAATGAGCACCAGGCCTTCCCACCTCAAAGAAAGAAAGGAGACAGTGGTTAGAGCACGGGGCCATGACACATGAAGGCTGGGACCGAGCAATGCCCAGTCCAGGACCCAGGTGTGTGGGAGACACGCCCAGCCTGCGGCTGTCTCGCTGTCAGAAGCCCCCTTGGTGACAGAGCGAGAGAAGGCTGAGGGGGTTCTTCTCAACTACAGGGGTCTGCAGGACTCGGGTGGAGTTTCCCCCCACTACCTGGGAAAAGGAGGGGCCGGGGCCACCACACCCCAGTACTCAGGGAGGGTAGAAGCCTGCGCTCATGCAGACTCAACCCTAAGAGACCCTATGGTCACCCAAGACCCTGATTGGGAACCAGAGAAGCTGTGGGTGCAGGTGGAAAGGGCCCCACGTCCTGGGAGGGTGCTTAACAACAAGCTGAATAAGTGGGGGGCACGGGGGCAGGAGCCTCCTAGGCCATGCACAGGTGCGGTGGGGCCAGGGATCTTTCTGGGATGCGCCATTACTGCTCTCTTGTGGGTGCAGCCCAACCCCAAAAGCAGTGGGGACCTTTTACCTCTGACCACAGCCCCTAAGGAGCCACACAAGCTTTACTTTGTTCAGTTACGTGCCTGGCACGGGCTGCGGTTGTTTCAGGAGCTTTTCCTTTGCTGACAAGGAGCCTGCAGACCAGCAGAGCCAGAAAGGGACATTTAACCGCCACCACCCTAACCCCGTCTACATGGGAGGGAAATGAGACCCAGGAGGGGAGAGGCCTTCTTGGGGCCATGCAGTGGGTGAGAGGACGGGACGGGACCAGAACCACGTCTCTCTGGGCCCAGGGCACACAGCTGCTCATGTCGGGCAGCGGATGCCCTCAGCCCGACTGTCCCGCTATATTTCAACAGATGATCCTCACAGGACACAGATCCTAAGCCACCGCAACGAGCAAGGAGTTTTTATGGCTTCTAAATGTAAGATGCATTCACACCCTAGAAACCAGAGTGGAAGGATCAACCTGTGCCTCGGAAGTTTGTGCTTTATGTAGCTCAACTAAGGAATTGATTCCTACCTCAGTGTCATGAAGATGAGTCCCTGTATTTTCTTAGGCTTTTTTTTTAAAGTTTACTTTCTTACAGTAAGAGCCTTAGATCACCTGGAGTCTATTCTTATGTGAGGTGTGAGGTAGGGATCTGATGTTCTGTTGTTCTATATGGATTCCCAGTTGTCCCTGGGAATTTAGGGCCCCCTTCCTAATTCACTGCCTTGTCATGACGTCTCTGCCATATCTCACATTCCAGAAACAGGCCCATTACTGGGTCCATATCGGTCATGCTTATCTTTTATAATATATCATGACATCAACAAGGCAGGCACATGAAGGGCAACAATTTCCTCGCTTTGAAAGGAGAAAGGCATGATCACTTAGAATGATATCCTGTTTACTTTCACAAGTTAATAAGCTTATGTTTGTTAAAGTAATTTTTAAAAAGATTCAGTGAACCCAACAAACAAGGATACTGGAAACGAACAATAAAAATAACAACAAAAATTAACTTTAAAAACTTACCACACAATTTCTTCATCATATATGAACTGGAAAGCAAAAGAAACAGAGGGTTGGGGAGAAACATGTTTATTCCAAAAGAAGAGTAAATGCAGACCCCCTAAAGCACCCAGAGCCAACTCATCCCGGCCTTGTCACATGCTGCAGAAAGCCAGGCTCTTCTCTGCATGTCTCAGTGTCTCACCTACAGAAGGTGGCCTTTCCTTTAGCTGAAACCTAGGCCAGCGGGATGCTGCAACACGCACCCCAGCTTAGCGTGACTATCCCTAGAGGCTGTCTCTAGACTATTATAAAGCCCGTGCTTTTTGACGGTTCACCTAGCTGCTGGGCACTGACCTGGAAGGAGCCTGCCCTCATTAATCGAACAGAGTTGCTAAAATCAAGAAATCTCAGACTGAAATGACAGCTACATGTGTGTATATGTGTGTGTATATGTGTGTGTGTGTGTGTGTGTGTGCATGTTGGGGGACTGCATAGTTTTCATAACCCCTTTGGAAATTCCAAGGGAGAAGGTCCAGCCTCTACAATTTGAAAGGATGCCAGAGGGTGACAGCGAGGGCCTGTGGCTTCCTAAGAGGATGCTGACATTGCTCTCAACCCAACCCAGCATCTTTAGTGGGAGACACAATTAAATGCTGCCTTCGTGGTCCTCCGACCGCCCCACATGGCCCAGGGTGGTGAGGCTGCTCCCACCAATCTGATGTTGGAGACGTGCGGGTCCCTACACATGGTGCCAGGAGAGGCCAGGGGGCTTTGTCTGGGCTTGGGGCCACTGTCCACTCTCCTGGATGTCACAGTGGGTGGCACACACAGGACCTGCTTTGGGAAGCCACTCAGAGGGTCTTCTTGGCCAGGCATTCCCCAAACTCAAGGCTCTGAGAAAGTGGCACCCCATAGGGGGGAGGGCGTGCCACTACCTGGGGAATTTGGGGGACATTCACAGGGATATTGTTAGTGTTTGCAGCCCAGTGGACGGCTACTGGCATTCAGAGGCAGCGGAGAACCAGGATGCCAGACAGACAAAAACACGTGAGACAGTTCTACAGGATGAAGTTTTTCCACATTTGGCCCAAGTCTTAAATGTCTGGATAAACATTCAGGTAAGTATAAAACAAGGACCTGAGCTTTGAACCTAACTTCATCTTACAAATCAAAGTATGTTTACATGGCTTTAGTAAATACTTAATTTTCCAATAAGGTAACTGTCACACAAATTGAGGGATGATTATACTTCACTCTGTTTAGATTTTCTGTATAGGGGCAGCTGATTATGTCACTGGGTCTTTTAGCATCTTTATGCCCAAACATTTACACACTGAAAGATGTATTCTTTTATTATAAATTACTTCTTTTCTCCTTTATAGTATAGTTAGGGCATTATGCTGATTTTTTTGAAACTGTGTATGGGTAGATTATTTTATGCATAAATTTCAGTTTTGGGGTGTGGCAGGCAGCCTCTAAGGCGGCCCCGTGATCCGCCACCTGCAATTCATGTTTGCCTTGAGCGTGGGCTGGACCTGGCACTTGCTTCTAACAAACAGAACGTGACAGAAGTGAAAGGACATCACATCAGGAGATGTGGTTACAAAAAGACCGCGGCTCCCGCCCTGGCTCCAAGGGAGCCCGCTGCCCTGCTGGGAGCGGCCCTGCAGGGCACACAGCCAGGCCCAGGGGCCACCCACAGCCAGGTGAGTGTTCCTGCAAGCCCGGCCTTGCCCTGAGAGGATCAGACCCCGGCTGACACCTTAACCGTGGCCTGTGAGGGACTCTGCCCAGGGCACCCGCCAAGCCATTTCTGACCACAGAAAGCAAGAGATAATAAGTGTTTGTTTTCAGATACTGGGTTTGGGGGAAATTTGTGACACAGTAACAGAGAATCAGTACAAGGGACATGACTGTCATATAAAGGTGGCCCTAGGTCTGGCTGAGAACTGTCACTCAAGGGCACATTCCACTCCTAGAGTCTAGGCATGACACACACCTGCCCCTGCATCCATCACCACTTTAAAGGTCTCTTGGATCAAAATGCTCCCCTGTGGATGACACGCTCCCTGGCAGTGTCTGTGTCACACGTGCTTCACTGCCACATGCCATGGTGTTGCCCTGGCCCTCGGGGCCCACAGGGGGACATCCTGCACTAATGGACCCTGGGGCCCCTGTTTTAGCCTCTGCCTTTTCTTCCTTTCCCCCTGCTTCTCCCTTGCTCCTAGCTGCTACCTGTGGCTGCCCCAAGCTGTCCCTCTCTGGCCCAGGGAGCAGTGGAACCAGAAATCCTGCTTTTTAAAACTGGGTCTGCCAAAGAGTCTCAGGCCTAAGCAGAGCCTCAGACGTGCGAAGTCCTTGAGCTCAACTGCACGGACCATATGACGTGCGCTTTGGCTTTTCCAAGGCCTTTTTGTCTTCAGAGTGGTCCCCGCATTTGCTCGATGACCAAGGCGCCAGGTGTGAGGTTCTCAGGAAAGGGAGTGGTGGGGGGAATGGGGGAGGGCAACTGTGACCACAATGTGACCACAGTTCGCTGGCTACAGTGCCAGGGACAGAGAAGGGCGGGGGTCTTGGGACTTGCAGGGCCCCGGCCGACCCGACACCTGGGGCGGGAGGGGCAACTCACCGCGGGCAACTCACCGCGATGAGCACGATGACAGACAGGGTGTAGTACACGGAGTCTCGGCACACGGGCCACCACGTCAGACGGACCACCTGCCAAGCAGAGCCCCGTCAGCTGCTAATGTTGCAGAGCTGCAGAGGTCACTGCAGCTGCCCAGGCCTCGCAGGTGCGGGGCAAACCCACGGAGCTCGTCCTAGCTCCAGACCAACCCTTGTCCTTTGTTATATTTGGCGAACAGAACGAAACCAAGTCATGTTCTCAAGATGGCAAAACTACCCCCTCCTCCTCCAAGGTCCCATTAGTGCATGTTTCCCGGAAGCCAGAGGGGCGGGCCCTCTCTACCTGATCTGGCACCTTCAGCTGTAACCAACTGCCTGCCCGCGAGCCCACTTCTCTGAGGTCAACTCCAACATTCCCCTGCGGCTCTGAGGATATCTAACGGGGTATCAACAAGCAGCCAGCTTCATGCTCCCTGCCGGGGGGACCAAAGCCAGGCCTCAGATATTTCCAGGATCCAGCTCAGGCTGGGGCTACAGGTGCTTCTCAACCAGCCGCTGCTGTGGAATGAACGTCTGCCCTCGCACCACAGGCTGCTGGGGGCGGAAGGAACGCAGGTGCCACTGTCACACAAGAGGAACCGGGCTGGGAGGGGCAAACTGACCCACCCAGAGCCACAGGGAGCTGCTGGCACCACCAAGGCTGGGTCCTGGGTGTCCCCACTGCTGCCTGACCTCTTGTCATAGTCATGACCGACACCTCAGGGCGCATGTCTGCCAGGCCGGGGGAACCACTGACCTGCCCAGCGAATAGTCCGCACACTCCGATTATGCACAGGATGTTGAACACGGCGGAGCCCACGATGGTGCCCACCCCGACGTCTCCGTGGGTGATGAACACGCCTGGAAGGGAAAGGCACAAAGCCTGGCCTCAGCGTCCCCCAACGCACGGAAGCAAGCTGTTTGTTTTTTACTATCAAACAGCAAAACCAGGGACATGGAAATGCCCTCAGAGATCAGCTACTCCGATCCTCCTATTTTTGGGGAATGGCTTTATTGAGATATGATTCACATGCTATAAAATTCACCCATATAAAGTATACAATTCAGCAGTTTCAGTATGTTCACAGAATTGCACAGCCCAAACCACAATCTAATTTTAGGACATTTTCACCACCCCCAAGAGAAATCACATACCCTGCTTAGCACCCCGCTCCAGCCCACACCCCAAGAAGCCACCAATCTACTCTCTCTCTCTCTCTCTCTCTGCCCAACTGCCCATTTTACAGATGAGAAAACTGAGGCTCTGAGCTGACAAACACCCCCACTGCACTGACACCAAACCCGAGCTCTCTCTAGATCTCGAGTCTCCGGCCGTGGGGATTTCTCACCAATCACAGAGGTGAACAGCTCTGGCGTTGAGCTCCCCGCAGCCATGAAGGTGGCCCCAGCCACGTCTTCGCTCAGATGGAGTTTCTGAAACAAGTGACCACGGACCCTCAGGATGTGATGCGAGGGCAGAGGACACGGTAAGTGGACGCTCTGGCAGCCACAGCCCAGCTCCTCTGCCGGCAGCCTCACCCTGGGCCCTGAGCACCCGCCCTCCGCCAGCCTTCAGCTCAGAACCCCTCTTCCCCTTCCCCCACCAGCCTACTTTCTGTTCATCCTCCGAGCCCGACTAAATAACGTCTCCTTGGTGAAGCCTTTCTGTCCACCCAGGGCCAGCCACTGCCCCTGGACGCGCAATGTGCTGTATCTTCCGTGGCTGAAACACGAGTCACACGGGAGGGTTTGCGGGCCACGTGCCTGCCTTCCCCACTGGGAGGTGCGGGTAGTGGCTACTCTTTTTCATCTTTGGATCCCCTGAGTCTAGAACAGGGTCTGGCACACGATGGCACTCCACAGGAGCACCCCAGTCCGGTGACTGTCCCCTCCCATGCAGGTTTTGGGTACAGGCCTCTGTGAGAACATCAGGGCTGTGGGACCTGGAGGCCCTGACACACAGCTGGGGCTCGCATTCCGGAAGGCCTTCTCCATGCAGCCCCACATGCGGCGGCTCACGGAAACCCAGAGGGCCTGTGCCCAGGGTTGAGCACGGGACGGGGTTGGAAACTTCCGGTCAAGGCCCGCTCTGCTTGGCGAAGCCATGTTCTGGCCATGGAGGCCTGGCCCATCCTCTGATCTGAAACATGGTGCTGGGAGCTCTGGGTGCTTGGAGAAACCAAGGAGATTCAGGGTCCACTGAGTGCCAACTTGAAGTAGCTCCCCATGGCTCTCCAAAGGCCCCTCAGGGCAGGGCTTGGGCCTCTTGTGCTCCTACCTCCCAAGTACCCCTGGGCAGCCCTGGGCTCTGGAGCCCCTGAGGACCCTCTGGGCCAGCATAAACCTCCCCACTTATCAGCTGGTCACGGAGTGGTCCTCAGAAGGGACAGAGCTCTGGGTTGGGCACAGCACTGATCCCCAAGGCAGAGAACTGGCCACCTTAACCCTGCCAATGTGCAAGGTGCCACAGAAGAGGCTCTGCCACCAAAGCGTCTCCAAAAACTTTCAGCAGAAGCCAGACTGTGCTACTTCCTGCCTTTGCCTGGGCTGATCCTTCTGCCTAGAACGCCCTTCCCCTCCTGCTCTGCTTGCGAAATGCCTCCCACTTCCAAAGCCTGGACCAAATGCCTTCCTGGGCCTCTCCCCAACAGAGATGCTTCTCCTGCCCTTTGGCTCCTCGGATGTTTGATGTCTCTCACTGACCCCTCACTCAGTCTTACCTACGGGGCTGGGACCATCACCCTTGCTCCCCTTCGTATCCTCAGGGACACAGGTAACTCCACGGGGTACTGGTACCCCCACCATGTACGGTGCTGTGCCGCAGTCACCCACCTTCCACGGGCTTCCGTCAACCCCAGAGGGGCAGGGGGCCCAACCCCACTGCTGTGGCCTCCCTGAGCTCTCAGCCCAGTGGGCGCCTGGGTGTGTCTTCAGCAAGGGTCAGCTGACTGCATTCTCCCTGAGGGCCACCTCCAGAAGGCAGAGACAGCAACAGACCACTTGAGGTCAGCGCCGCCCCCCAGCACACCACTCCATGGGGGCCGAAGGTGGAACCTCCTGCTCTAACACCACAGCGATTGTTCTCCTCCTCTGTGCCTCACACTCTTCCTCTGGCTCCATCCTCTCGCTATGAGCGTCTGGATGGAGTGAGCACATGGCTCGATGGTGGGGGAGGGGGTGATGAGGGAGCAGGCTGGGGCAAGGAGGGGAAGGCCTTGGCACACTTTTGCCAGCTCACTGTTTCGGGGAACCCAGGCCCAGAGCAGCCAGTCCCTTCCCTGCAGTGACACTAAGCCCCCCAAGCTGTGCCCAGCAGCAGGCAAAGTCATGGGGAAGCAGCTGCCCCTAACAACCTACGTTCCCAGCTGCAAATGTCACCATGGTGACATGGCCTCAAACAGCTGGGATTTTCACAGGGACAAAGGGTGACAAAGCCCGAGCACTCTGTACCCAGCAGGTGCTGCAAACAATGGTCATTTTCTTTCCTGGACCAGAAGCCAAGAGGAAGGCAAAGTAAAGAAACAGACTAACTAGAGCCTCATATATGGGGAGAAATAAGGCCAGACAGTAAAAGATCAACAAAATGATTAAGAGGAGAAAGTGTCGGCCTGTTAGGACAGAGGGAATTCCCTGCCACTGCCACGCGTCCTCCCAGGGGCAGCGTGCAGATCCCCACCCGTTACCTGCCGCCCACACTGGTTATGGGACGCGTGCACCACAGCCCGTGACCTGCCCAGGCTCGCCACGCCAAGGCCTGCCGTGGGTCCAGCCGTCCGGGTAACAATTTCACGCTGGGGGCGTTTTCTCCTGCCGAGCTCTGGGAGAGGACGCCATCCACCAGTCTAGTCTGGGGGCTCCCGAGGGAGGCTTCGCCGTGGGGCAGACACCAAGTGCTGGGTGTGACAGTTTTTACCACAGTGTGCTCCCCACTCCTGGGCCTGTCATTTACATGCCACGTGTCCTCAACCACCCCCAAACCTCCCAAGGCTTCACCGGGGCACCCTCAGTCCCTGCCACATACCTCGCAGATCTTCTCTAGAGAAGGAACGAAGAAGTCGTCGCACACTATGGCCAAGGCGTAGAACATGTACAGAGCCTGCGAGGGAAGCAGACAGACGGGTCAGGCGGGGCACCTGCCCAGGATCCACCCCCGCCCAGACCAGGCCGCCAGGGCACAGGCCGGGGGGACAGAGCGGCACAGAGGAAAACTCCAGCACCCTAGAGACTTTCTCCCTCAATCCTCTCATTGGCAAATGGGGAAACTGAGGCCCAGAGAGGAGAAATAACACGCTACACAGCAGAGGGGACTGAAACTCAGGCCACATGAGCTTGTGCTCCTTCCTGCCTTTGTGATCTTGTGATATATTAATACATATTTGTTCTCTACCCTTAACTGCCATCACGCGGCTCCTGGAACCCTCAGAATCTCAGGAGTAACAGGAGTGTCCTCTGCATGCTAATGAGCTGACTGGTGGCGGGGGCCTCTAGATAGCTTGGCATGTGGGCTGGTCACTAAAAGACCAAGGCCCGATCAGAGGGACTTTCAGCCCCACCCTCCAACCTCCAGGAAGGAGCCGAAAGTCGGGTTGGTCACCAACGACCGATGATGTAATCGATCATGCTTAGGTAACGAAGCTTCCATTAAAAACTCCAAGGACAAGGCTTGGAGAGCTCTGGACAACTGAACAGGGGGAGGCTCCGGGGGGTGGTGTCGTGAGAACCCTGCACCCCGTCCCCCCAACTCTCGCTCTGCACCTCTCCCATCTGCCTGTTCATCTGTATCCTTGGTAATAACCTTTATGATAAACAGGTAAATGGAAGCGTTTCCCTGAGTTCTGCGAGCTGCTCTAGCAAACTAATCGAACCTGAGAAGCTGGTCGTGGGAGCTCTGATTTAGCGCCGGCTGGTGAGAAGCAAAGGCCACAAGCCGGGGCTCACAGTGGTGTCTGAAGTGGGGACAGTCTCGTGGGACTGAGCCCTCAGCGCGTGGGAGCTGACACTGTCTGCAGGTAGGGAGTGTCAGGATGGAATTGAACTAGGGGACACCAAGCTGGTGTCCACTGAACTGCTTGGTGTGGGGGAGGGAACCCACACACATTTTGGTGACCAGAGGTGAAGCAGAATGTGGCTTGACAACATCTCTTCTTAAAGCAGCATCTCTTTGCTAGCACCGAGTCTGCCCTCAAAAGGCAAGATCTAACCCTAACGGCTAAGAAGAAGAGCATTTAGAATCACCATTTTAAGAATTTACAATAATAATTATTCTAATTTGCCCCCTTTAATTTTAGGGGAGGCACAATTTCCTTGATACCAACTGCCCACCGCCTGCCAAAACCAACGGCAACTTGAGATGCGGCATTTCCTGGGCTGTGACTTCACGCCTGCACACGGGACGGTATGTGGGCCGTTTACATGGGGAGGGTCACGGAATAGAGTCCAGACCCTAATGCTGTTCTGGGACTTATCTGCCACATGACTTTGCATAAGTCACATCTCCAGGTTTCGGTTTCTTCATCTGTTTGATGATGAAGTAAGAACAGATCAGTAGTTTTAAACGGTTTCGTATCTGGAGCCTCTCCCGGCGCCTCCATCTATTCAGCTGCCCGGCAGACTTCACCGAGCTCACCCTGCGTGCCAGGTGCTGCTCCAGGAATCAGGGGTACATGGTGAGGACGCCAGGAAAACCTCTGCCTCCCATGACTTACCTTAGTAGCGGACAAAGAAACAGTCAAATAAAGTCTCTAGAACTCCTAGGAAACCGCAGGCACAAAGGCCCTGAGGCAGGAGTGTGCTCGATGCATCTGAGCAACAGCAGGTGGAAGAAGCAGGTGAGGTGGGGGTGGACAGTGGAGACCGAGAGACTGGAGGGAGAGGACCAAGACCCAGGGAAAGGAGAAGGGTTTTACTCTAAGCTCTGGGGGAAACCTTTCTGTCTGCAAAGAAAATGTGACATGGATGTCTTGTTCACAAATGAGAAAGGCCTGGCTGCTTCAGCCACATCAGTGTGACAACCTCACATTCAATTAACTGTGATTAAATAAAGTGGAAGATACATTAGTTGTGGCCAAGGCATCTGAGGCAGGTGTCTGCTGGAGTCCGGGAGTGACTGTCCCAGTGGCCGACCCATCATATTTGGGGTGAAGCACAAAGGAACAAACACCAGGGCAGTGGGTAAACGGGAGAGAGCAGGTGGGAGAGCCCCTGCTACAGGGCCCAGGGTTCTAACTCGAATTTGCACTCATCGCAATCCCCTCCGGAGTGACCTCCTGTGGGCCAAAGGGCCACTCTCTCCTCTGACTCCCTGAGAAACACTGGCGAGAAAGGAGGGGCCCAGAAGATGCCCTGATTTCCATCTCCTGGGCCAGGGAGCACTGCAGACAAAACAGGCTCCTAAGCTAGGGTCCTTTCGTGCTCTAAAGAAGAGGTCAGCAAACTTTGATATAAAGGCTCAGACAGTAACATTTTAGGCTTTGCAGGCCAAACGGTCTCTTTCACAGCTACTCTACTGATGCAGAACAAAAGCAGCTGTAGAATGGGTGTGGCCTGAGTGCCAATAAATATTTATAAAAACAGGTGGAGAGCTGGGTTTGGCCCTCCAGCCACAGTTGGTAACCCCTGCTCTGAAAGGTTCCTGTGAAATTCCTGAGGTGTGCTCAGTGCAGCAAAAAGACGGCTTTGTCTCAGCTATGCCAAGACTTTCCCAAGGCAGGACCACAGGAACATCAGCCAAATCCACACTCCCTAGTGAAAGAGGAGGCAGTGCAAAGCCAGAGAAGCTAGAAAGATAATGACTCTATCATAGAAATAATAAGTAGGCTTGTCATTCAAAATTTGCCTACAGCTCTTATTCTAGTCTTCATTTTCATTAATGGTTTATCCTGTTAATTAAAACTTCACCCATTCATTATTCTCTAGTTGTTACTATCTATGTGGGAATCCCAGATTTCACTTTCTTAATTATCGCCTGCAAAGACGAATGCTTGGTTGGGTATAAACACACAAGCAGATGGTGCTGGGTGGTCGGGAGGCTGATCAGGAGGAGAATTTGCAGTGCTTGATCCAAAGTAGGGAAGCAAACTTGGACCACCTTTGGTTCCCCATACCAGACAACGGAGTCAGCAAACTTTTTCTGTAAAGGGCCAGATAGCAAATATTTTTGGCTTTGTGGGCCATGGAGTCTCTGACGCAACTGCTCAGCTCTGCCACTGAAGCACAAAAGCAGCCACAGGTAATATAAAAAGGAATGGGAGTGGCTATGTTCCAATAAAACTTTATTTACAAAAACAAGCGGTGGGTCAGACTTGCCTGGGGCTGTGGTTTGCCTGACTCCATCACAGACGTGGGATCTGTGATTTAGGTTTGAACCCATCATTCCTTTTTGAGTTACTACTTGAACTCCACCATTAGTCATCAAGGTCTATCTGCATATAGAGGGACATTTGACAAGAGGAACACCGAAGTCTTAAACTATAGATGTTCCTTGACTTATGATGGAGTTAGGTCTCAATAAACCCACCATCCAGATGAAAATATCCTAAGTTAAAAATGCATTTAATACCCCTAACCTACTGAACAGGACAGCTTAGCCTAGCCTACCTTAAACATATTCAGAACACTTACATCAGCCTACAGTTGGGAAAATCATCTGGCAACACAGTCTGCCGTAGGGTATCGATTGTCTACTCTCGTGATGGCAGGGTTGAGCGGGAGCCGCGGCTCGCCGCCCCTGCCAGCTCGGGAGAGGTATCTACTGCCTATCACTAGCCCGGGGAAAGATACAATTCAAAACTCAAAGTACAGTTTCTACTGCATGCATATCACTTTCACATCATCATAAGGTTGAAAAATTATAAGTCAAACGTCCTAAAGTCAGGGACCATCTGTATAGTTATGCAAAGGTGGTAAATTTTAGGGGTGGTCCAGGGAATTGTGACAGTAAGCACATATGAGGACAGATCGTGGACCATGCAACATCTGATGCACTTGACCCATGTTCACACATCATGCCACTTTATAAAAGCAGAAAATGTGGGACAGGAAAGACTCGCATTCTTATGTTGGCTCCAGGGCCGCCAGCCGTGTGACACTGGGCACGTCACCTAACAGATTTAAGACATTTTTCTTTGTGGGTAAAGCAGGTGCAGAATCTGCTCTCCTCACAGGGTTGTCACAAGGATGAAAAAAGATCTCAGACACCCTGTGGCTCTGCCTTGCTGTGCAGAGGCTTCACGTGCCACAAGTTTAGTGACATCACGCCGTGGGGACCACTTACACCAAGAATGTGCAGCAGGACGGCTCCGTGCTGTCGCTCCTTATTGGAGAACAGGTCCGTGGGGAACTCGTGAATTGCTGGAAGACAAGAGGAGATGGCAGACCATTAGTTACCTGTGGGTCTCCTGACAAAGCTCACGTGACATCTGGGAGTCCAGCAAGGAACTTCAGAGCCCACCTGACTGGGCGCTGGCCGGCGAGACGGCCAGCAATCTCTCAGTCCAGGGCAGACCAGTGCTCTCAGGAAAAAGTTGCTGGATGTTGGATTATCCACAGATATTCTAGCACCTTAGAGCTGATCATGTTTTAGATATGCCTTTGCTTTTAAAAACAGTATGAAAGGCTTCACACCTACCAGGATGGCTAAAACCCAAAAGACAGAAAATAGCAAGTGTTGGCAAGGGTATGGAGATATTGGAACCCTCATACATTGCTGTAGGAATGTAAAATGGTCCAGCCCTGGAACACAGTCTGGCAGTTCCTCAAAAGATGAAACAGAGTTATCATGTGACCAGCAATTCCACTCCCAAGTATATACGCCAGTGGAAAGAAAACATATGTCCCTACAAAAACGTGTACACGAATGTTCATAGCTATATTATTCATAACAGCCAAAAGGATGTGGCGACAATCCAGATCAAATGCTCAGGATTCGAGTACCATTCTGTACCCCTAGCAGCTCTGAGCAACTCACCTGCCTCAGGATCTTTATGGGGAAGACAGCGATAGTCCCTTCTCACCCCCTGCCCTGTTGGAGACGACCGGTGGATGAGCACTTCCATGAACAAATTGCAAACAGGAATGAATGCCATTTGTACAGACCCCCATTAAGACGCCCCCGGACCGATCCCCATCACACCGACTGGAAGCGTCTAGAAGGCAGGGACCCACAGCCTCCTGCTCGCCGTTGCATCCTCAGTGCCTAGGCAGGCCTGGTACACAGCAGGTTCTCAAGAGACCTTAGCAATCAAGTCAACAAACCAATGGTAAAATATTTACAAGAATATTAACAACAATCTGTATCATCTCCTCCCTTATCCTTACAAACCCGTCAGGTACCTGGAATGACACCTAGTTCACAGTGGGCACTTGATAAATGCTTGTTAAATAAACTTCCAGGACAGAAATCCCTTCTCTGTAAACATAATTTAGCCCTAGGCTCTGAAAATGACATTTCTTCTCTACAAGGAAACTTTTCTGATTTTTAAGATCAGATTTCCCCAGCAAGACACAGAAAACACCAGCTCCCTAGGTACCCAGAAACACTCCTACTTTGAAACAAGCAGCATTTAATGAAAAATAGATTCTTTCACTTCTCTCTCTCTCTGTAATCAAACTTCTTTAATAGAATTTTTGCTGTCGGCTCAAGGACATGGATCCGCTTCAAGGTTTGTCGGCTCCGAGATGGAGAATTATAAAGGGAGAGGCTCGACATTCCTGAGGCCAAGATCTTGTTTCCAGGAGAAACGCCGCTGTCTGGGATATCTCAGTGCAGATCAATAGACATCTCTGCCACGAAAATTTGAGACATTTCCTAATTCTTTAAACCAGTGTTTTGAGAGCTGGTGATTTGTCCAATCCTGGGAATTAGAATAACATCTTTGAAAATGTTTGAAAAATTAGAATCTTTGAAAATTAGAATAATATCACGCCATCTTTCTGCTGCTGAGGACATGTCACCCGGCCTCCAGCAGGGAGGGGATGTGGGTTATAAATGGCTTTGCCCTTGGTAGCAACAGACAACTACACTTTCAGGGTCATGCCTTGCTCCACACTCCCATGCGTATTCAAGAGGGCCACGGAGGAGAAGACAGTGAACGTCACGTGTGGCCATGATCTGCCAGCAGAGTCAGTGGGTAACTGCAGAGCTCCCAGCTGCCTGCGACCCACCATCCGGTACCATCCAAGTCTTCCCGGCACATCCTGAAGCCATGAGGCAGGCACTACAGCCATGAGTTAAAATCTGTTTTCGGATGAGGCTCAGAGAAGGATATGACCAGCTCAGGACACCCCGCCATATAAACCAGGACTCACAGTGGGACCCCGTGATCCTTGTCCGGGGTTAGGGGCAGCCTATAACACCAAGTTGTTCTGTTCAAGCGGAAATCACACTGCACTGCGGACTGGGGTCCCGGCTCAACTACCAATGAGCTTGTGTGACCCTGGCCATGTCATCTAACCTCTCTGGACCTCTGCCTCTCCAGTGGCCATCTGCTGCCAAAATGCAAGGTGACGAAACAGTTACCTTTACTGTGTGTGTCATGCTCTGTATGAATGTCAGAGGCTGCAAAAGCAGACAGATCCCACCCCACCCTCCCCACGTAGCGGCTGACAGCTGGGACCAGTCCACTCCCAGTCAGATCCTCTAGAAATTGGCATGGGGGGCAGGGGCACAGACCACGGAGCACCCTCAGCAGGAACTATGCCTGCCACCCTGGCCACCAACAGCCACAACTTGGAAGTGCACACGTCCTACACAGCTGCTCAGCACATCCTCTTTAGAAGCAGAGGGACTTAGGCTTCAGGAAGTGCTTTTGCCCCTTATGACCTGTGTGACCTTGGCAAGTTGCTTAACACCTCGGGGACTTTGCCCTCCCCTACGAATGCAGATCAGGAGAGAGGCTGTAAGGAGCCAGACGATGTACGCACAGCGCCAGCTTGGCCAGCTGCCCATCACTCCCAAGTGTCCTTAACTTACAGACTCATTCCTTGCTGCACATTCTGTCCCCACAGCTCCACAGGACACAGCCTTGGTGTGAGAAAGCAAAAGAGAAGACAAAACTGGCTTCACGGGGCCAGAGAGCAAGAGAACGAGACAGAGTAATAGATTAGACGGGCCATGTCGCAATCTGAATGCTGGAGCAATTTAATCCCAGGTTCCTGAGAAAACCTTCCTTCTCCTCCCACGGGCTTGCCGGGATCAGGAGCTACCGGGCCACGTTAGAGGGCGTGATGCTCGTGTGTCTGAGAGGGGCTGAGCCTGCCCTGTCTGCTCAAATCCCCAGGGCGGAGGGAGGGATCAGCAGGGCACACACACGGCTTTCGAGGTCATGCCTAAGCCTTTAAGCCGCAGAAATCCGGAGGTGGTGGGTGCAGGGAAGGGGGAGATGTAGCTGCAGGTGGAGCCGAGCTCAGGGAACAGGGATGATCCCAGCACCCAGTACGCCTGGTGGTGGGGAGGGATGTCACAGAGGGATGTCAGGAGGGATGTCAGGAGGGAAGGCAGGAGCTCGCCACTCCCTTTTAAGATTCTTGCCTTTAGACCTCGGTGTCCAGAAGTGGCTTCTCCATCCCTCTTGGTCCTGGGCATGCCCAGGCATTCTTACACCTCAGGTCTCTGCCTCCCTCCCAGGCACCCATCCTCAACTGTGTGCAGGGCCCAGGGGAGCTGGGAGGAGGGTCCTTCCTGAACATTGGAGGGGAAACTCCAAGGACCTTGGGGACAAAAGCACCTCCAAGCCCCCCAGCAGCCTACAAACCGCCATTTGGAGGCCCCAAGGCACACTTGAGCTTTTTTGTTTATACATAAACAGCTACTTGTGTGATACTCTACATTAGCATTGCCCCTTCAAGGCTCTATGCTTTTGCCAACATGGCTGCTAGTTCTCAAGATGTATGAATTTATCCAAAAAGTATTTACAGAACACCCACGATAGATGCTGGACTCTCTCTCTGGGAACTGCCAGATGAGACTAACGTATCCTGAGACTTCCTCAAGCATAGCAGCTCTTCACCTTGGAGCGTGATCTGACTTTCAGAGAAGGCCAAGGTTATTCAGAAAGCGGCAGGTTATCAAGGTGGAAAATACCCTGATGCTAAAAGAATACAAGTCGATGCACATCTCTTGAGCATCTGCTATGCGCTGGGCACTAGGCTAGGTGCTGAGCCTTGTGGATGTGCCTGGCCTGGTGCAGACAGGCGAGTAAACAAATGATCGAGAGATGGTGAGAAGAACCAAAGCTGGGAGCCCAGAAAACACCAGGCTCCTTTTATCTGAGCATTTTACCCACAGCAGGTGCACATCTCAGCACTACGGTCTCTGTCATCCAAGGAGCAGGCCTTGTGTCCCTGGAAGCTCTAAGGGCCATGCCAAGAAGCCATGCTCTTGAAATGTACATTGCATTCTGTAGGCCAGTTCTGCCTTTGGCCCACAACCACCCATGCGGAGGTCTAAATCCTCATTCCATGGATCCAGGCGAAACCTGTCACTCATCTTCCTTTATCTTGGAATATTTAATAAAACTGACCACTTCCTATTTATGTATGAATAAATGGATTGATCGTACATATAGTTAAATTCATTCTTTATGGTTTGCCGTTCTATAGGTTTTGAGAAATGCATACCATCACATCCCTGAGACAGAACAGTTTCTCTACCCTCAAAATTCCCTTGTGCTGCCTTTTTATAGCCAACCGCTCCCTGTACCCCCAAACCCCTGGTTATTTAAGCTACCCACTCTACAGTATTTTGTTACAGCAGCCCGAATGGACTAAAACAAGTGGAAAATGTAATGATCAAATCCAAAAACACCCTGTACAGGAATGAGGAAGTGGATGAGCCTCTCAATACTTAGGTCTCTATGACCTTGGTTGCTAGTGGTAACAGTAGCAGGAAGAACATGCTGCCTCTTTCCTGCCCTATGAATCCCTTCGGTTGGCAGAACCTACATCACATTCAGAACCCTAGCTGCAAGGGAGCCGGGGCTCCTCAGGACAGGAAGTAGGGCTGGAACATACGACCCTGCAGTGCACAGCCTGAACACCCGTGTCGTCCCATGGCATTCATGGAAGTAGTTGTTCTGGAAATGCCCATTGAGGGAATGGGCATCTGATCTTCAATGTCCCTTCTGACACAAACTCAGGAGCTGCCAATGTGAGCTCTGCCCAGAAGGACCTCCAGGAGACAGTCCAGCTGGCCCTGCTTTCTCAGACACACTCTTCCCAAACTGCTTCTTTGCTGCACAACCATCCTTACCAGACAGAAAGTTTTTGATAGAGATGTGCTTTCTGTGAGATGCTCATCTTTCTTAAGCCTTTCAATTAGTTGATTCTCTTTAGGGAATGTAAACTGTGAATTGAATTTTTTCTTTAAAGGAAAAAAAAAAAAACCTGCCTCAAAACATGCCAGTCTCTCTTTGCTTTCTACCCTCGTTAAAAATAACCCCACCTTCTAAGCCCTGACGTTTATTCTGAAAAACTATGAGAACTAGACTGGAAGGCTGGGGAGTCATTTAAATAGCTTCAGATTTCTATCATTTCAACTTATATAAGGTATGTGTTTTAGAAACCACCCAAGTGCCAGAAACCAAAAGCAAAAAATTGTGATTTTTCTCCCAATCGTATGGTTTAAAATAACTCTGCTAAGAATTTTATGCCTTTCATGGGCAACAGTTAGAATGTCTAGGTTTTTATACCATCCCCCTCACGTCCCAAACGGGAGTAAAAATAATTAGATTAAATCATTGGTTTAAACAACATGAAAAGGAGTTAAAATCCTACTTTCTTTCAGTAGATTCCAAAAGAGATTAAGTACCACAAAAAGTAAAAACACGACTGGAAGCCTCGGCAATAGGATTGCTCTTTCCAGGAGCAACCACCACGGAATTTTACAGCTGGACGAGGCCCCAGATACTATATGGCTCAGCTATTCTCCACCCAGGAGGGGACTGGGCTTGTTAATGTCACAGGGGCAATGGCTTCTAAGCCATCACCGCCACCCCCTCCTCTCCCCCTGCCCAGACGCTGGACATCCTTGTCCTGCCCTGCCAAGAACCACTTAATCTCCCAGTTTAAAGAGCACACACAAGTCCAGAGAGGTCAAGTGCTTTACTTGGCATCACAGCTAGTTAGCAACAGAGTGCCAAGAGCCTGAATATACAAGCAGGCCATGCCCAGTGCGTACAGGACAGCAGGACTCTGACCCCCACCTCTACAGCAGCTATCCCGGGACATGAGACCACAGCCTCTGCAGCAACTGGCCCAGAACGGTCAGGGTTTGGACAAGGACGGCCAACGTTTGCTATTGTTTTCTCTGGCTTCCAGCTCAAGGCCAACCAGAGAAGGCTAAAATGGCTCCCTGTAGTGAGTTGAATAATGTCTCTTCAAAAATTCACATCTACCAGGAACCTTAGAACGTGACCTTATTTGGAAATAAGGTGTATTAGTCAGCTTGGGCTGCTAAAACAAAATACCACAGACTGCATACAACAGATATTTATTTTCTCACTGTTCTAGAGGCTGGCAGGGTTGGTTTCTGGTGAGGCCCCTCTTCCTAGCTTGCAGACAGCTGCCTTCTCACTGTATCCTCAGTGCATACACTCCTTCCTCTTTTTTTTTTTTTTTTTTTTGAGACAAGGTCTCAATCTGTTGCCCAGGCTGGAATACAGTGGTGTCACTATAGCTTACTGCAACCTCAAACTCCTGGGCTCAAGCAATCCTCCTGCCTCAGCCTCCTGAGTAGCTGGGACTACAGGCATGCGCCACCATGCCCAGCTAATTTTTTAGTTTTTGTAGAGACAGGTCTTGCTCTTGCTCAGGCTGGTCTCGAACTCTTGGCCTCCCAAAGTACTAGGATTACAGGCTTGAGCCACCCACCTGGCCTCTTCCTCTTCTTATAAAGACTCCAATTCTATTTGATTAGGGCCCACCTCTTATGACCTCCTTTAACTTTAATTACCTCCCTAGAGGTGCTATCTCCATATACCTTCACATTGCATGCATTTGTGGAGACAGAATTCAGTCTATAATATAAGGTCTTTGCAGATGTGATTAGTTCAATTGAAATGGGGTCATACTGGATTAGGGTGGTCCCTGAATCCAAGCACCGGTGTCCTTATAAGAAAAGGAGAGAATACACAGAGACACAGAGAACCAGACCATGGGACGACAAAGGCAGAGACTGGAGTGATGCGTCTACAAGCCAAAGAACGCCAAGGACGGCCAGCAGCCCCCAGAAGCGAGGAGAGAGGCATGGAACAGATTTTCCTTAGAGCCTCCAAGAGGAACCAACCCTGGTGATACCTTAAGTTCAGACTTGTGGCCTCCTGAACTGTGAGGAACAACTTTCTGTTGTTTAAATCACCCAGTTTGTAGTCCTCTGTTAGGAAACCAATACGTGCCCCAAACCCATGACACATAACGCCCTGCTTCATTAGCCCTTGTGACCTCTAGCCTCCTCATGCCAACAACCTCCAATCCGGGAACACCCGGAGCCTTCTCCTTTTTCCCTACTGTGAAGCTTCCCCACTCCCTTGCCTGACATTGAGTCTCTGCCAATGCAAGTGGTGTAGATGGCTCCCTTGCTATGGTAAACTCTGGATAAGTATCTTGGACTTGCTTTCATTTGGGTGGTCTTTGTGTCCATGTGTCTTCTCCTGCACTAGGTGAAGCATTCTCAGAGTGCTGTGGTGACAATTTGTCCCCATTATTGCCACCACCTCTACTAGTCAGTACCCCACTAGAACACTGGACAAGGCGCTCAATATCTAAAAAAAAATTAGTAACCTCGATTCCTGCCCACTGCACAAGCACCACCAACCTCTGAGCCAGTCCCCGGTGGGCAACATACAGTCCTACTGAGTTTATAGAAAGGACACAAATCATTAAGGCAAACCATTTCTATTTGGAAAAATAGGTGCAATTTTTTTTTTACCATGATATAATGTTCTACATATAAAACACAAATAGTAAATACATTATCCAAAGCTTACTACATGCCAAGCACTCTACAGACTTTATACACAGTATTTTACTTAATCCCCACAAAACCTCTGAAATACTACCATCAGCCCCATTTCACAGATGGGCTAACTAGGGCACAGAAAGGTTAAGTAACTTGCCCAAGATCACACAGCCTATAAATGGCGGAGCCAAGACTGAAATCTGGGTAATCCAGCTTCTCAATGGCACTTGAGTGTACATAAAAAGCCAGAAAATGTTTCTTCTCTTTGACATAAGAATTCTTCATTTGGACTTTGTTCTAAGGGTATCATTCAAAATATGGGGGACAAAACCACATGAGTGAAGATGCTTGTTAAGTAAGACACTGGAAGCCACTAACTGTCCGGGAATAGGATAATGGCTAAATAGTTGTGATACTTTCCTCTAGTCCTTCCACAAATACTCACTCTGCCTACACCAGGTCCCAGCACTGGGCTGGATTCTGGGACACATCTGTGAACAAGGCAGGCAAAAGCTGCCGCCCTCATGGGGCATTTTAGATGGATACTGTCTAGAAGGATAATTAAAGACACTGGATGTGGGAAAATGTTTATCATACATGAAAGCAGCAATGCCCAAAGTCACCTGCGGTTTGTCTGCAGCTACGAACAAGTAAGCAAACGCGCAGTGGAAGGAGACGCACCAGAACCAGCAGCGGCCACAGCAAGGTGGGGTTCTAATCGGCTTCACCCTCCACGGCCCCCTTGCCAAATGCTTTACGGTAAAAATGTTTAAGTCAATTCACTATGATGTATCAAAAAAGAATGAAGTTTAAAAACACAGCACACGAAAGAATCCAGCACGGAAGAGTACAAATGGTATGGTCCCATTTCCGCAATATCCGAGCACAGTCAAAACTAAGGTCAGTGATGGAAATCAGAACCGCTGGGCGTGGGGGTGGGGCTGATCAGAAAAGGGCACGAGGAACTTCCTAGAGTGATGAAAATGTTCTAGATCTTGATTAGGCTGATAGTTACAGAGTCATATACATATGTGGAAACTCAAACAGTACACGTAAAACATGTGTATTTTATTGTATTTGGGTTATACTTTAATGCAGAGAAACCCACTGGTGTCCCACACTCTAGGAAAAGGAGGGCATATTACTACTGACAGGAGGTCACCACCGGCTTCCTTGCTGTGACACTGCCGAGGCAAGGACGAACTAGTAACAAGCCGGATTCAGCACACGGAAATGGCATGTGTCAGTCATTACCGAGCTTCTTCAGAGAAAACTTTAACCTCATCTTGATGAATTACATCTGCAAAGACCCTATTTCCAAAAAAGGTCACATTCACGGGTACCAGGGGTTAGGACTTCAACATATCTTTGAGGAAAAACAACTTGGCCCACAATAGCACCGTATTTGTTGACTTGATTAGCCCTTTGTTCATGAAATACAGGCACTGAACACCACTCCTGTACTAACGAGCTCTTAAGAACAATGTCATTGGGCCTTTTATATGCTCTGATTTCTCCAGGACAGTCTTAATTTACACCTGCTGTCTAGGAAAATTAATAGTATCCCCTTCTCTCTCAAGAGTGTTCCAGTTTGGATGATAAATTTCACGTTCAATCTACTCAGTAGGAATACAATGCCCAGGAGTAAAAATTATTAATAATACCAATTAGCTGGGAGAGGTCAAAGTAGCCCATGCTGACCTGTCAGGAAAGTCCTCCAATGTGGACACTGGGTACTTCCTCATCCTAGACAGCCCCAAGTTCAACACGGTGAGAGACTGGGGAGAGGTAGATGCTCCAGTGTGGTGCTTGCACTCGAGGCGCCTCTCCGCCCGAAGCTAAGGGAGGGTGGATGATTTGCCCAGAACGCCTGGTCCAGACTCCCCACTAACAGGGAAGGGGTCTTGGGGAAGGCTGGGACTACCCCTTCCCCCCTTCACCCCTGACGTGCTCCAGTTCCAAGGTCAAGGCCAAGCTGCAAGCTGGATGACGGGGTAAGTTTTCTTTGCCAACTAGGCTGGGCTGCAGCACCCAATCATTTAGCTGAACATAAATTTAGGTGTTGCTATGAAGGTGTTCCATGCATGTGCTTAACATCTACAATCAGATGACTAAGTAAAGGAGATTACCTTCGGGAACGAGGGTGTGAATTCAACTCCACTCCAATCAGCTGAAGGCCTTAAAGAGCAAAAACTGAGGTTTCCTGGAGAAGAAGAAATTCTGCCTCCAGACTGCAGCATCAGCTCTTGCCTTAGAATTTCCAACCTGCTGGCCTGCCCTACAGATTTTGCACTTGCCAGCTCCTGTAATTATGCGAATTCCTTAAAATAAATCCCTTTGTGGATACGTACAGCATATGTGTGTATATACGCCCCATGGGTTCTGCCTCTGCAGAACCCTGTGAGGTACACTGGACCATGAAAACTGGAATTGGAATGTGAAGAAGGAGAAATCGCACCTGCCCCCAGATGATGCAGAGCCAGGAGACCAGGCTGGCAGAGGGATAAGCACACAGAGCTCAAGGACGGACCTGACAGCTGTGGGCCAAGCCACCCCCGCTCAGCACTTAGCTCCGACCTGTCTCCCCACCCCTGTTCCAAGGCTTCCCTGCTTAGCAGCCTTTCTCTTTGGCACCATCCTGCCTCTCCTCCTAGACCTAATCCCTGCTGGTCCCCTGAGTAGCCTCAAAGCAAGAAGTCTCAGGCCAGGATTTAGCATGAACAGGGGCTGAGTTCATCAGTTCTATTTGGGAAGGCCACTGAGATCTGCCTGGAAAGGACAGAACAACGTCTCCTTTTGTAAAGTTGCTCGCACACAGCAGGCAGGTGCCCGCGGAGCACTGGCTGAGCAAATACAGACACGCGTCACTTAACAGAGATCCATCCTGAGAAACGTGTCCGTAGGCAATTTCATCATTGTGCGGACATCCTGGAGTGTGCTTACACCAGTCTAGATGACACAGTCTTCCGTACACCTGGGCTACATGGTATGGCCTAGGGCTCCTTGGCTACAAACCTGTCCAGCATGTTATTGTACCAAATTCTACAGACGCTTTAATACAATGGCAAGTATCTGTGTATCCAGACACAGACACATCTAAACATAGAAAAGGTACAATAAAAATATAGCATAAAAGATGAAAAATGGTATAGCTGCAGAGGGCATTGACTGTGAGTGGAGCTTGCAGGACTGGAAGTTGCTCTGGGTGAGTCAGTGAGTGAGTGGTGAGTGAATGTGAAGGCCTAGAACATCGCTGTATACTACTGGAGACTTTATAAACATTGCACACTTAGACTACACTAAATATATTAAAACATTTTCTTCAATAATTAAACTTACGTCACTGTGACCCAAACACACACATTAGCCTAGGCCTACACAGGGTCAGGATCATGAAGACGTCACCAGGCAATAAGGATTTTCCAGTTCTGTTATCACCTTATGAGATGACCACTGTACATGCGGCTGTCACTGACGGTAATGTTATTACACGGTGCGTGACTGTACACGGTCCTTGTAAATACTTACAGTTCTAATGAGACCATCTGGCCACCACAGTTCAACTAGCAAGATGGTGGGTAGAAGGGAAGAAACTTGATGGGGATTGCAATGAATCTGTAAATCGCTTTCGGTAGTATAGACATTTTAACAATATTGATTCTACCCACCCATGAGCACGATATGTTTTTCCATTTGTGTCATCTGCGATTTCTTTCCTCAGTGTTTCATAGTTCTCTTTGTAGAGATCTTTCACCTCCTTGGCTAAATATAGTCCTAGGTATTTTATTTTCCTTGTTTCTACTGTGAATGGTATTGAGTCTTTGATTTGACTCTCAGCTTGACTATTAATGGTATATAGGAATGCTACTGATTTGTGTACATTGATTTTGTAACCTGAGACTTTGCTGAGTTTATTTATCAATTCCAGGAGTCTCTTGGTGGAGTCTTTGGGGTTTTCTAGATATAAGATCCTATTGTCAGCAAAATGTGATAGTTTGATCTCCTCTTCCCTGATTTGGATACCCTTTCTTTCTCTTGCCTGATCGCTCTCGCTAGGACTTTTAGCAATATGTTGAACAGAAGTGGTGACAGAGGACACGCTTGGTCTTGTTCCAGTTCTTACTGGGAATGCTTTCAACTTTTCCCCATTCATTACAATGTTGGCTGTGGGTTTGTCATATATGGCTTTTATAATCTTGAGATATGGTCCTTGTATGCCTAGTTTATTGAGAATTTTTATCATGAAAAGGTGAATTTTGTTTAATGCTTTTTCTGCATATATCAAGATGATCATATGGTCTTTGGTTTTTGCTTCTGTTTATGTAGTGAATCACATTTATTGATTTATGTATGTTGAACCATCCTTGTATCCCTGGGATGAAGCCCACTTGGTCATGGTGGATTATTTTTTTGATATGCTATTGAATTCAGTTTGCTAGTATTTTTATTGAGGATTTTTGCATCTACAATCATAAGGGATATTAGTCTGTAGTTTTCGTTTTTTGTTGTGTCCTTTCCTGGATTTGGTATCAAGATGATACTGGCTTCGTAGAATGAGTTGGGGGAGGATTCCCTCCTTCTCAATGTTATGGAATAATTTCTGCAGTATGGGTACCAGCTCTTATGTGTAGGTCTGGTAAAATTCAGCCATGAATCCTGTTGGTCTAGGGAGTTTTTTGTTGGAAGATTTTTTATTACTGCTTCGATGTTGTTGCTCGTTATTGGTCTGTTCAAGAGTTTTATTTCTTCCTGATTGAGTTTTGGGAGATTTTGTGTTTCCAGGAATTTGTCCACTTCCTCTACATTTTCAAGTTCATGTGCACAGAGTTTTCACAGTCTTCACAGATGACATTTTGTATTTCTGTGGTATCAGTTGTAATAATCTCCTTTTTCATCTCTGATTGAGCTTATTTGGGTCCTTTTTCTTGTATTCCTGGTTAATCTAGCAAACGGTCTATCAATTTTGTTTACCTTTTCAGAGAACCAATTTACTGTTTCATTGATCCTTTGTAATTTTTTGTTTGTTTGTTTTCCATTTCATTTAGTTCTGCTCTGACCTTAGTTATTTCTTTTCTTATGCTGGCTTTGGGTTTGGTTTGCTCTTCCTTTTCTAGTTCCTTGAGATGTGTTATTAGATTGTTAATTTTTGATCTTTCTGGGTTTTTTTTATGTAGGCATTTAAGGCTAGGAATGTCATATTTCACAGATCTAGAAAAAATTATTCTATGCTTAGTTTGGAACCAGAAAACAGCTCAAATAGCCAAAGCAATCTTAAGCAAAAACACCAATCTGGAGGCATCACATTATCAGACTTCAAACTATAAGACAGGGGTATAGTACCCAAAACAGCACAGTATTGGCACAAAAATAGAGACATAGACTAATGGAACATACATAAAACCAACCACATACAGACAGCTGATCTTTGATAAAGCAGACAACAATATATACTGGGGGAAAGAAGCCCTATTCAATTAATTGTGCTGGGAAAACTGAATAGCACATGCAGAAGAATGAAATGGGATCCATCTCTCTCACCACTCACAAAAATTAATTCAGGATGGAGAAAAGACTTAAATGTAAGGCATGAAACCATAAGAATTCTAGAAGAAAATGTTGGAAAAACTCTTCTAGATATCTGCCTAGGCAAACAATTTATGAAGAAGACCCCAATGGCAATCACAGCAACAAAAAAATAAATAAATAAATAAATGGGACTTGATTAAATTAAAAAGCTTCTGCACAGCTAAGGAAATAATCAACAGAGCAAATAGACAACCAACAGAATGGGAGAAAATATTCGCAAGCTATACATCTGATAAAGGGCCAATAACCAGAATCTACAAAGAACTCAAGCAAATCAGCAAGGAAAAAACAGACTCCATTAAAAAGTGGTCAAAAGACATGAACAGAAGCTTTTCAAAAGAAGACAGATAAAAGACCAACAAATATGAAAAAAATGCTCAATGTCACTAATAATCAAGGAAATGCAAATCCACAATGAGATATCACCTTGCCCCAGTTAGAATGGCTTCTATTACAAAGTCCAAAAGCAATAGATGCTGGTGTGGATGCAGAGAGAAAGGAACACTTATGCACTGTTGGTGGGACTGCAAATTAGTACAACCTCTCTGGAAACCAGTATGGAGATTCCTCAAAGAACTAAAAGTAGACCTACCATTTGATCCAGCAATCCTACTACTGGGTAGTGACTCAAAGGAAAAGAAGTCATTTTATTAGAAAAAACACCTGCACTTGAATGTTTATTGCAGCACAATTCACAATTGCAAAGTTGTGGAAGTGACTATCAATTCATGAGTGGATTAACAAAATGTGGTATATGTATACCATGGAATACTACTCAGCCATGAATAAGGCTGAATTCGGGCCTTGTGCAACAATTTGGATGGAACTAGAGACCATTATCCTAAGTGAAGTATCTAAAGAATGGAAAAACAAACACCACATGTACTTGCTATTAAACCAGAACTAACCGATGAGCACACATGTGCACAGAATGAAGTAAAACTCAGTGGAAATCAAGCAGGGAGGAGATAGGAGGAGGGGATGGGAAAAAACCTACCTAATGGGTACAATGAACACTATCTGGGTGATGGGCACCCTTATAACTGTGACTCAAGCATTACAAAATCGATACAGCTAACCAAAAACATTTGTACCCCCATAATATTTTGAAATTTAAAAAATAAAAAGAAAGGAAGAAACCGGCAGGCTTAATGTATTTCCAGCTGTGTCTCACACACAGTATGTGCTTAACTAAATGTGGGGAATGACAGAAAGTTATAACTTGGACATATGACCCGTTTTCCCTAAAATCTCATAAGAACAAAAGTCTGCCTAATTCCTTCAGTGCTTATTCTCCTCCTTGGCGCTCTCAAAAACATTTCCACTGAAGAGTCACTAGGGTCTGAATCTTACTCTTGGCTTTCCTTCGTGAGCCTGCGGAAAATTACATAACTCCTTAGTTTCCGCAAAAGCACTGTGAGGTTTGAGGAGGTTCTTAGCTTGCTGTCGATAAGAGCCTCTCCAGAACCCCAGAGCAGAATGCGAGATGAGCCACTTTAGTCCACTGAACCTCCAACTTGTGGCCTTTTCCTCCCTTTAACATCTTTTCAGATGATTTCGCCCCCCTCCTTCAAAAACACCCACGAAACTGAGGTTGAAGACTCTGACAAGAGGCACTGGATTAAAAGCCTGGAAGGTCCTGGCCTCAGTTTCCCCACTGGCCTCCGTTCCCCCTCAGGAAGAGGACAGCATACGGTGACCAATAAGATGCCCTGATCACAACAGTTTCCTCTGCACTGAGTCCCCTCCGTGCAGAGCACGTGGCAGGAAAGAAGCTGATCGTCAAGACAGGAGACGTTTCTCTGCTTCCCAGCAGCCTGCCTCTCTCCTTCCCAACTTACCCGCCCAACCTGTGTGTTCTTACCAAGCACGCTGCACCTCGCGTCTAGTCTGAACGGTTGGAAATGCTGACACCACGGAAGACACTGGCCTCTCTCATCCCTCAACCTGCCGGCCCCGCACCTCCCCGCCTCCCCCACCCGACACACACACACACACACACACACACACACACACGTGAGCACTGTCCTTTCCCAGAGAGGAGGGTGGGCATTTCTCTACGTCTCCAGAGTTCCAGGCTTGGAATTTAAATCCACGCATATTTCACACTGCCACCTCCCAGCATTTATGAGCCTATTCTAGGCCACAGGACCAGAAGGGGTTCAAACTTCAGCGTTGAACACCGACTGCAGACAAGCCATCCTGGACTCTGGGACCAGAACACGGGATGTAATTGGCCCTGTTTCCAGAGAGAGGCTGGCAGAGGGATGTGCAGGCGGGAGATCTGACCTCCAATTCCAAAGCAGTCAGCTTGAGAAAACGACCAGGCAACGAAACGACCCTCAAGAAGCTCAATGGAACAGTACAGCTCCCGCCCTCCCTCGGGGGAGTTCTGAACAAGGCAGAGCCTCCACGGCAGCGTCAGCAAGGAGCGGTCACGAACACCTTCCAACAAGAGGGAAACCCTTACCTTTCTGTGCTGAGTCGGACACTGTCCTCCCACCTGCACGCGCACATGCAAAGGAAAGGTCATCGTACGAAGACGGTGATGCCCGAAACCGACAAAAACTCCAGAGCACACAGCGACCTCTACACGTGCAGAGAATGTTTTCCAATAGTATTCTGGGTCTAGGGCAGTGCTAAAGTGTGGTCTGTGAACAGTTTCTTTCTTTCTTTTTTTTTAATAATAGCTAATTTTAAAAAAATTATTTATTCTTTTTATTTTATAGAGTCAGGGTCTTGCTATGTTGCTCAGGCTGGACTCAAACTCCTGGGCTCCAGTGATCCTCCTGCCTCAGCCTCCTGAGTTGCTGGGATTACAGGCACGGGCCACCACACCCAGCATGCCTGCGAACTCTGTCACCCATCCGTGACAGAAGAGGAATAGGGTGAGATTGAGCATTTAAACACGTGTAAAACAATATGAATTGCAGCAACTGAGTGTGTGATCATCTTTCTAGGGATTTTTCTAGTATTTTAAAATCGTATCAGTCAAATAAAGAAACAGGTCTTTTACCACAGATAGTGTGAGAAGCACTCGTGTGGGGAAATGGTTCTCAACCAGGGGTGACGGTCCCTCTACGTGTGACACCAGAGCCATTTTGGTTGTCACAACTGGGGGAAGGGTGCTGCTAGTATCCAGTAGGGAGAGCCAGGTGTGCTGCTAAACACACCACAACGCACAGGACAACCACCCACAACAAAGAGTCATCCAGCCCCAAATGCCAAGTGTCCAGGTGAGAAACCCTGGTCTGGGTTAAAATGATGGCTGCTGTCTTCGTCCACTGAACGCTGATGGCTGCCTCCTCGTAACTGAAACCTTCACTTTCCATCTCATATCCGGTTTATCTGCCAGTCCACATGCTGCCAAAGCTCACCTTCTCCTCGCTCAAAGAACGAACTCTACCCAAACGGGGTGGCTAGAAACATGCGAGAAAATTCTCATTCCCTTCTCCTCACTCTCCCTCTCCTTAAAGTCTCATTGAGTCCACTCACATCCACATTGTCTGACAACAGCACATCTGTTGCCTGTCCCTCCCTACGAACTGTGTGGCGGGACAGCATATCCCTGTCCATTCTGCAGTAATTTAGTATCTTTCTTCCACCAGCTGCGGTTCTCCAACATTGTGTTCCTACACGACCAGCAGGTCCCTAGAACGGACGTTGCTCCCAGTCCAGATCTTGACCTTCATTCCTTCTGACAAGCACTGAGCGTGGCGTCTACGGGGAGGATTTGTGCTCAGGGCTGTGAGGGAATAAGGGTAAATCACGCGACGTCTGCAACCTACCGGGGAGGGGGAAACAGATGTGTGGCTAATGGGGACTGTAACAAGACAAATGCCACGGGGAGAGGTTTAAACGGAGCTTCAGTGGAATACAGAAGAGGGAACAATTAACTCTAGCTCAGAAGAGATGACTCAGGGAAGAGTGGGAGATGGGGAACTGGGCCCTGAAGGATTTCCTGGGAGACATCCAGGAGGAAGGAGAGAGACTTTCTAGGCAAAGGAACCAACTGGATGCCAAGGCAGGAGGGTGGAGGGAGCCCAGGAGACTGGGAATTCTGTGCAGGCAGGACCCAGGGCGTTCTGGAAGGTGAGGGAGGCTACAAGGGGAGAAGGGGCCAGAGCATGGGCTTGGACAGATCGGAGGACCCCGAGTGTCAGGATTAAGGGCTCTGGCTATGTCCCGAGGACATCACGGAGCACCAGCCGAGTTCTGAGCACAGGAACCACAGGATTAGAGTATTTTAAACCAACAGTTGGCACATTTCTTTCTGGAAAGGGCCGGATAGTAAATATTTTAGGCTTTGCGGGCCATATGGTCTCTGCCGCAACGCGTGAAAGCAGCCGTGTATAATACGTAAACAAATGGGCATGTCCGTGTGCCAATAAAACTTTATTTATGTTCCCTGAAATCTGAATTCCATATCATTTTCATGTGTCACAAAATGTTATTCTTTTTAAATTTTTCCAACCATTTAAAAATGTGGAGACCATTTTTAGTCTGTGGGCCAGGCCGTATTCAACACAGGCGGGGAGCTGGATTTGGCCCACGGGCTGTGGTCGGCTGACCCTGGTTTTAGAGATGTCGCTCAGGGTGCTGGGGAGGTCAGAAGGAGCAGGAAGGAGCAGGAAGGAGCAGGAAGGAGCAGGAAGGAGCAGGACCTCGCATGGAAGCACCTGGAGCGATGGCAAGGAGGGGACAGGTGTAGAAGTGAGACGGCACCTGACCCATGGGATGGAGGACTGACAGAGGAGGGGGGAGGAACCTGTGGTCTCCCATGACACCATGAACCCGGGCAGGTGACATGGAGGGGTCAGGAAGGCTGTGGCCACACCTCCCGTGCCCACAAGGACAGAGGTGTCCAGCCCAAGTGCCGGCTGGCCTATCTCAGCACCAGATCCCCCCAGAGCTGGCTACTGGGAGTGCCGGGGTGTGCACAGAGCTAACATCTGACCCTGCCCAGCATCCTAAAATGCTGGTTCTCCTCGAGGGAACCACCCTTCCCCTGTTCTTGTCCCTGTGGGATTTGAGTGGGGCCGGTCCCCCCCCCACCAGGTTCATACGTAGACAGATGGTCCAATGTGAGTCAATCCCAAGAATTTTCTGGAATCTTTTTGGACAGGAGAAGCTGGCTTTCTGTTAAACTCGAAAGTAGTAAATTGCAGGCCTATACTTTTCAGGGCCCCTCCATAGAGAGACTGGCCAGGCAGGAAGCCAGCATGGGAGAGAGATGAGCCCACCCTGACGCCACCCACTGACCCTGGCTCCAGCCATGCCTAAAGCCAGCTCCAGACTTCTCAACTCAGAAGCTAATCATTTCTCAGCCTTTGCTCATGCCAGTCCAGGCTGCATTTTGTCACTTGCAACTGAATGACCTAACACACTTCGCTGCTGTTAAAATAAGCCCTGGAGGGCAGAGGCCTTAATCTTGGAATTGTGTATGACTTGGTGCTTATCTTAGAGGGCTACTTGGTAAACAGTCTTGTCCAAAGCATTGTATCTGCCTTATTTATGTCTAGACAGTGCTCCCTTATATGCAGTAGGTGCTCAATAATTGCTGATGCAGGAATGAAGGCACATAAGCCCGGGAACCACACACCCTGAGCTACAGGAAACTCCGAAAAGCAACATCAGGAGGCCACATGGATTTCTCTCCCCCTCCACCAGCCAAGGGTTCACAGAAACCAGGACCTATGGGAATCTGGTTCCGTCTCATACAAACAACCAAGACAGGCTCTTGGGGACACTAAGTATAGATGTGTTTTGAGTAGGAGCCGAAATGAAAGAAGGGAATTATCTGGTCTCACACTGGGCACGGAAAATGTTTGCTATTAGCAGCACCTCCCGAGGCAAGAGAGTGAATGGGCAACGGGGCTCTTGTTAAGTTGTGCAATGCTGATTATGAGGGTGGGGAAGTAGAGGGCAGCTGGGGACCAGGGCCAGTGTCCCACCCAGAGGCTCCAGGATATTCAACCCAACAGTGAGTTTCCATGGAATATGGGCACAGAGATGCTGATTAATGGGGGATTGCTGGCAGAATAGAAAGAGCACTGTACAAAGAGTCAACACATTGGTGCCAAGTTCCAGGCCCCAAACTCATTGGATGCAGGACCTCTTTCTCTGGGACCCGATTTCCTTGTCTATAACCAAGACAGCTGGGCCAGAGAGGTGACTCTCAATCTCGGGGAAGGGCTTAGAGTTTGCCCAAGAGGTGCTCAAATCCACATGCGTTGAGAACATGGAATGAACATGCCTCCCACAGATACAAGCATCACGAGTATGTAGACACTTGCTTTGGGATGAATTTCTATGTTATTAATCAAATACTAAATTTGCAATGTTTGGTCATTCTGAGAGGCACTCTACACCTTCACGCAGACACTGTGCAGGCCAGGCGGACCTTCCCTGCCTGGGTTCAAATTCTTGCTCCACACTTACTAGTGGTGTGGCCTTGGGCAAGGTTCTTAACCGTGCTGCGCTTCTATTTCCTATTTGTAAAACAGGCATAATATTCGTACCTGCCTCTTGGAAGCATTCAGAGGACGAGGGGAGATGATTCCGTAAAGGGTGTGGAAGAAGACCAGGCACACAGCAAGGGCTCAGCGCACGCTTGCTATTCTGTGTGACCCATGATACCAAACTATGACACTCTCGTGGGTGTCCATGGAATTTTTTGCTTTAAAAAGGTGCCCTTATAAAACTAGTGTGTTGTCACCAGTAAGAAGCGTAGCTGCCCCACACTGGGGGACGGTGGTAGTGAGGACTGAGAGGCAGATACAGGGGGCCTTCTGGGGCTGGTAATATTTTGTTTCTAGATCTGGGTGCTGGTGCCATGAGCATGTCCAGTTTGTGAGAATGTATTAAGTGTACTTTCCTGTAGGCATGCTATCCTTCAATAAAAAGTTCTAAAAAAAATGTATTTTTGAACAAACAAGAATATCAGCAGCAGTTGTACAGCTCCAAATAACTTTAATGCACTGGTTTCCATTCCTCGCTCCTGGGCAGCTCACCCATCACTGTGCTTTACAGCCTCAAATGCTCCTGGTGTTGTTCATCTTTGCAGGAAGCTGCTTGCTGGGAGTCAGCCCCAGCAGCCCCCACCCCACATCCCCCCTCCCTAGGTCTATTCCTCCACCCAGCGCTCACTGTCTCCTCCTCTTACGACCCGGACTTGCTGACGTTAGCTTGCTGGACCCCTTTGTGGTCTCAGAGGCCCAGAGCAACTTAACTGAGCTGGGAAAGGCTGGAGGGGATGGAACCTTACTCAGCATTGGCCAAGGAGCCGTCCTGACCCAGCCCCACCTCTGTCTGCACAGACCCCAGCCAAAGCCCCGCTCACGCACACAGCTCACCCCCTTTACCCCGCAGACTCAGCCAGGAGGTCCTGAGGCCAGATTTCCTTTCCAGCACCTTCTTTTCTCTCTCAGAAAACTCCAGCCTCTAGGGATATTCTATTTAGTCCCAACAATAGTGATTGTGATTCACAGGCACAGTAATCAAAGTTCTCCATGACCATTAAGGAACAGGTGTATCCAAACAAATCTACCCTAACTCAGTTTTCCTATAGGGAAACTTCCTGCTGGGGGACAAGTATAGATCAGCCTTTTAAAGGAAAAAGTAAAACAAATAGCTGTCAACTCCAGCAAGGAAATAAAGCAATCCACATTTGTAAGTCATTCTATCACTTAATCCTAATTACCACCTCCAGGGTAGATCTCATTACCCACATTTTTCAGATGAGAAGACTGAGGCTCCAAAAGGTTAAGTGACTTGCCTGAGTCCACCTAGCCTGTAAGCAGAAAAGCCAGAACCCATCCCAAGCCCCACAGATCTGGCTCCAATCCATGGGGTTTCCCACCGTGGCTCACTCCTCTCAGCCATCTCAAAACAATCAGCCCACCTGTGAAAGCTTCTAAGGTAAAATAAATGCACACGATTGCAGAGCTGGGACAGCTTCAGGTGCCGTTGCTAACCCACGGGCACTTACTGCTTGCTATTCTGGGATAAGCAAGTCAGTACTGAAGGAAGCTACTTCCTTGAACAAATAAGCCCAGAAGGCTCAATATAACCACAACAAACATAATAATAGATTCTAATCCCAGGTCAATTTAGTTACCCCCCTTTTTTTCCTTCCACCCTGACCTCATACCCCCTTGTGGATGTGAAACACACACACGCTCACATTCATACCCACTACATACAACCATATGAGCATCCCGTGACAATTCAATACTCTGGCTTATTGGAAATCATGTCTGTCTGAATCCACACTAGAAACACGCCTGGCCAAAAAACAAGATAAACACACGAACACATACACACACATGCATACACATATAATCCCTCTGCCATCGCTGTATCTGACCACCCTCCAAACTCTTGATAGTTCTAATGCTATAATCAATCTTTAACAGTATACTGCTACTGGAGGGAGGCCTGTGCTAGTTGACTCCTGCCCTGTCATCTTCACTACTCAAGGTCAAGGGCTGATGGAAAAGTTTCTACTGACTGTTCAGATTTACCTCTTTGTTACAAACAAACAGCTCCTAAGGCCTGATCTTCAATTTACCTGTCATTTCTCTGGAGGGGCTATGACCCCCCAGTTGGAGTGCTAACCGATCCACTTGGTCTGCTTGGCTGGGCAGACACTACTCCTGGGATAGTGAAGAAATTCCTGCAACAGCTGAGTTAAGGGCACTGAGAGGTTAGGTAATTTGCCCAAAGTCACGCAGCAAGTGGCAAAGTTACCTTCATGACTACATTGCATGGCCTCTTTGCTCAGGGAGACAGACATGCCCAGACCCAAGCACCAAGTGCTATATTGTGTTTCTTTTTGATTTATGTTTAATTCCGTAAGACTCACTCTTTGCTTATACATTCAGCGAACTGAGGCTCTGGTAAGCCCAGAGGGAAGCTTATTCAAACATCTTTTTAAAAATGCAATTATTTCCCAGAGAAAAAGAGCTGTCAATTACATATTAGTACAAATTATCCCCCATCAGCTTTACCCCTTAACACTGGGCATCCACAGCACTGAAACGGGTGGCTGGGCTGAAGAGAAGGGAGGCACATCACACGGGAACACAGCGTATGTGCAGGGGTGGGGTGCAGTGCCCAGAGGGAGGTTTTTAGCAAAATCTGTGGGGAAGAGCATTAGAAAGATGTAGAAGAAAGAATAAATAGATGAGACATGGCTACTTCAAAATGTGGCTACAGGCTGGGCCTAATCGTAACTAGAAGAATGGGGAGCAATTCTCCCTGATGTATGAGGTCCCATTTACGGGACCCCAAATTCCAGCCAGTACTCTTTGAGCCTTAGAGCCATCTGTCAGCTTGCACGAATTCTGTATATGGGGGCGGAGGGGGAACTCTTAATGACTGCACCATGGCAGAGATGGGGGGCTCTGCCCAAAGATTCATGCTCTCCCCTTCCAGAGTGGCGAGTCACCCAGGGGACTTCATCAACCAGATCACAAGTGCCACGTGTGACTTCTGGGCCAAAGTGCTTCAGAAGTGGCTGTGTCCTCTCAACTTTCTCTCCTCTGCTGCAGGGCCCTGGAAGCCACCTGTTGAAGCCAGCAGAGCTCCGAGAGAGAAGGACACTGGATCCCCGTATCACCACCTGGAAGGCTCCCTGCCGAACGCTTGCACTGGTTTGCTGTGGGAGTGAAAAACATACTCCTACAAGGCAAAGATATTGAGATTTCAGGGTTACTGCTGGGATTGTCATCCTAACTAATTTCCGAAGGAATAACATTTTCTGATTTTCCAAGCATCTGCCTATATTACCCGGTTGGAGGTTGTGATCATGGTATGTGGACCACTCTGGGTGACTTGAAGGGGCTAGGACACTCTACATGGCTGTCACCAAGGATGTATGCCCACAAAAGGGAAAAAGCTTAGACTGTTTATTTATGACTCAATATATTTCAAGACTATCACAATTAGGAAGTGAAAGGCCTTACTAACTTAAGTTGTAGTTCCACTTAGCACTCAATAATCCTGCCTGCCTCACAGAAGTATTTTTAGAAGCCAGGGAAACCAATTTTACATCTTCCTTTTGACACGCGGCTTACTTATTCCAGCAAACATTAATATTGTTTGGCTTTGCCCTTGTCCTTGAAACAAGAGTGTAAGTTGATAAATGTTATCTGATGACCACAATCAGCAAACTATAAAGTGCTTAAATGTTACGGAACTAATATATTCCATCACTTTTATTAGCCCATCACCAAGGAAATCAGGCCACAGGCTCAGATGAATTTGAATATGTTTGTCTCATATTTCTCCTTTACTTTTATGAGCATTAGTGTTCAAAGGAAAACCAAGAATGAATTTTGCTACTGGTGGGTGCATTTGGCCTTTGTCTGGTCTGGACCCAGGGAAAAGGCTGGAGCATTTTGTTGGGGTAGGGAGTGAGTGTATCGGTCCACATGGGCAGGACTGAGATGCCTCTCTGTCTCCACACTTCATTCCTACTGAACTGCTGCTGCCTGGGCAGACGCACATCCTGGGGTACTGCAGAAACAGCAGCAACTCACGCAGGGCACAGAGAGGTTAACCTGCCCAAGGTCACACATTTGAACCTAGGCAGTCCAGGTGTTGAACATAATCTCTTTGCCATTACATACCACTGTCTCACTGCTTGCTTAGGGGAATGGTCTTCTAAAGGGTCGCCCTTTGAGAAGCCCTCCATGACTCACAGGCACACATGTGCACTCTGGCTGCTGTCATGTACTGCAATTGTTTCTCTGTCTCCACACTTGGGCCACACTAGCCCACAGCGTGTCTAGAATTAGAAGAAGTCTTCTTTAAGACATTTTTGCTTCCATTTGCTGGAATACTATCATAATAAAGAGACAAATCAGCAATGTCTGTGACTCGAATGACACCCTCTAGGGTTGTGCAGTGCACAACCTGCACAGTCTTTCCATTTTGTACCCCCAGCTTCTAGCACAGCACCAGGCACACAAGGGGGTGCAATAAATTCTTATTGACTTGATCTGTAAGTGTTGCTGACTAACTCAACTCTTAAGAGGCAGGTGCTTTCTGACTCTTCCTTATGAGGGAATAGTCCAGTGTGTCCTCCTGCCCTGCTGATATGGAAGCCAGGACTGCCAGTTGCTGGATGCCTTGTGTGAGGCTCTCCTATGAAATGAAGATACCCTCAAAAGAATCATTTTCATTTCCGCTTTTGCCCCCACTTCCCAGTTTCTCTTCTCAAGCAGGGATTGGCAAAAGCACATGTTGAGATTTATTTCCTTCCTTTAGCCAGTAACTCTTCAAACATCCTTGTTTACACCAGGCATCAAGAGTATTGACAAAAGCTCTAACTTGCATTTGCAAAGTACACATCTCCCACTGAACACCAAGGCCCATGGAAATAAATGAGAAAAGGCAAAGGTAACAGGAGACCCATGTCCACAGGCTGCATTTAGGCCTGTCAGAGGAGGCCAAATGAATTAACTTCCTATCGCTGCGGCTAACACTGACAGGGCGCACAGGTGATTGTGTGCTCAGTTAAATGCTGCTCAATACTTCCCCACGGAAGGGACGGACGCTCCTAATCAACTGGGGTTCAAAGACAAGGGTAAAAAGAACTGCAGTCCCGTGTGGCCCAAAGAAGGCGAGTGTGCCCACAGTGTCCCAGTCAAGCCCCATAGACTCCTCTCTCTTCTGCTTTAGCTACACTCTGGCTGTGTGTTTTTCCCCCAACTCTGAGCCAACATCTTCTGATCTTTTCCAGTGTTTCAAGGTAGCCTAATGGCAGATGAGTAACAGAACACCACCAACGCTAAATGGCGTTGGTACGTCTATCTAAACCATGCCCCACCTGCCAGCCACCCCTCCCCAAACCCCACCCTCCAATGCTAAAACAAAGTAAATTCATCTCTGCAAAGCTTTCTTCAGATCATATTCAACTTACTTTCACAATAAATTTCACTGAAATTGTCTTCATTATCCAATCTGATAAAAAAAAACCAAAACTCGCATTAGGGGAATGTACTAGGTTACCAGAGGAGTAAATGATCAGCCCCTTCACGTTGCAAAGCCCTGGGAGCCTGCTGAGTTCCAGCCCTAATAACTACCAGTGTCAAGGTGGATACAAGTAACTAAAGATGCTTCAAGATTTCACAACCCTACCCAGAAGGGAACAGAGTAGCTTTCCATCAAACCATGGCACATTTAATTTAAAAGTCAACACCATGAAACATGGATTTGTTCCTTAGATAGAAAACACCTTACACGTGGACAGTAACAGTAATACGAAGTTATTTCCTATCCAAATGTTGTGAAAACCCAACTGTCTTTTCCTAATTTCTTCTGGATATATTTGCTTCACCCCTTATTGGAAGAAAGAAAAATTTGATCTGGGAGCTGCTAATCTGAACTGTTTGTATTCATCATGCCAAATGGGAAATCTTTCTCCCTATCCAGTAGGTGTCAAAATCAAGGTGAGACTCAGCTGCATAAGCAAGTTTATGGCAATTTAGACCCCACGGAGTGACATTTTTAACTCAGCATGCATGAAATTAACAACATGTTCTTTTCTGAGAACCCGGGGTCTGCAGAACTCCATATCCTACGGAAAATGCATTATAAGATCAATTGAGACCTGAATAAATTAGCAGGGCTCTCCCCAGGTATTGCATGAGAGCGCTGGCATTTAAATGTCGTCAATAGGATTGGGCTGTTAAGATCGTTAATTAAGACTTTAAATCTTGCTAGAATCCCCCTGAAGGAGGGTACTTGATCATCTGAAAACACTGTACAGTTAGGGAGCATGTCGTCAGATTGAAATCCACACGGTCCCTGTCCTTGAGGATCCCACCCTGGGAAAGAAGCAGAAACCGAGCTGACAAGTGCCACCCCGAGGGGAAGACAAGCACCCCTATGCAGAAACTCCTCCTCGTGAAGCCATCTCGCTCAGGTTTCTGCGAAATGGGAGGTGTTTGAGGTGGCGTGCCGGTAATTCTCTGCACCTGTGTGTCCCACTGTGCCCAGACAACTGCAAGAACCCCCGTCCCCACGTTGGCTAGCATCGAGAAGCGGTATATTCTGAGCCACACCGGGTGGGACGGAGGTGAGGGAAGCTGTCCCGGCAGCCCCAGGCTGGCCGGGCTCCTGGGGAGCAAGGGCCTGAGGCTAAGAGGCTCAGGATGTGGAAACTTCAAGAAGGAGGAGACATCAATAAAATCGGGCCTTGGAGGCTGACCCAGGCTTTTCCTTCTCTGCTGCCCACCTCTAACGGTCTTAACCCGAGTGGCTCTCCTGCTGCTCTGCTGCGCCCCGTGGGTGCCTGCTCCGACCTCCAGCCCTGCTCTGGTTGTGCCATGCTCAGGAGCCATCCGTCACCTCTACTGCTCTGAAGATGAGGCCATCCTTAGTCTAGCACTGCACTGTCCCTGTTGCCAAATAGCTTCTGACTACCAATTTACTGACCAACTTAAGCATGCAAACACCAGGCGTATTCTAAAAATGAAAACAAGGCCAAAAGGAATGACAGCCATGGCCGCAGCTCCTGCCTGCTCAGCCCTGATGGTCAAGGCCTGGGCAGAGGGGCTGAAACATGGAAGGTCACACCTGTGCAGGGCGTGGCACAGGGGTCTCATTTCGGGTTACTTGGCTTGTTCTCAGTGAGGACATTGTGAGGGCTCAGGCTGGGCTCCTGCTGACCTGCGTGATTCAAGGCTGATTTGGAGCCAGATCCTACTTATGCTATAAATCCTAACTATCAGTGTGCAATTTGCTTCTATTTTTAGGGTGAGAAAAATAATACAGGTAGGAAAAGCCTCTCTACCAGGTGAGCTCTTACTTTAATTACATCCCGACTTGCAAAGCTAGATGATGACAAACAGAACTTACAGAAATATTCTTCATTCCTTCCAAAACTTGGCCCCTGCCAGCAATTCCGACCTTGCTAAGCCATTCTCCTCCGGAGCTGCCCTCACTGTCCACCCAGTCGCCGGCCAAATGGCCACAGCCGTCCCTGCCTGCTCCTCCCCCACAGCGTGCCCATTTAAATCCCCCTGGATCCCAGGCAGGGCGCCCCCTCCTCCAGGGTGCTTTTGGCAACTCTTCTCATGCAAAAAGCTCTTTCCTCCTCTTCACCAAGGGAAAGAGCACTGGGCTGGGAGTTTAGAAAGCTGCACTTGGCTCATCACACATTCATTTTCAAGCCAAAGACAGAAACCCAAATAACTCAAGGCCGTGATCATTCAATTAGTCACAGATGGTCGCTCCACATGGTGACTCAGGGACTCCTCCCAATGCTGCCCAGCCAGATGCCAGGCAGGAGCAGAAGGAGCCGGGCACAGAAGGAGGCTAATTTTCCGTGGGATTCTGAGAACAGATACTTCTGCATTCCAAATGCAAATTTCGGATTATCCACTGTGAAAGATTTCACACCACCCTCCAACGTCAGAGCAACTGAGAACCAATTGCGTGAATTACCACGGCAAGAGGGGCGAAAATTTTCCACTTTTACACAGTGCTTCTTTATACTAAGACTTTATAATCAGTCAAAACTCAGAGATAAACAAGAAGAAAATGTACACTTGCTTATAGTTTGTTACCAGATTAAGAGAAAATGCTATTCATGCCTGGAAGGCAGGGACCAGAGGCTTGTCTGTATTAGAGTCTCCGGGGCAGAAGGGTCCAGCATAGGGATGGTGTCCCCTACCCACATACGTACGGCAAGTCTCCGGGGAGAGGGGGCAGAGGGGGTGAGACAAGAAGTTTTAATTATTTCTGTCAATGCAGCATCACAACTCGACAGACTGTCACATAAGCACTACAAAGAGTTTGGACTACCAAGGAAACACAGAAGAGAGTAGATAAAGGGAAAAGTGGAATACAAAATAGCGCACGCTGGGCATGAAACCTACTCAATCACAGACGAAGAGCTGCGGATGCCCTAGCAGTAAATTGTTACAGTGAAGAAGCCGTGGGTGGGTTTTTAAATACGCCATTAAGTTGTGGGGTGATGCAGAAAGTTACATTCGTAGGTTGGGTCCCTATCCTTGTTCAGAATCCTACAGCCTAGTTTTGATCAGGAGCAAAGGCTCCCAACATTTTCTGTTTTTTAATTTAACTTTTAACAGTGTGGTCCACGAAGGAGGAACAAAATCAGGTAACCTCATCTGTTTCCACTTCCCAGGTGACAAAAGATTTCATGATGAAAAAGGAGCATCACTCCCCAACGAATCTCAGGGGATGGGGGCAGGGCAGGAGCTTGATTTATTCCAAAGAAAATACACACAAGTCTCAGTCTAATTTCTAGCAAGTGATAAACCCACATATGCAAATATGGCTAACTTTACCCTGTGATGCAAACAACCCACACCAAACTAGATTGGCAGTGAAGCTAAGCTAATAGTGACTTGCTTATAAATGGAAGGCAAGAAGGCAGCAATTAAAACCACAACCATCTCAGGATAAGCAGCAGAAGGTACCGCCTTAGAGCACAGGGATTCTAGCCCTCTGCAAGTACATGTGTGCAGGCTGACTGAGTGCAATCCACACTCCTTACGGAATCCTAAATTAGGGCCCTCCAACTCTAGAAACTCACTAAGTTTAGCTTACAAATAAAAAGTCTTAGCAAAGCAACCCTTCACAGCTTGCTGAGGTCATTAGGAACCCTTGAGTATTTCTGCAAATGAAGTTTTAGAGCTAGCTATAGGTACATCATTTGCACACAAGAACTAGAGAGATTTTTACTGTTTTTTAAAATCATCCCTGGCCTTAAGGCTTTCAGTTAAGCCTCAGCCACTGCTCTGAGAATCAATGCTAGAGAGACCTTTTGCAACACCGTGTTGTCCCAGGCAGTGCAGTTGGGAAACTTAGCTTCCACGCACCAAGTGTGGTAGTGCAGCCAAATGAACCCTTAAGCCAAGGCACCCGAGCCCCTGAGCCGGGTCAGGCAGGAACAGTGGGCTGTAAAAGTCAGGCAAACAGATGGGCCCAGGCTTTCTTACCACTTCTAAAGAGAGTATGATGACAATTTACAAACCTATCTGGGATCAAGTTCAGAACTGTGGGCTGCCTCATCTCCCCCAGAGGCCACTCAGACCCCTCCCCGTCTCCCTGAACCCCTTTGCTTTCTGCCGCTTGTCATCTCGCTCCCCGTCCAGCCACATTCTGCCCTGGCTGGTGAATTACCTGACAGCTCAAGTCTCCCAGCAACCTTAATTGGTATCTTTCTTTCTTTGGCTGGAGGGAGCTGGGAAACGCACCGGAAGCGGAAGAGCCTGGGTTGACAGATTCTATCCACCGTTAAAAACTTAACATTTACAGAGAACTTGTAAATGGTACTGCTGATACACGACTTGCGTATCCAGTGGATAGTTATAGTTCAGAGTAGTTTTAAGTTATTTGAAGAATAATCCAAATATTTAAAATATATATTTATATATTAATATTTAATCTAATATTTTGGAGAACTAATAAATTTCTTCTGAAATAGCACCACCCGATTCCAGTCTCCTGGATGATGGTTTTGAACAAAATTTTACATAGGATTAAGTACTACAGTACAAACGGTAATGTGACAACTGCAGTCACTTCCCATCTGCATTGTCATTCAACGGCTGGCAGAAGCCTGTATATCTTCTGCATTTTAAAAGCATTAGAAATGGATGTGATTTTCCCAAACCAAGAAAAGCAATCTAAGTTCTAAAGAGAGAGAGACAATGACAAACGCAAAACTGTGAGGATAAGATATGGGGAAACCCGAGGCCACAGCCTGTTCCTGCTAAGAGCACGGATGGAACCGGCACCCACGGCTACTTCCTCTTGCAGGTGGTCAGCATCCCTGGGGCCAGGTCTGCTGTACCATTGTGCTGTAGGAGACAGCTGGCACCCATGGTGAGGATAATGACAGGAGCCCCGGGGACCTCAGAGCAGCAACTCTTCCTTAGAAACCTCCAGAAGAGGTGCTGCTCATTGCTCGTGCGGATTCTGCAGATCATGGCAACAGAGAGTCAACTCTAACTGATCGGTTCACCCTCTTCACCCTCTGCCACCTCCTCCGCACTAACTTGGAGGGCTTCTCGACTCCCTCGCTGAGGCGTGTCTTAGTCTGTGCTGCTGTAGCAAAATGCCTTACACTGTGTCATTTGTAAACAACAGAAATTCATTGCTCACAGTTCTGGGGGCTGTGAAGTCCAAGATCAAGGCACTGGCAGACTTGGCGTCTGGTGAGAGCTCACTCTTCATAGATGGCACCTTCTACGTGCACTTAAATGGCAGGAGAAAACAGGCTCCCTCGAGCATCTTTCACAAAGGTCCTGCCTCTTAGTATTCTGTCACACTGGGGATTAAGATTCAATGCATGAATTTGGGGGAGATCGCAACATTTAAACCATAGCAAAGCACCTGGATGCCACCTCCCTCCAAGACCCCCTTCAGTGAGTGGTTCTGAAAACAAGGACCGGCCACTCAGCTGCATGAGGAATGTCATTAGAGCACTCATCAGAAACAAGGCTGGCTCCTGCCACCATGACACAGAGACGAGAAGCTGTCGCCTGCAATCAGTGCCTGAACCTCTGCAAGGCAAGTGACAGGAAGAGGGAGCACCAAAGAAACATCAAGACATTCCTATCAGGATGAAGTCAAGGCTGACAAAATATGGGGACCCAGGAGAAAAGCAAACAATTTTTTTTTGCTATTGTCTCTTCTTTCAATGATCCCAAAATACTAAATGGGGAGATGGCCACCCAATGCGTTTTTCAGCTTAGAATAACCTCTGAATCCAAAAATCCTGCCTTATCTCTAAGAAGTCTACATAAAACGAATTTCTGGTAATGTCAAAAGAGAAGGGTCAACAAAACTGACAAGGTGCCGGGAAAGAAGAAAAAGCTATTTGGGGGCAGGAGGCCTCCAGGAGCATCTTCATGTAGCCAGGGCTGGGGCTCCGTGGGAAGGGGGCAGGAGGAGCGTGTGGGGCTGGGGTGGGGAAGCGCTGTTCTCACTTGGGGTCTCCCATGCAGCTGTAGTCAGATGCTGGCTGAGGTCACCACCACCTGACAGCTCGACCAGGCTGAAAACCCACAACGGTGCATTCACATGGCGGGGAGCCCAGCTGGGGCTGCAGCCCAGACACCTCTGTGTCACCTGGGCTTCTCAGAGCACAGCAGCTGGGTTCCAAGAGGGAGAGTCCCACAGGATACAGACGGAAGCTGCGAGGCTTCTTACGATCCATTCTCAGAAGTCCAGAATGTCTCTGCTGCCACATTCTACTGGTTGAGAAAGTCATTAGGGCCAGCCCAGGAGGGAGCTCACGGGCAAGTGTTGAGGCCACGCTGCAGAAGAGCGTGTAGGCTGGGACATAGCATGTTTTCCAAACACGGCCACAACAATCAACTCTATCACCTACCAAAAACTGCTTCAGGCACTTGGCACTGGGAGAGTGGGAAGACAGGCTGGTTCCACGGAGCTTACCGCAGTCGCATGTGTGATGGGTGCCAGGACAGACTTTAGGGAAACTCGGTGTTCAAGGTGGTAACGGTCCCGTTCAAGAACCCTGTGCCTGGGGTTGGCACAAGGGTTGGTGTAGGACACAAACAAAACCTGGAGCTCCCACCTGATGAAAGGCTTGGCGCTTCCGAGATGAAACTCCGAGCTTGATGAGAATGAAAATGGCCAGTGTTCCTTCCACTCCCCCTCTCTGCATCCTGCACCATGGACGGCAGTGCAAAGTAAAGCCCCCAGGGCCCGGTGAGATGGGACAGACTCTCTGTGGCAGTAAGATACCAAATGACAGGCAAGACCTAAGGCCAGGCCAGGGAAGGGTTAAGTCACACATCCTGCTCTTAAAGGACAAACTATGTTCTAACTGCCACAGAGTTTTTCTTTTTCTCTAGTAGCTAAACAAGCACGGGCCTTGGGATAAGCGATATGGGAACAAGTGTAGCTCCCCCATGCCAGGTGCCGACTGACACCCCCCACCCCGTTCCACGGGCCACAGCTATAGCGTTGAGTGGACAAGAGGCTGAGTTCAGTGCCTTTCTGCTGATCTGAGACCACTGACCGTGGGCTGCTTCTGGCCGGTTCACAGAGGCTGCACAGTGCGTGCCGTAGTGTCCCTGCTTCACTTTTTGATGTATAGGGCCCAACTGTATTTAAATGTCTCCACTGCAAAGCAAACGTGGATCATACGTAATACACATGTTAATTTGATATGCAAGATTAGGATCCCCTTCATGAATATTCATAGCTCCTCCTGTAACCTACGGAATACATGTACTTGGCCAACCCATTCTGCATAAATTCCTGTTCTACCTTCCCCTCCCTCAAGGGGCCTCCTGCGGTGTCTGCTGGAGGCCCACTTCCCGACCTGCAGGTGTGAGCCCCTTCCTAAGAAGTGAAGCTGGCTGGTGCGAAGGTAGTGAGTTACCCAAGTGATTGTTCACAGTTGCAGATCAAATTCCTTTGCCCTGTTCTTTTCCCCCTTCCCACTGTTGCGCTTGACTAGTCTTAAAAAAATAAAGTTAAATAAATAAATAAAAAGAAGTCAAGTCACCTCTCCAAATTTATGAACTCTCATCTTTTTTGTTGACAGCAAACATGGTTAGCTGTCCTCCAAAGATCTGTAACGCTCTCTCCCCATGGAGAGTTGTCACTGAGGAATTACCGTCCAGCCAGGGACATTTCCCAGGCCTCCTTGCAGACCTAGGTGGTCAAGAAGCAGTTGTGCTTATTCCACCTCTTCTCTTTCCCCATCCATCGGATGTAAGAGCCTGAGCCCGAGAGGAGGCAGAGCCACAAGACAGAAGGAGCCTGGGTCCCTGAATGACAACACGGAAAATGCCCTGCCAGCAGGACACGTGCTGCAGCACTGTGTAAGCTAGACGTAAACCTTTACTGTGCTAAGACACTGAAATGTGAGGGCCTACTAGGTAGGCCGGCGTTATCCTACCCAACAATATACCACCACGCCCCCTACACCCCCAACCACCCCAGCCAACTCAAGCTTCCTAAAATGGGAATCCTAATGTCCCCTGGCACTTTGGTAAAAAGTTGCTGGCAGTGAGTAAGTTCAGTTATACAGAAAGGCCCAGGAAGGCTTTGGGGGCCTGGGAGGACTCCCAGCCCCACCTGGGCAGAGGACAGAGTAGAGCCACAGAAGCTGTGTCCTCATTGTTGTCACTGCTCTCATTTCAAATTTAGGGCTGTGAAGGAATACAGTTGCAGAAAGCATTTTAATAAACTATATTGTCAGATCTTAATGTGGGGGAAAACCAACTGGAAAGAGAGCCATGTTTTCACTAGGGGAAGGGCAAAAATTAAGGTAAAAGTGTTAAGAGTGTTTAAAAACATCTGAAATGTAACTAGGGCTGACAGGCCGATGAAACTGAGCAGGAGGTGGGGAATTCAGGCTCTGCATGGCAGGGCTGTGCCCTCTGCTTGGGAGGCGGCTGCAGCAGGTGAGACAGCGGTGTGGGCACGCCTCACCATGACGGAGAAAGCTGCCGGCCTGGCCGTGAGAGGGGGGAAACAGCGGGGATGGCCAGGCTGTGGGGGCACAGGCCAGGGGTGGCAGGGACAGCCTAGAGGGAGGAGAGAAGGGCAGGGAGGGATGTGAGGAGGGGTTCTCAAAGCAGAGGGAAGGGCAGAGAACGTCTGCTCTGCAGAGGGACTGGCTGGCACCAGCCCAGCTGAGAAGAGGCGCAAGTTAAGAAACCAAACAAGACCTGGAAGAAAACAAGTTGAAGAGGATCCCTGGGAATAGGACTCGCGGGCAGTGCAGGAGCCCAGGGGTGAGAAAAGATTTGAGCAGCGGAGTTTGGGAGCCCAGGGAAGACACAGGAAATGAGAGCAGCTAATGAGGCGGTGGCAGCCCCTGGGGCTCGGGGGCAGGGAGGAGGCCTCGCTTCTGGGGAGACGGAAAGGGTGGAGAATGGGCGAGAGGGCACCAGCGTGGCACAGGGGGACGCGGCTTGTCACCAAGGAACCTGGGCCAAGTCATTACCCCTTCGCCCTGGGCCTCTGTCTCCCCTTGTGTGTAACAATCGCTGGGTCCTTGCAGGCAGGACCCACTGGGGGTGGGAAAGGGAGACGGCAAAGCCACAGGGACAGGCTCAGTCCCCCAATGCCCCTCCGGGAGCTGCAGGGGCGAATGCTGGGTGTTCAGGGCCTGAGTGGCCCAGGCTGCACAGACCCCCTGCTGCCGAGGCAGCGCTGGGACAATCTATCCAGGGGCAGCCGAGGTTTGGGAGTCAGATCTGTTCGTGTCCCAGTGAAGCCACTTTCCAGCAGAAATGTCAAGGAGCCTTGGTTTACTCCCCTGTGAAATGGGGACCACAGCGCCCAGCACTGGCATGTGGTGAGCGCTCAGCAAGAGAACGGGGGACACGTCCACACGTCAGAGGTGCCCAGGAAAGGTTAGTTTCCTTCCAAGAGTGAGGTGGAGACAACGGCTAGATTTTTCTTACCTTTTAATAAGGCAAATGTCAAATATACACAGGAATGGAGACAGCAGCATAGTGAACGTCCACGTAGCCATCAACGAACTCCAACAGTCACCAACTCAGGGCTGACCTGGCTTCATCTCACACCCGCCCACCTTGCAGCCTCCCCCACCCAGTTTACTGGAAAGAAAATCCAGTTTGTTATATCATTTCTACCTTACGTGATCTAGTGCTGCAGTTCTTGACCCCTGGGGGCCGTGGCCCGATACTGGTCCGTGGCCTATTAGGAAACAGGCTGCGTGTCACCACCGGAGCTCCACACCCTCCCTCCCCATGGCAACCTATGCCCCCATCCCCCAGGTCCATGGAAAAATTGTCTTCCATGAAACCAGTCCCTGGTGCCAAAAAGGTCGGGGACCACTGCTCTAGTGCATATACATAAAATGAGTTGGTTTTTTTTTTTTTTTTTTTTTTAAAGCAAACTAGATACAGACTAAACACAAAGTCTGCACTCGAGCTCTGAGGGCCCAGAGGCCCTCTCTGCTCTACGTGCGGGCTGACCAAAGGCAGGTGTAAGTATCTCCTGGGCCCCAGTTTTGGTCTGGGGGACCCCGGGGTTCTGAAGCCCTTGCCCCAGACACCTGCACACCACTGGCCTTGACAGCCCTCTGGGGTGATACACAAGTCCCAGAATTATCACCTAGAACTGGCACAGACCGCCCTGCATGAACAGATGGGTGAGGACACCTCTGACGTCCCCTGTCCTTCCCCTCAGTACTGGGAGGGCAACAGGAGGCACAGCCTCCCGACCCCACAGTGGCACAAGTACGCAGTGCGAGGTCACTCCAACATAGACATCTAGTGGCCTGTGAGCCTGCGGGCAGCATGCCAGGCTGTGGGCAGCTAAGTCCACACCTGAGACAACTGTCCCCAGTCAAGGCCCGTGGGCCCTCCTCAGCCAAAAAGAAGGCTGGGCGTCGGCCACCAGGAACTTTGAAGAAGCCCAGAGGACACGGCTGGGAGCCCGGCCTGAGATCGGCAGCCACGGCACCGCAGACCTCGCTCCTGGGTCCTGGGGAGGCTCAGACAGTCACAGATCCATATTCACGGACCTGCACGGGGGCCAGCGTGAGACACGGGAGGGGTGAGAGCTCCCCGTGGAGCCTCTGTGCGTCTGTGCTCACAGCCATCTCTGAGGACACGTTTCTGCAGCCATGGGAGCCCCCTCCCCCAGCCCCAAATCTCACCACCGGGGGCCACCTGGATTGCAACACAAAGAATGAGCCTCAAGGTTAGCGTCACAGGCCAGCAGCCCCAGCCGGAGCCGGGCAAACCATTGCGCACGAAAGTCCTAGTTCTGCCCAGATAATCTGCTTACACGCTAAACATGGATTAACAGAAATGTCAAACAAACCCCCGTAGCAGGATGAGCTCATGAACTACATGCTTCTCTGATTTTTGCTGGTTTAACTGTCTTTTGGGGCGAGGAGAGGATGAGGTTGGCTTTAAATAATAGTTCTGGCTGACAGCAGATACCCCTTATCATTTGAGAGTTCACCGTGTGTCAGGCAGTGCGCTAAAAGCTACTCTCCCCTCACTCCCGAAAGAAAGTAGACTCCACGAGGCAGGGTCTGTCTTGTTCGTGGCGGGGTCCCAGGCACCCTGCTGATGGTAGGTGCTCCAGGGAAATAGAACAGGATTAAAGACGGATTCACACAGGAATGTTAAACACTTTTTGTGCATTCTATTAAATTATTCTGCACAATGACTGCAGGAGGCAAGCCTGTTTTGGTCCTATTTTACAGCTGAGAAAACTGAGGCAGAGAGTTTAGGTGCTTGCTCAAGGTTACAGGAGTTAAACCCAGGCCAACACCACCGTAGTGCTTGTCACAGCATTCCATGCCACACGCGCCCCAGAAGGCCACTTTGCATGTCCCAACATCCCCTCCCATGATCTACCAGAAGGGAAAAAATGAAATCACGACAGGAAACATCAGAATAGAGTCTTGAGTCTGGAGATCGCCCTTGTGAGGGATCTCGCAGGCCTTTTGGAGGGTTCCCCAAACAGGTGCGGGGCTCTGCACCCTCGCCAGATGGGAAGCTGCCTTGCAGCCCCTCGGGACATAGATCGGGCCATCTGGAGGCCTTGCCTCCTCCATAACATCTGTCTAGTCACAGAGGCAGACACGGCACAGCCCCCTCACCTCTCCCCTAGCATCCCAGGAGGTGGGAAATCAAGTTCAAGAACAGCATCAAGTCTGCGGTACAAGGCTGGGAGGAAGGAACATGAGATGAGCAGACACCACCCCTGCAACATCCCAGCTCAGCCTCGCCGGCCAAGGGCCCGTCACTCAGCCGTGGGAGAGCCGCCACTCAGAAGCCCGGTGTGCATCTAAACAGGACCTGGGGCTGTGTGACCTTGACGGTGCCACCTCCGGCTGCGCTTGTGTCTCCTCCTCAGCAACGGGAATGACCTAGCAGCCCCCAACCTGAGTATTTTATAAGTAATGAAATAATAGCCCGAAGGCACTGGGAGGCGCTGTGCTTTAGCAGAGAGTTGAGGCAAGACCCAAACTGGGCAAGGTCAGATGGTAACTCCAGCAACAGCAGCAGCAGTGGACGCTTATTAAGCACTTGCTGTTTGTCAGGCATGGGGCTAAGTCTTACACATTGGCTCCCTTTATTGCTCAGAACCTCCTTATCTTATAGATACTGTTTTTTACCCCATTTCATTGCAGATAGGGAAATGGGGGTTCAGAGACATTAAGCCACTTGTTTGAAATCACACAGCTAGTGTGAACAAGAGCCAGGATGCAAACCCAGAAAGTGTGCCCCACTGAGCTCAATTTCTTAAACATTATGCTCCTTCTAGCGGTGGCAGGTCTGAGCTAGGGTTTAAAGGAACAGTTGAGGGGATGGGAGGGAGAAGGGGAAAGAAGCCAGATCCCTCCTTTCTTTACATCCTGCCAATGGGGGTCACTTAGTAACCAGCCCCTTATAAACAGCCTCCTGACAGCTCCAGTTTAATGTATCTTTAAAGCCCCAGTATCGAGGGGGGCGGGAAAAAAAAAAAATAAAGCCCCAGTATCTTCCAAGGCCTGCCTAGAATGCCACCTCCATGAAGCCACCCAGGATTGACCAGTTGGGCTCCAAACTCACTGCCCTTTCCTAGAGCCTGGAGACCTCTCTGTCTGTCCTTACACCTACTTTATAGCTACCTACTTAAGGGCACGCTTCACACTCAATTCACCTTTATATTCCCCACCCCGCCACCAACATGGAGCAGCCCCCATGCCCACGCAGATAATGTTCCTAGAAATCAGAATCTATCTTAAAACCCCTCTTTGGTAAACTTCCCTGACAAAATACCAGCTATACAATATGATTTTTTGCATACCATCCCCTGCTTTAGTCTTGATAAATGCAGCCCTGCAATTTTAAGTAAATTTTAATTACAGAAGAGAGGCTAAAACCTCTGCCCGAGAAGGCCTGTCATTTTCCTTTCTTATGCTGGTAATTTCCAACATTACTTTATCCCAAAGGCCCTGCCCGCCGGGCTCTTCTAAGGAACTGCGGAGTATATTTCATGCTTGAGTTGGGGGAAAAAAACCACTGGGCAAGGCAGACAGAAATATTCACAATGCCCAAGCGGTAATCAAAAATTCGTTTTGCTTGGTGTTTACTTGGTTCCTATCTCATTTGAGTCAAGCCGGAGTCATTAAATGGTTTGCTCCGGACTAATTCCGGCTTACATTTCAGAGCTGCTCTGCGAGGCTGAAAGCATGCTCTCCCGCAGCCGGGGGCGGGGCCCAGCCAGGCACAGCTCAGTCACACGAGATCTTCCCAAGGAAGTGCCAGGCCCTGGGGGTGAGTGGGAAGGTGCGACTGCAGCTGGAGGACCCAGGGGCTCAATGAGGAGGCTGAGGAGGATGTCTAGGTGCCTGGGAAGCACCCTGCATCTTCTGCATCCACATCCATTTGCTCACAGACAATTCAGCCATTCCATGCTGGTCCTCGTGGGGTACGGAGGGTGGATTTGGTCTCTCTCTGCCCTTGGCAAGTTCCTAGTCCAGCAAGAGAGGTCACATGGGAAACCAACACATCCTCACTGGCTTGAGCTACAGCCGTAACAGGGGAGAAAGCAGCTCGTTCTGCCTGGTGGGCAGACGGGCAACGTTCCAAAAGACGGGCAGCTCAGCTGCACCATATAGGCTGTGCGGAGCACGCGTTTCGAGGCACGGTGAAGGAAGGGTGTGTTCCAGGCGGGAAACAGCACGTGCAAAGCCTCTGACACTCAGACGTTTTGTCTTCCATTCGTCACACTTGGGTGGCTGTCAATTGCACATCTGAACCTCGTTTCTCCTGGTGCCCCCCAGTGTCCACAAAGAGGTGCGTGCAGGAGAGAGGGGCCCAGAATGAGGCTAGGGAGCAGGGGGAGGGCACCCCATGGCCCACTTCCAGCTCGGGCCAGGCTTCAATTAACGCTGGGTCTCCTCTTTTGCCAAGAGGACCCTGGGGTCCTTCCGTGTGACAGTGACAGAACACAACTGCTGTTATCAAGATGACTAAGAAGCCACATAAATGACGGGCCAGGGGAGCCAGACAGGCAGCCGGCCAGCTACCCAGGGGTCCACACACCACGATGGGGCCAGGCCCAGGGCAGGAAGGTGAGGAACCAAAGCAGAGAGATTAGCCAGTGGCCTCACTGCTGGCGAGTGACGAGACAGGCCCACAATGCCGGTTTTCTGACTCTAAATCCAGGGCCCTTTGTTCCACACCAAGAGGCTCCGTGGCCTAGAGGAGACACATTCCCGTACTTCCCTGGTACGGCCACAGCACCCTGTCCACTTCTGGCCACGTTCCCTAAGAATTTCTCCAGGGTGGATTTACAGGACTGATCAATTCCTTTGTTTCCAGGTACGGTCAGGTGGCCAAAGCGTGACCCGCTGAGGAGGTAGCTTGGACCCCGCTCCAAGCCTGCTCTGACGGCATGAGTGGCAAGTTCCCTTCCCTCGGTTTCTTTTTCCTACTTCGTAGGTGTGGGGGAGGGGATTAAATGATTAAGCTGGATATTGTCCCTAAAGGGCCTAAGCGGGTACCTTACTAGCACTAAAAATACCAGCCAACACAAACCGGGTGCTCATTATGTGCAAGGCACTGTTCTAAGCACCTTACACATATCAAACACTCAATCCTCACAATAACAGACAGGAACTACCATTATCCCCATTTAACAGAAGAGAACACTGAGGCTTGGAAAGGACAAAGGTGGCCTAACATAGAGCTTCAAGTTGTACAGCAAGGCTGGTCTGACTTCAGAGCCAGGGAAATATATACATATATAAAACATATACTCTTTTTTTGTAGCCAGAGTTCTTCACCTGTTATACCAGAAGCACTGAATATAAATCTCCCTATAAATCTCCCTTAATATTCCTGGTTGTAGAAAATATGTGTTCACTATAGAAAAATTTCATAATATAAAACAAGCACAAAGAAGAAAATGAAATTCACCCATACATTATCACTCAACATTTGGTCTATAACTTCACATATTTTAATAGTACATCAATAAGATCCCAAATTGGAATTGTGCATTACTATTCAGTCACCTACTTCATTTTTCCATTCTTCTATAATAACCCAGCACCAAACAGAGTGGCTTTTTTAATTGTATAAAAAGTCAACGGCCTTACTTATGTACCTATACCAATGGTGCCTCTATTCCAGTGCCAGCTACCACAAGAGGCCTCACAGGGACACAACCCAGCAGCCTGTGGCTCAGGGGACTTACAAACATGGATGATGCCCACTCAACTCCATTTATGTTTGAGAAGTCCTTGTCGGGGGCTCCCCACATGCCAGGTGCTGGGCGGGGCACGGACACCAGGAGTGAATGAGACAGGCAAGGCCAGCTCTCAGGGGCTCAAGTTCAGAGCAGAGCAGCTGGCAATGAGTAATAGGGTAATTACAGCAGTTCCGGGGCAGCGGAGGGTGATGTGACTGCGTGTAACTGGGGAGGGGGCCACCCGAGACTGGGAAATCTGAGAAGGCTTCTCTGAGGAAGTAACGTTTAAGCTGGGCCCTGAATGATTCAAAGGAGCTGCCATACCAAGGCCCAGGAAGAGTGTTCCAGAAAGAGGGAACAGCAAGTGCAAAGGCCCCGAGGCACAAAGGGGGTTCAAAGGAGAACCAGTGTGGATGACCAGCTAGGGAGCTGACCAATACATTTCAAATAATAGACAAGATGATGGATATAAATTGCCACAATAAAGCACAATTTCTTTTAAGAACTTACCTGCATTGTTAAATAACCTATCTTGGGTTTCCTATAGACTTCTGGAAGGTGGTGAATTAAAGAATGTACATGACTGCCTAAAACAGGGCCCCTAAAGCTCCCCACCTCAGCATCTCATGGGGAAACTTAAATACTCCTGGGTGCCCAGGCTGCACCCCACGTGACTGCATCATACTATGGCAGAGGAGGGGGGACCTGGCCAGTCTTCACAATTCTGTAAAGCTCCCCAGGTGATTCCACTGTGCAGGTTTGGCTGGGAATCACTAGTCTCAATAGGTACAAACAAAGGAAATATCATTAAATAATCAGAATTTAAAAATACTGTGCAAACGCTATTGAAAATTCTTTAAGTGATCATCAGCATTTTGTGGCCTGGTGGGCATCTCTGCCATCCCACTTCTGAGACCACCCACCTCCTACTGCATGCACCCCATCCCGGGAGCTGTTTTCTACTGAACCCTCAATAAAGAGCTGAAGAGGTAGAGTATTTCGCCTTCTACCCAAGAGGCGACTGAGCTCACAGGGGTCCTCTCCCTCGTCCATGGTCACTTGGCTCATGAGCTGCAGTGCCTGGAGTCCAGCCTGAGCCCCTAGCACCTCTGTAGCCCCTGCCCTGCCCACCGGACCTCCCCACGCAGCCTAGCACCCTCCGCCCCATGGGGAGCAGAGAGGACATCCCTCGCCTACCGACAAGAGTCCTGGTGCTGGCCCAGCGCCGTGTGGCCCTGGGCAGGAGCCGCAAGTTCCCTCCTGGAGCTGACAAACCACACCTGCCTGAAAAGCAGGGTACCAAGAAGGCAGCGATTCCACGGTTGCTGCCCAGGTTTTCAGAAAAGCACCAGCACTTGCTCTGTTCAGAGAAGCCCCATTTGGTGAGGGCCAGGGCACTAAAACAAAATCATAGCTTAGCACTAGATTATCAGAACCTCAGCTGCTGACAGCATCTGCCCAGACACATAAAAGCCACCTTCCATCGACACCTGCCCCGCCCCAGGAAAGGGCCATCCTTGCACTCCTGAGCCCAATAAAGCTACATGTGGCTCAGGAGGGGCAAAAAGCGGCCTTCTCTGAGCGGGTTCCTGCTTGAGGCCAAGACTGTGGCCACGTACCGGCCTCTCCTTCAACACTGACCAAACCCCAAGGATTATAAGGGATAAGGAAGGCAGGCTGGCCACCTCCTAGGAAACTCACCCTGGGCCTTAGAGCTTAACATTCCCATCATGGTTTTCTCTTAACTGAGGACACAAGGCACAGACAGGACAGGGGGTGCTCTCACCTCTGCCGTAGAATTGGCTCTGTACCCTGTTCCGCCCTCATTGCAGAGCACCCATTTTTGGCTTCAAGAGCTGCTTCCTCCTGCTTCAGTGTTCGCGAGTCCTCCTGTGCCAGGCACGACAGGCCATGGGTGTGCAGCGCATGAGGAGAAGGCCTTGCCCTGGTGGATCTGCTAAGCTGGTGGGACAGAGGGGGGCCCTACCCCAGTGGCACCACGTGACGGGGAGTGTTGAGTGCTGGGGAGAGAACACAGCAGGGTGAGGGTGACGTGGGAGGAGGGAGGCGGAGAACAGAGGTCTGGAGGGCGGGAAGCATGAGCAAAGAACCTTCAGCCCAGGGTAGGGTTTGGGCAAAGGCCCCGAGGCAGGAAGACCCACACACTGGTGAACAAGGGTTGGCGTGTGACGGGGAGGAGGCAGGATGAGGGTGTGCAGGAGGGACGTGGGTTTCGGCATGACTGCTGGCCTTCGTGGGAACGAGGCCCGAGCCCCCAGGACTGGACACTGCCAAGATGGCACAGACGGAATCCGGCCTCCACATCCCTCAGGCAAGGGCTCCAGGCCCTGGATGGGAAGGGACAGGAAGGGGGAGACCCTAGGGAGAGCAGAGAACAGGAGTGCTTCCTGCCACGCCCCTGGTGCCACGGTTCTCCACCCGACTCGCGCCCAAGCTTTATCCTCTCCCTCTGAGGCCACCTCAGCAGCCCCGCTGTGCCGTCCCCAGGCCTGCCCTGCAGCCAGGCAGGAGGTGGGTTTGGGGCCTTTGGGTTCTGGGCAGAACCAGTGGGAACGACGCTGGCTGCCCTCTTCAGAGCCCTGTCCCCCATGTGACTTTAGTGGATCCTGTGCGTGCTCTGAGGATCCGGGCAGAAAGTATCTGCCTTTCTCAGACAGAGAACTGGGGAGAGGCTCCAAGACTCAGCACGCGTTCCCAGGTCATCCTCTCCTCTCCCTGAACTGGAGGGATTCTCTCCATCCTCTTAAAAGTCACACTGGCCACAGTACTGGGCTCCCTCCTCTTGCATCCGAAGATATCATTTTGCTCGGGTTTTAATAAACACATTTGCCTCCTTGCTGTCCTCATTAACTTCAATACATTAAACTTTAAAACTTCCATTCCAAAGGCACCAGCAAGAGAGAGAAAGGTACTGGCAGAACACGGACCTGACAAAGGACTCAACACACATCAGTCAGAGAAAGACAACCTAACAGAAAACCGGACAAAGACTCAGATGCATCCTGGGCTAGAAAAGATATCCAAAAGCAAAAAATACACAAGAAAGTGCTCAGAGACATTATTTTCTCTCCTACCGCCCGGGGGGGCCCCCAGCTCCGCTCAGCACTCAGCCCCCCTGCACCCCTACACCATTTGATAACCCCTGCCCTTCATTCATGCTGTTCCATCTTCCTAGAACACCCTTCCCGCCTCTCTTCTACATGGAGACTGCCTCTCGTCTTCAATACTCAGCTGAGCAATACTGCCTCAGCATCAATACTCAAATGGGTATTACCAACACTCAGGTAATGTGCCCATTATCTCCCCAGGTGTCATGTCCTCTGTCTGAGCAGAAGGTTCTCCCTCCCACTGCTAGTCCTAGCGTGGTGCATTTCATCCGCCTGCTCGAGGTCTGCCTCTCCCGGCATGTCCGAGGCACTTCATGAGCAAGGACCAGGCCACATGGCTCTCAGGCAGGAAGAGGCGCTGGGTAAATAAAACGTATCTTATCCCCTTTGGCCTTCATAAGGTAGCCGGGACGTGTATTATTTCCCCCATTTTACGGATGGGTAGTTAAGGAAACAGGCTCTGGAGTGAAACAGATTCAAGTTTGAATCCTAATTCTGCCACATGGTAGTTGAGGATCCCTGGACAGGTCCTCTCGTCCCTCCTGGGTTTTACCCTTCTCACCCATGGTGGGGAGACACCTGCCTGGCCACTGAGACACCTGGTAAGCTGCACGTGGCAGGCCGGGGGCAACGGTGCCCTCGTGGGAGTTTCCCACAGCGACACACCACTCAGGGCAGGGCTCACAGCCTCAGCACTGTCGACGTTCTGGGCCAGATAGTTCTCTGTCCCGGGGTCTGTCCTGCGTTTGCAGGATGTCTACAAGCCTCCCTGGCCTCTACCCACCAGATGCCAAGAGCAACGCACCACCACCAGCTGTGACAACCAAAACTGTCTCCAGACATTCCCAAATGTTCCCTAGGAGGTGGCTGAGCACCAACCACTGACTTAGCTTTTGATCCCAGGAGCCTAAAAACCCTCCAGGCATCTGAGCTAAAGCAGGTTTAACCAGCTGACCTTGTGGCTGCGAGGATAATCCCCGCACGGAAAAACCTGTGTGCCCCAGCGTGGGTCAGGGCACACTTGCCACGTCTCAGCAGGAGCTGGACAGGTACAGGCCAGCCGGTCACCTGGCAAAAGGCTTCCGGAGCCTCGGCCAGCTCCAGCCCAGGCTTCCACATGCAGGATGTGGCAGACAGGTCATGGGGAAAGAAAGACCAGCCATCTTCTGGATTCCCGCATACAGCCTCCACGGCCCGGGAACAGTCACGGGCTAGGAGCTGCCTGAGCACATCCTGCCGTTATCTCCTTCGCCCATGTGACAAGGCTGTGCCACACAGGGCTCTCACTCTCAGTTTTGCAGAAGCGGCAACTAGAGTTTGGAGAAGCGGAATGCCCCTGGCTGCCGGCTGGAACCCATTCATGGTTGACCTTAAGAGCTCTTTCTCCTCATCAACCCTATGAGGCATGAGGCATGCACTGTTAGCAGCTCCATCTTACAGATGAGGAAACTGAGGCTCAGAGAGGTTAAGTAACTTGCCCAACATCACACAGCTTGCCAGGATGTGAACCCACGTCCACCTTGCTCCAGAGCCCATGCTGCCGCTGCACCATACTGCCCACTCCCGTACTGCCCCCTCCGGACCACCCACCTGCAGGTCTCCCCAACTCACTTGGTCTCATGGCAAGCAGGGAAATAGCATGTTACAAGATGCCAAACTGTCTTTCTCTTTTTAATGGAGGTGAAATTCACATACCATTAACCATTTGAAAGTGTACAATTTAGCAGCATTTAGTACATTCACCGTGTTATAAAACCATCACCACCATCTAGTTGTAGAATGTTTTCTTCCTCCCAAAATAAAACTCTGCACCCATTAGCCAGTTACTCCCCAGCACAGCTCCCACCTCCCTAACAACCTGCTTTCTGTCGCTATAGATTTGCCCCGTCTTAACATTTCATGGAAATGGAATCATACAGTATGTGGCCTTTTGCAACTGGCTTCTTTCACTCAGCATGATGTTTTCCAATTCACCCACGTTGTAGCAGATATCAGTACTTCATTCTTTTTCATGACCAAATAATATTCCATTGTATGGAGTAATATAGAGCACATTTTATTGACCTATTCATCAGCTGATAGACATTTAGGTTGTTTCTACCTTTTGGTTATTATATATAATACCGCTATGAATGTTTGTTTACCAGTTTTTGTTTAAGTGCCTGTTTTCAATTATTTTGGGTCAATACTTAGGAGTGGAATTGCTGAGTCATACAGTAATTCCACATTTAACTTATTTAGGAATGTCCAAACTGTAAAGGAGACATTTGACAATGTCTGGAGACATTTTTATTCATCAAGACTGAAGCAGGGGGCTATGCTTTGGGCATCTAGTTGGCAGAAGCCAGGAATGCTGCTAAACATCCTACAGAGCACAGGGCAGCCCCCACCACAAAGAACCATCCAGCCCAAAATGTCAATAGTGCCGACGTTGAGAAACCCTGCTCCTACCCCTAACAACTATTGTGACTGTCATGGAATTTACTCTTGATACAACATGATCTCACATACAGCTCAGATTCAGATTTCTCCAAGTATCCCCAAAATGTAGTTTACCAATATATGCATTTTCTAGTCCTGGATCCAACCACTGCATTTGGTGGCCACATCTCCATCATCTCCTTTGCTCTAGAGTAGATCCAACTTTTTTCTTCTTCTCATTGACATCTTTGACGTCTCTAGGCCAGTTTCTTGCAGGCTGCCCCACCTACGAATTCATCTTATGATTTCGTCACGATGGCATCCATACTAAACATCACGGCTAGAGTGTTACGTAGGTAATGCGAAGTCTACTTTCATTCTGGGGATATATGATCCCCCCTCAAACTTTCACCTCCGTCCCTGCACAGTTGGTAGTACCTCCAAGTTGCTTTTCTTCTGTTTGTCTGGCACTCACAAAGTCAGGGCTTTGCTTAGACATCTGCCTGGGGACTCTGGGCTGCCTGGTCTCAGGTAAGAGGCATGGGGAGCTGCCTGGTTGCTCTGGGCATGAGGGTGAGCCTGGGGCTGACAGCTCCACTGTAGGGTGATCAGCCTGTCGCAGTGGGCACCTCGGGAGGCAGGTCTTTAGATCCCTCTCCCAGGCTGGTTGGACTCCTCAGAGAAGAACTTTCTGGTCTCCTCCTAAGTGGGGGAAGAGCTGGCTGCCGGCTGGCTGGGAGCTGAGCAGGGGAAGGGAGCCGCGGGTCTGTATCCCTGTGTACACTCCTTGTAAATCCCTTCTTCCCACAGACGCTTGGTATCCCTCTCTGCAGAGTAAATCCTTGTTTTTGCCAAAATTGGGGTGGGGGAGGGCATTCTGGGTCTGCTGCCTGGACGAGGGGACAGAAGACCTTGACCCTGACTTCCACCAAGCCTCCTGCTTTCAGCTCCACCTGCCCTACTGGCAGCGAGCGCCCTGCAGCCGCCTTCTGGGGACCACGTATTGCTCATTCTTCTGCTTTCCAGCTTCCAAAGTTCCTCATATTTTCTCCTTCTTGTCTTTCTGGGTTTTAGAAATCCTTTTTGGTTCCCATAACGGGCCTCTGGGAAGGAGTGGAGGCGTGGGTACATTTCAATCCACTACCTGCAGTGGTGAGCCTGTGTCCTTCAGTATTTAAATAACAGCTAGAGTCCCAAACCCCGAATTTACTACAGCAAATTCAGAGGCACCTCTCCCCGAGATGTCTCCAAGTCTGCTAGGGAAAAAATTATCCAAAACTCCAAAATGAGGCTGATGGATGCCTCCCGTTATTCCAAAGTCACACTGGAGCCCCCTTGAACAAACCCAGCAAAAGGTCGCCTGATCCTTCTGGGAACGTTAACTTTCATGATTTACTCCTGACTGTGGCTAGAACTTTGAGGTCAGATGTTAGCTTTGATGATTCACTCCTGGTTGTGGCTCAGACTTTGTCAGATGTTAAACTTGTTGGAAATTAATGAACTGCCCATTGTTCCTCTCTGAAGGGATAACAGATCATCCCAAAGGTTATGGTTTCATCACCACAGGATGTTAGGATGCGGGTGTTAGCGGGCTTTGTGTCTAACTCTGGAATCTCCTTCCAGCCTTCTCTCACTCACGAAATACGCCCGTCTCCTGTATCTTTCCTGGAACCAGCTTCGTCATCCCGCTGGTTCCCTCATTAATGAGTTAAATGAGCCTTTGACACATGCTTGCTGTCTATTTGTATGAGAATTATGTGTTTAACTTTTTCAAAAATAGACTTTGACAATGCTCCAAGTGCTTCTGCTTCTCCAAGTTCCCGCTTCTCCTGAACGCTCACTCTCTACCCTGCAAAGCCAGGAAGAAAATGCTAGCTTTTCTCTTCCTCCCCTGTGCCCCCAATGTGATGTCACCTCCTGTTTTTCATCCCCCCAAAGCACTCCAACCCACAAAGCCCCCCGTGCGCAGACAGCGATCGGGGTTTGGTGTAACAGCACGCAAGCACCACCTGTAATTGGGCAAAAACAGCTGCTCTGACCCGCACAGCCACGTCCTGCAGGGTGGGCAGTCTCTCTCTCTCTCTCTGACCCTCTTTTCCTGGCTCTGTTTCCCCCATGGAGAGCTATGGCTCCCTCCTCATCCCTGTTCATTTCCCAGGCGGAGCGTTTCGCACACTATCTCAAATCTCAGCTTCTTCCAAGCTAGGCTGGGGGCCAACCCCGGGATAAACAAAACCCTACTCCACTGCGCTGCCGACTGTGTGGGGGTAAAGGCACGTCTGCGCGTGTGGGTTTGAATCCCAGCCCCGCCGCTTCCTAGCTGAGCAACCTTGTCCTCACTCTGCCTCGGTTTCCTTGTCATGTCGTTTCATGTCAACTCGCTTGTCATGAGGATTAAGTGAGTTAATACAGTTACACAGTTAGGACAGCACCTGACACACCACGAGTGCTCAAGGAATACTGAATGTGTAACCCCAATCGCTACCTTGAGTAGCACAGAGCTCGGGCGCTAGAGCTGGGCACACTCTGCTTTCTCGTGATGAGCACTGAGGGCAGATCCCCCAGCCTCTGACTGAGCAGAGGACTTTTTCCCTTCGTGCTGCACCAGGAGGTGTTAAAGTGACAAATGAGAGCTCTTCAATAATTGCTGGGGGCTGCCTAGGGCGTCCACCTGCTCTCTCCGTCCACTTCCCGGAACGCAGCACCCCAGAGCCATGCAGAAAGCACATTCCTCAATGACAGCCAGGAGAGCTGGGAAGGCAATGACCCCAGAGCAAGAGGCTCCATTCTAGCCCTCCGTGCCCTTACTAGCTGTGTGACCCTGGGCAAGTTACTCAGGCTCTCTGAGCCTGGGTTTGGGCCAGCCTATTCCAGGGTTGTCTTCAAAATCTAAAAAGACAAGGCTTACGAAAACTCACAGAAAAATATAAAATGAGATTTATCACCACGATCCTCATTATCTAGCTGACAGAGGATTAGGTCACATCAGTGTGAATTTTGTCATTCAAGCAATGCCTGTAGACATTCCAAGGTTACGCTGGCCCCCTTGTTTTATTTCTGAGCTCCAAGCCTCACAGGAAGATATTCACAGCAGAGGGTATCATTTCAGAGCAGGGAGACTCCATCCTCAGCAATGAAATCGCAGGGCAACCCTGTGCATAACACCCCAGTAAAACCTGACACCGATCAAGATACTCTCTGCTGTTATGGGGCACAAGGTCAGCGTCATCTCCAACAACCATCCCGCCACCTGCAAACCCTCCTGGCTGAGCAAGGCTGCTGTGACCTCATCCCTCTGGCCAGGAACCAAAGCTTTGCTTATCCCGAGCATCTGGCTGATGAATTCCTCTGCCCGAGGGGATGAACTCCGGCCCCATCATCCCAGAACCATCTGCCCGCCAGAGAGGTTTCAGCACACTGTCGGGACCACGTCCCCTGCACACACTGCCTCACCTCCGTCCCAGAGGCCTGGCCTTCAGCTCAGGTGCTCCAAGGGCAAGGCCAAGGCCAATGTGGCTGGTACCCAGCAACACATCCAGTGGGAAAGGCAAGCCCTCCTTCCCACTTCAGCCAGCCTTTGCTACGATCACTGACCTCAGTGCTTCGATTTCCTCATCTGTAGAATGGGGACATAATGGTGCCTATCCCACCAAAGGCTGTGCAGAATAAACCAGTTTACACACGTGAAGGATTTATAACTGTGCCCACCACGCAGTAGTCCTCAAGTATAAGCTGTTTACTGTTAGTGCCTGGAGCACGGCCGGTGCTCAGTATGCCAAGGATGGGGTGGTATCTGAACATGGGCCCTGGGGCCAGACTGCCTGGTTCGAATCCTACCTTTGCTGCTTACACCATGTGATCTTGGGAAAGTTCATTGCTCTTTCATTCTCTGCCTCAGTTTCCTCAAGTCTTGTTGGGAAAATTAATAGCTAACATACAGGAAATTCTAAGAACAGTGACCAACACACGGTAAGGAGTCAATGAATATGAGTTGCCATCATAATCATCTTTGACCCACATGGGGACCTTGGTGTCACAGTGCACACCCCCCCCCAGGTGACTCTCAGACCCTGGGAAGTGAGGCTGGCTGGCTGTCACCAACACAGTACCATGGGCCTCCACATAGGGGAGGGTCTAGGAGGCAGAGAAGCACAGACCAGCCCCACGAGGGTCCCATTTGACCTCCTCGTAAATGCCAGAACTCAGAGACCTGGAGGAACCTGGGGAGCCCGGCCACTGCCCCGGGCTGGCCCACTGTGACACGAAGGCCAAAGTGAGGATCAAGACAATAGCGAGGCTCAGAGTCTCTGTCCTTGAAGAGCCCTGGCTGCTCTGTAGACCCAACCTGAGCAACATGCTAACACCACAGCGAGGTGAACGTGGGCTTAACTCCAACTCCTCCCCAGAGACCACCAGTGTGCGCCAGGCAATGCACAATGGGCAAGTGGGTCCTTGCCCTCAGGGGGCTCCCGAGACAGGGGTGGTGTAGTCGGGCAGCGGGAGCTGGGCAGGCTTCGGGGATGTCAGTGCCAAGCGGTCTTGCTGACAAGGGAGAACCCAGTTCGGACTCAAGGGTTCCAGGGGGCTTCGTGGGGGCGGTGCCGACTAAGCTAAGCTGCGAGTCTGGGGAGGGAGGAGGGCCAGGCAGTGGGAAGGGACTCCCAGGAAGCATGTGGGATCCAAGCAGGCTGCTGGGTGGAGGCAGAGGGCAGCTTTCTCCGGTGAACACTCATTGAGCACCTGGCCTGTGCTGGACACAGATTCTACTGGACACACCTGGGCAGGGGCCACTTGCCCTAGTCACTAACACAGTCTGTCCTCCAGACGGGGCGATGGAGAGGCCCGAGTTCCTCTGGGTGGTCAGAGGAGCCAGCCACGCTGATGGGGGGCAGTGCTGCCAGCAGAGGGGGCAGCAAGCGTGCTCCCCTCCTTCCTGCCCCCCAGCTCCTGTGACCACGCGGGGGCTCCAAGAGTGAGAGAAAGGCTGTGTGTTCTGAAGTCACCCCCTCAAGCCCACAGCCACCATCCTCGCCGGCTCCCTCACCCCTCGCAGCCTTGCTGCCTGTACACGCACCTGTTCCATCCCACGTGCTGGCGGGTAACGTGTGCGCCTTCCCTTCCCTTTCATTGTCCTCAAGAACAGCCATCTCACCTCTGTCACCTCCTCTTGTCCTTCCTGCCCCCCTCGGCCCCCAGGAGTCTGGAGGGAGAATAGGAGTCGCTCAAGAAGGTACCCACGATCATCATTTGGTCCATGCCAAAAAGTCTGGGACCGTCACATGCCAACCATTGGCTGTGTGGGGAGTGGAGGAGCTCACAGCGAGCCTGGAAAGACAGCTAATTATGATAAGCTAATTATGTGACACACTAATAATTATAATCTAATTATGTCATGAAAGCAGTGGTGGAAAAACAGAAGGAATAACTAGCTCTCTGCCCGAGAGTCGCAGAATTCTTCTGGAGCGGGTGCTGTGTGCCGGGCGCGAAGGAGTCACCAGGCGGAGGGGCCAGAGAGTACAGGACACTGGGGTTGGGGTCAGCATGGCTGGGGACCCGTGCAGGCAGGTGGCGGGGCCAGGCAGCAGGGTTGTCCAGATAGCAGACTGAGATTTATCCTTCACCCTGAGGCCAATGGAGAATTCTGGAGACTTTAACCAAAGGAGGGATGTGGGTAGGGAGAGCTTTCAGAAGGTCAGCGTGGCAGCCACATGTGATGCTTGGCAGAACCCCAGGACTGTTGATCTGTATTGTGAAAATCAGCGTAAAATCATCAAGCACTTTAAAGTTCTGAGGCTGCTGGGCAAGAGGCAGCCACCGGCCACATGCTGGTGGCCAATGGACCACAGCACACAGGCTGGCCTTGGACATGACGGGGGCAGACCCACTCCGGCTGCAGACGTCTGGGTGCCCCATGCAGTACCCTCCCCACTGCGCCTGGCTCTGCACTCAGTCTCAACGTCCTGCAAGCGACTCTGTGACTCAGGTGGGAAAGGCTCATCCTCAAGGCACGGCCAGGAGCTGAGCAGTTGAAAAGTGTAAGGAATTTTCCCTGCCCTGGCTTTGCTTCTCTCTTCTTCTTTGCTATTAGTTTGTTTGTTTGTTTGATTTTTTTAGTAGAGACGGGGGTCTCGCTCTTGCTTAGGCTGGTCTCGAACTCCTGACCTCAAGCAATCCACCCGCCTCTGCCCCCCAGAGTGCTAGGATTACAGGCCTGAGCCACCGCGCCTGGCCCTCTTTGCTATTAGTTTTTAAAACCCACTGACCTGCTCTAAGTTTCATTAACCAGGGCCTGGCCAAGGCAGGGAGGAAACAAGCCAGGAGAAACCCAGCTGGGCTGAGAGCCTCTCCCAGTGCGCTCCTTGCAGTATGCCCCCTCCCGGCACAGCGTCTGGCATACAGCAGGTATCCAATGTTTGCTGACAGAGCATCAACAGCATCGTAGATTCTGCTGGGAGCTGCCGCATCTCCCTGCACACCCATTCCACAAAACTGTGGGCAAAATGCCTCAACCCAGCACAGGGCCTGGCACTGGGAAAGCTCTGCAGACACTCACAGGGGAGGAGTGGCTGGTGACACAGAAGACTCATGGCGTGGCATGCTGTGACAGGGCTAGCAGACTCCAGAACACGCTTCCGTTATGTTTCACCAAAATCTCCATTTCCCCAGCAGCTCCTAAGCTGGAAGCCATCTCTGTTGTGACCCCCAACTCCCTCTGATGGATGCCTGTCCATGTCAGTAGCGGAGTGGATGTGCCGGCTCAGTGGCTTGATCTGAATCTTCACTGGGGCTCAGTCCCACCCACAGCTGCCCGCTGGCTCGCCTACCTGGCTCCCAGAGAGTGGCAGGAGGGGAGCAGTGGGGGGCTGAGAGGAGAGGGCAGGAGAGAGGAAGACGGAGTGAGAGGGGAGCAGCATGGATGCAGGACGCCAGGGGACAGCCCAGGCTGGAGGGAAGAGGTGCCTAGGCTCGCGGTCCAGGCATCTGGAAAACGGAGCCCTGAGGCTCTCTCTGGAGACCTGGAGGAGCCAGAGAGGAGAGGCCGGATGACAGCGGCAAAGAGCTTAAGGAGAGACTCCTGAGGTCAGACATCAAGGTGGGATCAGGCTGGGGTTGGCCAGAGAAGCTGAGGTCTGGGTTTGCATTTTAGCCCAAGCAAGCAAGAACTGGAAAGTTCCAGAACTCATCCCCAGGACACAGGGTCAGGGCACCACACCTGCTCTGAGCCCCCACGCTCCAGGCCATCCTCAGCATTCATGACTTCAACAAATACTTCCCGAGCACCTGGGAGCCAGGCATTGCTGGGGGAGCGGGGGTGTCATCCTCTGGGCCCCAGAATTGGGTGTTTCCCAAGGTGCCATCTTTGCCCCCATCCAAGATCCCACAGCCAGCCCCGTTTCTCTGACGTTCTCGGCTCCATTTCCACCCCCTAGCTGGACACCTGTTCCTCTCTGGAGGACCCATGGAGACCCTCAAAATCAGCACTATCCAAGCTAAGCGCGTCACCTTACCCACCCCGGCCACCCCAAACTTTGCCTCCCCACCCCCTACACCCCATAGTTATCACCTGCTTTGTTCCACCAAACACAGCACAGTTGTGTACTATTTCCCTCCCCCACACTGGACAGCAACACCACAAGGGCAAGGACTTTGTGTGACTTTATTGCCGTCCCCAGCACCTAGCAAAGGTCAAACTGGACTCTGTTGATGGAACGAATCTAGTCATGCTACCCTTGCCCTTGGTCTCTCCCTTCATTCTTCTCCTTTCCATTTCAACCTTCATTTGCTTTATTTTCACAAAGTAACTCAGATGGCAACCAGAAATGTATGTGGCTGAGATCTCACGGTTTAAAATAATTCATTAAGCTGCCTCTCCCTCCCCAGCCCTGCCTCTCGACCCCCAGAGACATCTGCCAAGGACAATACCTGACGACCAAGATTGTTTTAAAAACATGTTTTGAGCTAGTACAGGGAATATTTTTGCACTTTCAAATGCTATGTTCAGCAAAAAAAAAAAAAAACCAAAACCCCATTCTGTTATATAATCAGTCAACATCTTCGAGATGAGAAACGTGTGGGGAACGCTGCCAACTGCAGGGAAACCTTCTGCAACACTCTGTGGCCATGGGCGGATTTTGGCCCCGAACACCTGTGGCTTATTATGTCCTGACGCCTCCTACCTGAAAGCAGAGCTTGCTGGGAGCGTGGCAACACCATCTCCTTTTTTAAGATTAAAATGTTCCCTTTCATTTCATACATGCATTTAGAAGCCTTGACTGCTTTATTCTAATTATCTTCACGTACAGAATGTCTTGTCCTCTGCAATGCAAGGATAATGTGCAGCCGAGTTGTGCACTCTAGATTTTGGTGTCGTGGAAACTCTGAGAGGAGCCTCCGTGGTAACCCGGCTGTGTGCTGGGTACAAAGGCAGGCAGCAGATTCAGACACTGAGTTTGCCACTTACTAGCTGGGTCACCCTGGTGAATGACTCGAACCACTTGGAGGATGGGCCATGCATCATTAAACCCCACTTTTTGTGTGTGCAATTAAACCTCTCTTTTTATCAAAAGATACCCTTAAGAGAAAAAGGGCAAGCCATAGACTGGCAGATATTTGTATCAAAAACCAAAGAATTCATGTAAAAATATGTAAACAACAATTTCTACAAATCAATAAGACAGCTTATAGATAAATGAGTAAAAGATATAAATAAGCACTTCAAATAAGAGGATATCCAAGTGATATGACTGATGAAAAGGTGCTCGATCTTGTTAGGAATCAGAGAAGTATTTACAACCACAATGAATATCACTATAGCTCCCACCCCACGAAAGGCTATATTTAAATAAGTCACCAATGCTAAGTGTTGGTGAGAATGTGGAGCAAACGGAACTCAACAAATACCACTAGAGAGAATGTAAATTGATACAAATGCTTGGGAAACTGCTTGACTGTATGATCGGGTGATTCTATTTCTAGGTATTACCCAACAGAAATGTGAGCACTTGTACTAGGCAATGTGAACAGGGATGTTTATAGGAGCATGAAGTCATATAGGGGTATTAGAGCCCCCTATAGGGAATGACCCAAATATCTGACAATTGCAAATGGATAAATTGTATGAAATAATCACAACAATGAACACGGCTACAAGGAGACCATGAACAAAACTAATAGTGCCGAATAAAGAAGACACACATATGCATATTTTAGTATAACTCTATTCACATGAAGATGTTTCTTAAGGCAAAATTCAGCCAGTTTCACCTAGTTTAGGAAATGCAAGGCAGTGATTCCGCGTCAGTCAGGACGGTGGTCACTGGGGGTGGAAGGGGGTGTGGTTGGCAGGGGGCACGCGAGAAGCGCTGGGGGCCCTAGTGATGCCCTCCTTGTTGACCTGAGTGATCATGACACGGGTGTTCACTTTATAATTACTTGTTATACTTACGTTTATGTTTTATGCATGTGTCTGTAAGTGTGGTAATGTTTGATAATTTTTCAAAAGGTTTAAGAAATCATCCTGGCTGCACTGAGAGTAGATGGGGGGGGGGCGGCGGGAAGGAAAGCAGGGAGCTGGGTGAAGTGCTCTTCCCCTAGAGGAGCCCGAGAGGCTGGAGTTCCCCAGACTAGCCCCCTGCACTAAATTGCAGCCCCCTCGATGGGATTATCACCCTAGACTATGTTAGAGAGGATGGTGGCTGGGCCTGGGGAGCTAATAACAGGGAGAGAAGAGTAGATTCGGAATATGTTCTGGAGGTAGATGGGTCAGGCAGGTGAGGAAGGAAAGGACATCTGAGCTTGACTGGTGCACCTGGACTGCTGGTATGTCACGGAAATGGCAGGCGGCAGTAGGGTGCAGGAAGACATCAGGGGTTCCACATCGATCGTGTTAATTTGGAGATGCCTCCTGGATGCCCAGGTCCAGAAGGCCAATCGATATTTGAGCCTGGAGCTCGTCACACTATGATGAGTAAAGACAAGCCGAGCGAGCCGCGGTCACCGGGCAGCCCCGACAAGTAACTCATCCCTCCTGCATGCCAGCCCCCAGCATCTGCAGAACACACGTGGCTCAGGAAATCATGTAACATTTGATGTCATGGGATTTCAGCTTGTTCTTGCAAACAGCTGAACCCACAAGCATTACATCTATGATTGCCAAGGGTCACTGTAATTAAAAATAAACATGTTTCAAAATGGATCACCACCATTTGCTCTTTAGATGGAGGATAAAAAAAGATCTATCCCAGTCTCATGCATTTAACTGGCCTATCTGAACATGCTACCTTTTTCTTTTCCAATTTCCTACATATTATTATTATTAATATTTCCAGCTTATGTCCTCCCTAGGTAAAACTGAAACAAGTAATTTTAGGAAAAGTAAAATTTTTGAGTAGAAAAGAACCAACTTTATCTCTCTACGCCATACTTTCTGACAAAGCAGCCTCAAACAGCCTGCAGGAGCTTACTCTCAGAAGTTAACTTACAGAAAACAAACAGTCCCTCAGACTTAAGCAGTCTGTGCTTTATGGAGTTCTAGCTACAAGACTTCACTTTATTTCATTCCACCAAACCAAAGGCCGCCTAAGACAGGCCGAAACAAACTTCCTTCACTTGACACAATTTTGGAATGCAACTTTTTTTAATTTTTGAAATTGTGGTAAAACACACATAAAATTTACCCTCATAACCATGTCTAAGTGTACAGTTTGGTGGCATTAAGTACACCTACACTGTTGTGCAACCGTCACCACCATCCAACTCCAAAACTTTTTCCACCTACCCAAACTGAAACCCTGTACCCACCAAACAATAACCTGCCCATTCCCTGGCAACAATGATTCTGCTTTTCTATCTTTACTAACACAACTACTCTAGGGACCTCGTGTAAGTGGAATCACACAGTATTGCCTTTTTGTCACGAGCTTATTTCACTTGTGGCATAACATCTTCAAGATTCGTCCATGTTGTAGCATGTGCTGGAATTTCCTTCCTTTTTAAGGCTGAATAATACCCCATTGTATGTATAGACCACATTTGATTTATCCACTCATCCACTGATGGACACTTTGGTTGTTTCCACCTTTTGCTATTGTGAACAGTGCTGCTGTGAACATGGGTGTACAAGTATTTCTTCAAGTCCAGAAATGTAACATACATTCTTGATAGTTAAGTTTCCTAAGTGAAATTTAATGGAGCTAATTTCTATTTTTACACCAGGATATCTGATCCTTCCTTGCAACCAGTCTTTCTGTCTGGATCTTTATTGACTTTAGAAGTTGCTCTCTCTAGATTTTAATTGTGCCAAGTCCTGCCGCAGATGATCCTAATCTCATCCCTCCAAGGAAGGCTGTAACGTGAAATAGCTTAAGTCTGAAGAAGCTGGGAAAGGTGGTTCCAATACTGATGGGAGAATGTCATTATCCAACCAATACTCATTAGAGCTAGAAATGCAATTGAGTAAAATCCAGAGGAAGCTATTTACTCCACTCACGTGCAAATGGCCCACTTCCAATTATCTGAGAAACCTGCAGTATTAATATTTAGCAGATCATCTGCACAAGATCCATTCAGCACTTAAAGTACGTCCTCTGGACTGCATGCGGTGTAGAGGGTTTTGGCTTAGTGTTAGATGCTCAGGTACACAAAGCCACATGTGTGAGGGTGACCAGCACACCTGGGTTATCAGGTAGGCAAGGGGCATGGGAAGAAAGCACCTGGAGAGAGAACAGGCGCCAGATCCCAGAGAGCTAAATGGTGTAACGCTGCAGAGCCTGGACTTCAGCCCACACCCCTGAGGCCCCACCAATGGTCTGTCCAGCAGAAGGACACAGTCCGTGCTGTTCCAATTTACTGGGCATGTGCTGTGTTCCAGACACTGTGTCGTGTGATTTACGTGCATTAATTCCTCTAATCCTCACAACAAACCAGGCATGATCATGGCTATCCCCACCTACAGTTAGAGAAGCTAAGGCACAGAAAGGTCAAATGACTTGCCCAGCTAGTAAGTGATAGACCCAGGGTTCAAATTCAGGCGTCCCGGCTGCAGAGCCTGTGTTCTTACCACGAAGCCGTACTAGCCAGCAACAGTCCTCACGGGCGCATGCTCATTCTAGTTTTCAAGAAAGAAAACAAAAATGTCCTACTGACTTCATCAAAAGCTCCATGTTTCCTGTTTGGACTAGAGTTGTGCAAGCCAAGAACAAATGATGCTCAACTTTTGATGGGGTTACATCCCGATACACCCATCGTAAGCTGAAAATATCCTAAGTCAAAATGCATTGAATACCCCTAACCTACTGAACATCACAGCTCAGCCCAGCCTACCTTAGACGTACTCAGAACACGTACATTAACCTATACTTGGGCACTATCACCTAACATAAAGCCTATTTAATAATAAAGTGTTGAATGTCTCACATAGTTTATTGAATACTGTAGCAAAAAAAAAAAAACCAGAATGATGATGTAGGTACTTGAAGTATGGTTTCTACTCAACGCAAATTGCTTCTACGCCATTGTAAAGTCAAAAAAACCTTAAGTGGAACCATCATAAGTTGGGGACCATCTCTGTATACTGTGTGGTTCAGCCCTCAACCTACCAGTGACGTATACGCACCTCAAGCAAATAAACACACGGTGTCAGTTAGTTAGGGGATGATGAGGGAGAGCGTGAGCTCTAACAAGAACCCACAGCAGCAGGACTTCCTGCCAAGCTTCCACACTCGGGACACCCTCCCCTGGCCGGCCTCACTCACGATGGCTGTGTGTCACCTCCAGCTACAGGATGCAGGCAGACCCTCAAAAGCTCGAGAACAAGGCCCCAGCCAGACTCCCCTGAACTGGGGCAGGCAGCACCCCAGGCTCAGCAAACCCAAGCTTTGCCCCTCCCCCAGCCCACTCTTGGTTTCTAATATTTAGGTGAAGAGGTATTTCAAAGCACCAGATCAATGTCTGCATGAACTGAAAAAGTCCCTACACTCTGTATCTTTGAGTACAAAACCTGGGCTCTAGGGACAGCTTTTGAGCGTTGGGGCAAGTCACCTAATCTCTCCAGCCTCGCGCCTACCTGAGTGAGACCCTCTCCGGGCCGTTGTCAGTATCCATATGAAGTATCCATTCATGTTACCATGACCTGAGGCCCCGTGTCCCCAGCTAGCCTCTTCCCAATCCCTATAACCTACCTCTACTGCCCCCACTCCAGCCACACTCACCTCCTTGCTATCCCCAAACCCTCCTGCGCCTTAAGGCCTGCGTGCTGGCTGTCCCCTCAGTGTGGGTGGGCCACTTCCTCCTTACCTCCTCCACGTATCACTTTTCAGCGAGACCTTCGCTGAGCAACCTAGATGATACCCAACCACCCCACCGCACCTAACACCTTCTAGGGCCTTGCTACTTGCAAAGTGTGCTCTGGGCACCAATATCATCAGTATTGCTCGGGAGCGTGTTAGAAGTGCAGAACCTCGGTCCCTACCCCCAATCTACTGAATCAGAATCTGGATTTTCAAAAGATTCCCCAGGTGCTCTGCACGCACATTAATTCTATTCTATTAGAAATGTAAATAATGAGACAGAAATTCTATCCTGGCACATTATACACTTGGCTTGTTTATTGTGTCTGATTTCTCCCCACCAGACTGTAAGCTCTATGAGGGCAGGCATTCATCCGTTGTAATCTCTACTGTGGTCCCAAAACTATAAAAGTACCTGCCATATTGGGGGAATGCTACTATAGAATAAACAAATGAATGAAACAGATGCGGTCAAGGTCAGATAATGTGGAGTATGATCACCCGGCGAGGCCTGCTGGGGGCTAAACACACCTCACTAGGAGGGAGGTGAGCTCACCACAGTCTCAGGTCTGGCTCTGGGTTTCTGGCAGGCAGTTCCCGATGGCCAAGCTCATAGGAGGGACACGGAAAACCAGGAGGCAATTTAGTTCAACTTCTCTTAGCACATGACCGTGGGGTGACGCCAGCACTGTGCCAACATGTTAGCACCTCCTCTCTCCTGGCCACCGTGCAGGGACCTTGCGTGAGGACTGCGGCAGATGCAGGCAGGACAGTGGGCTGAAGTTGTGCCCTGCTGTGGGGTTACAGCTGCTTCGGGGAACCGAACAGTCAAGGTCCCTCTCCTGGCCATGCTAGGGTTATCTTTGGGGAACCTGGCCATGACAGTTTTCTTTCTGACAACACAATCCAAGTAGGGTGCAACTGATGAAATGTCTGCATAGACAGGAACAATAGTAAGCAGAAAAGGAACACGAATGATTCAAATAGGAAAAAATGTTCAACCTCATTTCATGAGTGAAATAAAATAAAAACCACACCGAGATACTGTGATTCACCCTCCAGACTGGCAAACTCCCCAAGTCTGGTAACATGGCATGTGGGGGATGGTCCTCTCATCCGTGGCTGGTGCAACAGAGGTTGCCAATGGGTGTAGACTTGACGGAGGGCCCTTTGGCGCCATCTGTCAAAATGACAAATTCACATACCCTCTGACCCAGCCATTCCACTCCTGAGCCACTTGTTGCAACATTGGTTTTTTCCTTCTTTTGCTACGACAACAATCTAAATGTATACATGTCACTAGGGAAACACTTACATAGATCATAGCCCATCCACACAATATACAATGCTATCTCAATGATTAAGCATGGGGAAGAAACACTTACTTATTAGTGATTTGAGTTGGCCCTCAATATTGAGAAAAGATAGGTATGGAACATGTATGTCATGCTCCCAATTGTAACCATATTGAAATATACGAGTCATCACTTAACCCCATGTTCTATACATGTAGGAACATCATACTGGTGGTTAGGGTTTCAACATATGAATTTTGAGGGGACATGCAGTCCACTGCAGGTGGTAAGTTAGCATGATACCTGGCCAAGCTCTCAAGTCCTGCAGCTGCCTCTGTTCCCAGCAACATCAGCTACTCTGCTCATCTGCACAATGAATTGAGTTTACCAGTAATTTGGTGACTTGGTCATTAGTATATTAGACGTGAGAAATGGACTCTCACGGATGAAATCAATGGCATTTGAGACATGGGAATAGGCTGAGATACTCTGGGGGTCATCCCCACCCTCAGGTGAGGAGGGAGGAATCTAGCATTCTGAGTCCTTAGGGACGGTGCCCGAGGCCTGATCCCAAATGGTCTTGAGTCTGGCCATCGGTTTGGGAGGGATCCTGACTGTAAGGCTAACTGAATTCTAACACTTGAATATTATTGTTCCTACTTTGAGTTAATCTCTCCTGCAAGTTGTGGTCAGAATACCTGAAAGGATAGAGTGTTGGGATTTCATCTCTCTTACTAAAGGTTGTTCATCTGTGACGTTTGACTAGCAATTTGCTTTCTTTATAACCTGGTGGCAAGGTTGCTGAGGAGCAGCTGACTCTGAGCCCCAACTTTTAGCAGCCCCCAAAACGAACTTTACTGCACGTGATCAAATTGGCATAGGCCAGTTTGCAAGAACTACTATTCTACAACGTCTTTCTAGATACAGAGACTCCAACAGGGCTCAATACATTCGTAAGCCCAGAGCTACTGTGTACAAATGCAGTCTTCTGGGCTTTGGCACGTTTCCCTCAAAATAAGAAGATCTCCATGGTCAGCTTCAAATGGTTCCATGTGGTCAAAGGTCTGCCAGGTAGAGTGGGAAGTGTCTGCCTCGTGGGACCAGTGCGGGGGGGCACATCTTCAAACCCACAGGAACTGCCTCCTAGGAAGATAATCACTTACAAAACTCCTTTATCCATAATCCAAAAGGGAGACATCTGCTATGGAAACAAGACTCTTGGCCGCAAATAGTATTTGAAAAAGCAAGTCATTAAAACAGTTGAACCACATTGCTGGCATGTCACCCTATGTGAATCCCGCAAAATTCAATAAAAGCTTTTATTTTTAAATGTCTACAGCAACATGTGGGTCTTTGAGGTGATGGAAATTTTCTCTATCTTGACTGTATTAATGTCACTATCCTTATGATACTGTACTATAGTTTTTCAAATATTACCATTGGGGAAAGAAAGCAAGGGAAAGGGTACATGGAATCTGTATTTCTTACAACTTCATGTGAATCTACAGTTATCTACAGTAAAAATAAGAAGCTTAGTCTAAGAAAACTAAAAAAGAAAATATCCTATAAGCTCAAGAAATATCTTCCAAGATGGGCGTGGTAGCTCATGTCTATAGTCCCAGAGCTTTGGGAGGCTGAAGTGGGAGGATCACTTGAGGCCAGGAGTCTGAAACCAGCTTGGGCAACATACTGAGACCTCGTTGCTAAAAAAAAGAAAAAGAAAGAAAAAGAAAATGAAAAAGCTCAGCCTGGCGTGGTGGCACATGTCTGCAGACCCAGCTACTTAGGAGGCTGAGGCAGGATTGTTTCAGCCCAGGAGTTGGAGGCAGCAGTGAGCTATGATCATGCCATTGCACTCCAGCCTGGGCAATAGTGAGACCCCATCTCTAAAACAATAAAATAAATTTAAAAAAAATAAACATCTTCCAGTCACTTTTATTATTCAGGACATTGAAAATCTGGGCAGATATTCAACAGCAATCCTCACATCAGCCTTTTTAACTGGAAGAGCGGGATTGTCCCATTCTTTCCCTTTTGCTTTGTGACAGTTCATTTTAGGATGCACAGAGCCTGCAGCACGATTTGGCACCTCTCTGAGAGCTGGTAACTCCAGATCATAAGCCAAGGCCAGCGGCTAAACCTTAAGCTGCAAAGTTCTGGTTTCCTTCCTGAGTTCGGGCTTTCCCTCCCGAACGTTCTCAGTAATCAATGCTCCAACAGTCACAAGAGCCAGGCTCCACCCTTCGGTGGCCCCAGGCTCCAGAAAGCCTTCACCAAAGGGAGGCCCTTAGAAAACATTGATTCAAAAGGATTTTCCCAGGGGGGGTGGGGAGGAAAAAAAAAAAAAAAAAAGGATTTTCCCCACGCACATCAGATTAGGCCCAGAGAAAATACATGGGCCTGATGCTTCTGTTTCAGATTTCTCAAGAAACTTTGCCTTCGTATGAGTCTTAGGGAAAAAATGAACTCAGAAAACAGAAGGATAATACAAAAGTAATTACTGTGCTGTCTCCATTTCTGATGGTGCACAGCATCAGTGCAGAGGAAGGGGTCCCAGGGACTGGGGAACTGGGAAGCCACCAACTAGCTTTGTGGCCTAGAGCAGAGTCAGCAAACTACGGCCCAGGGTTAATAAAGTTTTCTTGTAACACATTCATTTATGGATGCACCCTATGATGGCAGAGTTGAGTGGTTGCCACAGAGACTGTATGGCCCACAAAGCCTAAAACGTTTACCATCTGGCCTTTACATAAAGGGTTTTTTGACCACCGACTTAAGAGCAATAGTCACAATAAAAATATTGTGTCCACGTTTAAGTCCCAGGCACCATGCCAAGGGCTTTATATGCCTTAGCTCATCCAATTTGCACAATGAATCTGCAAAGCTAGGATCGTCTCCATCTCATAAATAAGGAAACTGAGGCTCCGGGAGGTTAAAATCTGCGGAGTTTACACACTCAGTACCTGGAGCACCGGGCTCCTTCCATCACATTATCTTGCCTTCCAAGCAAGTCTTGCCTCACTTTAGGCCCTCATCTATGGGGATTTCAGGGCTGCAAAAGAAGCTCTAACATCTCAACTATTCTTTTGAATATAATGGGAACAACTCTTTTCCAATCAAATATCGAGGCACAAGACATAATTATTTTCTTTAAAAGTATTTTTATAACCCAAATAACTTCTAAAAAAGGTTTGAGATTAAAGTAAAATGTTGAAAGCCAAGTAATAGTGTGAGAAAGTAATAGTAAGGTAGAAATGGATAATTATATTTTTTAAAACTTCTATAGGAATCTAAAGCAATTGAGCATAAAACATTTTTGAGCATCCTGGCAGCCAAAGCAGTAAGGGAAACAATGAGAATCTCACTATCTAATGAAAAGTGTCATCCCTTCCTGGCTGCTATTAATATTTTGCCTTGAAGCTTCAGTGTTTCTCACTCTGCCTTTTGCAATTAGTGAGGTCTTAATGCCACAACCTGACAAACAAGTCTCCTGATGCCTTTGGCTTCTTGAAAAGTTCAGCACATCCCGCACAAACAAAATTGAACAAGCTCAGTGTGGGACACCAAATGGGATCAAGAATGTATTACATCAATTCCTTTCACCATACGGGCTAAGGGTTATCACTAACTCCCTAGGAAGAAGAAATAGGAGATTGATATCTGAACCCACAGAGACTGTACTTTTTTTTTTTTTTTTTTAGTAAGAATAAAGAGTTAATTGTAAAGTATTCTCATTTTTATGACTTTTTCTTAGAAGGTTAAAAATAAAGTCATGTCCACCTACATCGAGCCATCCCGGAAGTCGGCACTACAAAGGAGGTAGCTTGGCAGAACCCTGACTCTTGGGGTCATTCTTGCCACAGCCCCATAGCACAGAAACAGTGACCATGGAACCTGGCACACACAGAATCTTCCAGAGCCAGGGAGGCCACACCCCTCCCTACCCAGCTCAGTGGTCTTTAACCTTGACCACACATTCGTATCACTGGGGGGAATTTAAAAACCACGGCAGACGGGGTCCACACCCAGAGATTATAATTTAATTTGTCTGGGGTATGGCCTTAGCATCAGGAGCTTTGAAATCTCCACAGCCGGAGCTGAGAACCACAGCCCTGGTCCAAAATACCACTTCTCAGACGTCACGATCATTCTCCCCTTTCACAAGTAAAATCATCACCGCAAGCAGCTATTACTGCAATATAAATAACAGCTTGAAGGCCCTTTTAATTTTTTTAAGTAGATGGTTACAACAATGATGCATTCCTCCCATATGACCTCAGATTTCATCCCAACGTGTTATATTGGAGAGACACTTCCATCCTTGACCTCAGATCAACTCTCTCCCAAGGCTTATAATAATTAATGTTTCTTGAACACCTCCTGTGTACAGAGACAGAGGCATGAGCTCATGTCTTCCCCACAACCATCCTGAGAGGTAGGGAAGACCGTTCCCAGTTTACAGAAGGAAAAACTGAGGCTCCGAAAACAGTGTAGGGTCTGAGAACGACAGACTTTCATATTCCTGCTCCACTTTCTACAGCACTGCATCTGCTGTAAAGTCTGAACTTGCAGTGGAAGCAGAAAGCTTCCATTTCTTTAAAAAAAAAAAAAAAAAAAAAAAGGAAATACTTCAATGAGCTCACTTTATTCCGGTCACACCAGCCTCCTTGCTGCTTCCAGAACAGACAAGCACATGCCCTTCCCCAGGGCCTTTGCACGCCCTTCCCCAGGGCCTTTGCACTCCTGTCCCCTCGGCCAGAAACACTCCTCCCCACAACCAGCTGTCCTCTGCCGGGCAGTGCCACGGCCCCTCTGGCACACTATTCGGGTCCCGTCCGCTCAGAGGCCTTCCTGAACACCTGATTTGAGACCCCCAAACCTATCCTCCTCACCATCTCCTCATCCCAATTTATTTTTCCTCACGATGTTTATCACCTGAAAATGTACATTTGCTTATTTGCATGTTTATTTTCTGCCTCCTCCACTAAAACGTAAACTCCACAAGGGCAGGACATTTTGTTCACTGCCATCTCCCCGGTGCCTGGCACAGTGCCTGGCACATGGGGGCGCCAATATCCCCTCCCTCCACACCAGCCCTTACTCTGCCTCAGGTCCTGTTCTAAGCACGACACTTAGGTTAATGCATTTCACCCTCACAAGACAACCCACCTCAGGATTGTCATCACCATTCTACAGATGGGGAAACTGAGGCATGGAAGGGTTAATAAGTAACTTGCCCAAGGTCACTGCCAGTAAGTGGCAGAGCCAGGTTTCAAACCCGGCAGAGTTCACTCTCTTAACTGCTTTGTTGAATGAACGGTTAACGATGAGCAGAGCTGGCCAAATCCAGCCCTGGCCCAACTAAAGAACCTGAATGCCTGCTGGGGTGGCCTTGAGTTTCACCCTGGGTGCAGTGCACCCTAACTGGGCACCCCTGCAGCTTTCCATCTGTCTCCTCAGGCCCTTCCCGCCTCCCCCCTTCATCAGTTTGTGCAGCGGCAGAACTGCAGGAGGTTTCAAAGCAGGGAAAGAACTTGAAGTTCACCCAACACCTGGCATGTCTTCCCAGACATCTCATTTCTACCCAGCAAAATGCAGCATTTGGGAAACAGGCAGTGCCTGGATGCTTGGCAAGCCAGCCAGATGGAGGACATCGGCCCACCCTGTTCTCCCCTGTTTGTGGAGGGACCAACAGAACAAAGCGCCCTCCCTGGAAATAAACCGGGCCCTCCCTCGCTCACCTTCGGGCAGCTGCCATGTCTACATCAACCTGACTGAGACTCAGTCCCTGAAATCAGACCCTCTCCCCACTCCCACTGTCTCTGCCCTCCTCTCCTCATGCCTGGACACCCAAACACCTTCCAACACCTCCCCAGGACCAAACAGCCTCTGCCTTGAGGTTGGAGTCATCTCCCCAAGGCATAGTCCTCGGCTTATCAACCCCTGGCTCAGAAGCCTTCCCCAACTCTGACTGCCTCAATAAGAAATCCAAACTGTTTATATCTGTATGCTAGAAGCCTGATGTCATCTGATTCACAGTGATCTCTCTTCTCTAAATATCCCCTTCATTTAACACTGCACATGAGCAAACCACGCTATTCCACTACTGAGGGACCGTATCAGTCAGCTTTCGCTAGGTTATGCTGCAGTAACAAACAATCCCAAAAATATCAGTGGCACATAACACATACTTATATCTCATTTGCATCACAAATTGGCAATGAAGGGATGGCTTCTCCTGTCTTCCTATTCCAGAATCCAGGCAGAAGGCAAGTGCCATCTAGGATACGCCATCCTCATGGGCAAGGGAAGGGAGCAAGTGCTGGCAGAAATACACGTGGGTTTTTAAGGCTTCTGCTCAGACACGGTCTAAGTCATGTCTGCTCACATCCACCGGCCAAAGCAAGTCACGTGTCCAAATGTCAACGGATCGAATACCCTGTTATGCAAGTCACAGCCCTACCTATACGGGAAGATCTGGAAGTAAGTAAATGCAAACAATAATATAAAGCCATCACCAAAAGTCCCGCCTCAGGGCCTAGGTCTGTGTCGTTCCCTCCACATATAGTGTCAAAGGTTATCCACACATTCAAGGCCAATTCCTCCAAAAGGCCCATATTGAAAACGCTCTTGATCCTCTAAACCATGATGTGGTTTGCCTGCCCCTCTTCCCTAGAGCAGATTTTAGCTACTGTCACTTCACAGTTCACCTTTCCCGTCAGATTATAACTTGGGATCCCTGAAGATGACGTCCATCTTCCTCCCCATGGTATCTGCACACAGTAGACATTTAAGGAATACTGACTGAGCGAGTGAGCGACTCTGCGGAGTGAGAACCAGATTCCCCCGGCTTTAGAGAGTGTGTGCGTGTGCGGACACTCATGTCAGAGCAGAGTTACTTTGCTCAGCACACTCTGCTAACACTTAGACTCGCGTTTCCTCCTCCCTCCGCACTGCGTGCTCCTTAGGGAGAGCGTGTTGGATTCATCTACACTTGGCAAAGTGTTTCCCACATCAGAGGCTCTTGGATTTCTTGGATTAAAAAAAAAAGAGTCAATAAATGAGTGAGCAGATTGCCTGAGCAGACTTCAACCCCAGAGGTGGCCGAAGAGGGATGAGCAGAGAACCCAATCAGTCTGGGAGGCGGGGAGATGCTGGCTGGGAAAATCTGGCTTTGAGGATTAGCTAAACTCAAAAGGAGCCATTTTTCTATCACATGGAGAGTGATGGGGAATTTCTGGTAAGTCTGCAAACTGCTTCTTACTCTGCCTGCCAACCACTCCTGAAAAGAGACATCAGGTGCCACAGTTTTATGACACAAGTTGCATCCAAAAGACAACACTTGAGATATGACTACAGAGGAGGAAAAGCGGATGAATGAACAGACGAGCCGTAACAAAACCACAGCGAGCAAACGAGGGATCGAGTCTGCTGTGTCGGTTCAGGGTTGCATCTGTCACTTGTTGCCATGTTGACACTGTCTTATACAAACACAGGGATGAAGTGGGACAGGAAACCACAGGGTTCCAAGACAGGCAGGTGCACAGCACAAGGCATGAGCTGAGCGGGGACAGGTGTGACTGCACAACAGCCAGCGGAGATCAATCCCCAGTGCCTGCAGCTCGACACAAGCCCGAGACCAGTCTGCCCACGTGAGACCGTGGACAGACGCTCTCAAATCCAGAGTGGCAGGTACCCCTGCTTCATGGTCTGCTCTTTATAAAGGATTTTTACACCCAATTCAGTGGAATGCGTGCAAGATGACGGGCGTGGCAGAGCCTTATACCCACAGAGGGAGAGACGGGCTTTACCCTCTGCCCGCACAGTGGATGGAGACCAAGGGCAGGAAAGAGCCAACAAAACTCTTGAATGAGGATGTGCTCGAGAATCAAAATCAGCATCTTTGTTGTTGTCATTTAATCACTACCCTCGATATCACACCTCTTAATGGAATCAGACAGCCTGGGGACATCTCTGCCAGTTCATTCACACCATGTTTGTGCCACTCTCCAGGTGGAAAAAGAGTGAAGGGACAGTCCATAGCCCCGTGACACTGCAGTCAGGTGCGCCGAACCAGAAAGGGGTTTTCTCTGCCCCAGGCTCCGTGGCCTGGCTGGGGACTGGTTACTAGGTATAAAGTGAACGTGTGGGCTTGGTTACCATGGTTCACCTGCTCCACCTCTGCAAACCGTGCTCGTGGGCCCAGCAAACGAGCAGATTCCCCCGGAGCCCCAGCCCCCAGAGTACTGCCCAAAGGATCTCTCTGGAGTTGGCTGCTTTAGGGTTGACAAATTCCTTACAAAGGCCCCAGGACCACACACTCCTAGAAAGAGAGAACAAAGTCTGAAGACTTGACTTAGAATAAAGATGGACTTTGGGCTTGTTTGCCTAGGCCATGGTATGCTTCAAAAATAATAATTTAAATGCCTTTAAGTCATTCCCTCACGCTGTCACACGTCAGACCAAAGCGAGACCACCGGCCCCTGGAAATGAGACAGGGACGGCAGACTGGCAGACCACTGGGCAGCGGCTCCCGAGGTCGAACCGTGCAAGGCAAATCCCTGTCTCGAGGGAGGGGCACCGTGTGCAAGCACAGGCCATCTGGCCAGGAGCGTGGAGGCCAGAGATGCCATCTCTCAACCTCAGAGTGACAAGGAGAACAACAGTGATCGTCCTGCATGAGAAATATTTGAACTGTGGTGCTCCCATGCCCTCAAACTCAGAAGTGCTCCTTTCAATCTGCAGTCGGCCCTGAACACTGCAGCAGGGCAGGTCCCAGTTTTGGCACCGAGTTGCATCCTGTCCTCTCCAGCTCCTTGGTGACTTGATGTGGGTGCAGGCCTGCCTCCCTACTGGGTTCACCCCTTGAGGACAGGACTGTCCGCGGCCTCTCTAGCAGAGGTGGACAAGAGACACTTACCAATGTTAGTAGGTTTAAAGGGGCACAGGGCTGTCCCCTCCTTCTGCACACCCCCCTCTCGCCTTCCTGCGCCCTGGCAGGCATTCCAAGGCGGGAGTTTGTGGATCAGCACTCCATGTCCTGGGACTTGACAACCCTCAGTTCTGGTCCTGGCCCTGACCTGCCACTGGATGTGAATCTCAGCAAGTCTCCCAGCTGGTACCTCTCAACACTGGCTGCTCATTAATGTCACCTGGGGGCTTTAAAGCTACCTCTGCCCAGGTCCTAACCATAGAGTCTCATTTAATTAGTCCAGGGCCGGACCTGGGCATGGGTATTTTTTAAAACTCCCCAGGAGATTCTAGCACAGTCAGGGTTGAGAACCTCGACTAAGGACCTCAGTGCCCTACCCCACCACCGTGACAGAGAGGGTGGGGGTAGTGGGTCGAAGGGTTCAGCATTTCTCCCCCTCCAGCCTTCCCCAAATCTGGGAAATATTAAGTTTCAAACAGTTTAAAGCTCAAACAGATATTTGCACACCCATGTTCATAGCAGCATTATTCACAAAAGATGGTAACAACTAAGGGCCCATCAAGGGATGAATGGATGAAAGTGGTACATACAGACAGTGAAATATTATTCAGCCCTGAAAAGGAAGGAAATTCTGACACAAGCTATAACATGGACGGAAGCTTCGGGACACGAGGCTAACTGAAACACAGCCGGCACAGAAACACCAATGCTGTATGATTCCACTTCTATGAGGTACCTAGAGTAGCCAAATTCTAAGAAAGTAGAATGACAGTGGCGGGGGCTGGAGGGAATGGGGAGTCGGTGTCTAATGGGTACGGAAGTTCAGTTGGGGAGGACAAAAAGTTCTGGAGACGGATGATGGCGATGGTTGCACAATGACATGAATGTACTTAATGCCACTGAACTGTGCACTTAAAAATAGTTAAAATGGTAGATTTTATGTTATGTCTATTTAGCCACAATAAAAGAATCTATTTTAAAGTTTAAAGCTTTCTAGATTGCAGAACGTCTCAGAACCTTGAATACACTACTCTGTCTCCACAAGAGGCAGAGCTACAGCCTTCCCCAAAGCTAGTTGATCACGGAAGCTTTTTTCAGCAGGGGGCGGAGAGAGGGGGAAGCCCACCTTGTGGGCACAGTACTCCCCAAAGCCCCTTGGGGAATGCTGGATCGAGCCCCAACAGCGCAAGCTTCCCCGTGCCCAGCTCTGGCTGTGCAGTGGTCACGGCGCTAAGCAGCTGACAGGCACAATCTCACTGAATTCTGCCAGGACCTCTGCCAGGTAAGTACCATGACCCCGTTTCACTGACGGAGAATCTGAGGCTTAGGGAGGCCACGTCACTTGCCCAAGGCCACACAGCTCACTGGCAGGGCAGCGACCCTAACCCAGGTCAGGCAGACTCTACATTCTCACTATGCAAAGTGTCGTCCGCAGACGAGCAGCATTGTTAGAACCCGGGAGCTGGTTAGAAATGCAACCCTCAGACCTGCACCTGCATTTCAACGAGGTCCCCAGGGGACCATGTGTACATAAAGGATGGAGCAGAATTTCTCTGAGCTACAACACACGCTGCCTTCCTCCGTGATCTCTGGGATCCCTTCTCACTTTGTTGTGTGATTCTAAGTATGTGATTCTAACTAGTCACGGTGAGCTTGGGGCTCGGGACGTGGAAGCAGCAGCAACATCCTCCCAGTGCACACGGTCTGCAAATTAGGTGCCAACATCCCTTGAATTTCCTTTCTTCCTCCTGATGCATATGGGGTCACGTGCAGTGGACAGGTCATTTAGCTACCTTTCACACCAGGCTACATTGGGATTTTTTGCTGGCTAAGGGAAAAACAAGCAAGGCTGAAATGATCAAAGGGATTTCAAAGCAATTCTTTCAAGGGCTTGTCCTCTGAGGCCCACAGAATTACCCAGGAATTAGTGAGTGAAAAGACACAAGGCAGTGAGCGTGCTCTGGTGCCAGCACAGCATCGCTCCCAACCAGCCCTCCAGCACGCAGCCCGGTCTAATCGAAACACCCCAGGTGACGGATTTCCCGCTGGGGAGGCTGTCTGAGGCACAGGTTTCCTTGAAGAGGCACTTTAGGGGACGAGAGCTGCCCCTTGGTCCTTTCCGGGCCTGACAGCTCGCTGGGTGCAGCCCCGTGCAGCCCGGTGAGCCCCTACAGACCATCTCCAGTGCCCCCTCTTCCACGGCTCAGCTCATAAGCCGGAGCTACTTAGCTTCTCTAATCTCTGCTCATAAGTCATTCTATCTGCTCCATTAATCGCCTTTGTCAACACTCCAGTGGTCTCCTGAGTGTTTCCACCTCGCTCTGGGACCAGGTTTCTCCAGGCTGAAGGCCTTTCACGTGTGGCTGTCACCCATGGCCTGCGTGTCAGCGTGTCCTGGTTAGCACCCGTGGTCTGGCAAGGGCGGCAAGCTTCAGGACGAGAGCTTGTTCAGCAACCAGAGGGCATGTCACATAACATACCAATGGCCCCTCCGTCCCAGGGGTTCTTCTCCAAATAACGTAAGACACCTAGGCCACCAGGCCACCAAAGGAGGCCAGGCTGCTGCCACTTTGCCTGCTGCCCGTGTGGCGTGATGCACCCTCTCTCAGGACAAGCACCCGACGGCCCCCTCACACACGCAGAAGGGGTGGAGGGAGACAGAGGGAAACGAGGATGACTTTGAGTACCGGCTGTCCCCCAGAGAAAGGGCCACAGATTCCTCCCTTTGGTATGTCACGTACAGTGCCCTACATTTCATAAACTCTTCCCCATCATTATGTTTAAATGCCTCTAACGTTGCTTACAGCAAATGCATCTGCGTTGGGGCCTCGGCGAACTCCTGCCGGGATTAAGCCCTGCTGCTATACAAAGCGTCATAAACCAGATGTGCCACTATGCAGGCAATGTGTGTAAGGAACACAAGGATGAGAGAGATTTGCGCTCTCTCTCAGCTGTGCTTCCTGAGGGTGAAAATGGCACCTTTGCCATCCCTACAGCTCCCCACCCACCAGGTGCCCAGAGGTGATAGGTAAGCAGTTCCTAGGCCGGCAAGAGTCATCCCTCCTACTCTTAAACCCTCAGGCAAGCCAGACGAAAGCCCAGCCTCTGGGGCAGTGCATGCTTGGCTCAATCCAACCTCAGGGGCCACCACGCCCATGGACCCAAACCCAAGGCCAGCTGAAAATATCTCCCTCAGCTGCGATCTTGCCAGGTTCTCTCTTACCACCCTATTTCTGCAATCACTGTGTACACCACCAGATACATCCCACCCTCCCCATCTGTCCAGCAAATACCCACTTGCGTCAAAGCAGAGCTCAAATGCTGCACACTTTGTGAAGCCTTCCAGCCATGCTGTGCATGAGTGTGTGTCACTCCAGGTCACATGTGGTGATTACAATCTACCTTGTCCTTCCAACCTGCAGGCTCACTGAGGACAGACATTGCTTTCCCTAGTCCCAAGTACCCACTGGTGCCCACCCATAGGTGCCCAATGCATATGTGTTAGATGCATACTTTGGAATACAGAATATAGAATATAACCAGCCACTGTGTCAGTATAAGGCTCTTCTTGGACTAGGATCCTCTAGAGTAGTGGTCCCCAACCTTTTTGGCATCACGGACTGGTTTCATGGAAGACAATTTTTCCATGGACTGGGGTGAGGGAGGAATGATTTCTGGATGATTCAAGTGCATTACATTTATCGTGCAGTCAAACCTCTCTGCTAATGATGATCTGTATTTGCAGCTGCTCCCCAGTGCTAGCATCACCGCCTCAGCTCCACCTCAGATCATCAGGCATTAGATTCTCATAAGGAGCCCACAACCTTGATCCCTGCATGCGCAGTTTACAGTAGGGTTCACGTTCCTATGAGAATCTAATGCTGCACTGATCTGACAGGAGGCGGAGCTTACATGGTGATGCCAGGAATGGGGAGCAGCTGTAAATACAGATGAAGCTTCGCTCGCCCACGGGCTGCTCACCTCCTGCTGTGTAGCCCAGTTCCTAACGGCCACAAACTGATACTGGTCCACAGCCTGGGGGTTGGGGACCACAGCTCTAGAGGGGTCCTAAGGGAGGAAGGAAGAAATGCTTCCTGTGCTCCCAATCTTGGAAAACAGAGGTGCCATGGACCATTTCTCTGCATCTTGTGATCAGAGCTGACGACTCCTACCTACCATCTTGCACACCCAGCATCTCAGATATACAGATTCTGCCTCTCTCAAGCTATTCCTTGACACTCTACACAAGACTGTCACCTTTGCCTAAATCTCTGTGCAATAGCTCCCAATTAATCTAATTGCACTTTCTTTTGTCCTAAAAAGCTTATTAAGCATAATGCTAGGAACTTTCACATATTATCTCAATTTAAGTTATTCTCCATGTTGCCAGCAGAGCTATCTTCCTAAAACACAGAGATGCTCAGAAACCGTCACTGGCTCCCACCACCAAGAGCACAAAGGCCTTTGGGTGTTTAAGGCTTTTGGTTCCAACATACATTACAGGATGAGTCACTAACCACACCTACCCACACGCCTCACACCCCAAGCTTACCCAGCACCTACCGTTCCCTCACCTTCCTCCCCCAAAAAGTACAGGCTCTGGAGTCAGGCTGCCCAAGTTCAAATCCCTGCTCCGCCAATTCCAAGCTAGGAGACCTGGAGCAAGTTATTTAATCTCCCTGTGCCTTGCTCACGTCTTCTGTAAAATGGAGGTGACGGCATTCGGCATTCCACCACCATCTGCCCTCACAGGGCGGTTACGGGGCTCAGGGCGGTGATGCACGCAAAGCACTTAGCATGGTGCTAACTACACATCTACTCCATTACTGGTCTTCAGAAACCACACTTTCCCATCTTCAACGCCACCTTTAACGTGATACCCTCTCTGATCTTGATGTTGGGGACTTAACTGTCTCACCTCTGTACTGAACCACCAGGATTGTGGCACTCTGCACTCTCCCACATATCCAACTACAGATTAGTTTTGTGGATTTTTATCCTTCTGACTTGAATGGAAGCTCCCTGGAGGCAGGGCCCACATCTAGGGCCATTTTAATTCCCGTATGGGGCCAGCAGACAGGGCTACTCAATCACCACGCATCCAGCAACCACACAGTAAGCCCAAGGATGGCTTCCTGCCGGAGGCCAGAGAAATCACCTGCAGTAGGCAGTTATTTTAATAAACATATATCTTAGGTACTACTGAACAAGTTGCTGTGGGATCTGCCCAGATATCCCTGAACTTGGCACGTACCACGAAATCAAAAGTCAGACATTTGCAGTGTGAGATGATATAAATCAGCAGTGGGGTCATGAGAGTTGGTATGTAGGGGGGATGGTCTAAATTACCTGCTTCATCTTCTACTCTAGCCGCACACTCCAAAAACAGGGCCTCTGGCCCACATGAGCCGAGCACGATGCTTTCGCCAAATCCTAGTTGTGGTTTTATGCATCAATTCTGGAAGCCCCAGATAACTGATTTTCCCTATTTCACAAGGGAGGGATATTCTTCAAAGGGTTAAGCATCTGCTACAATCATGCAGGCAATAGTAACCGTGTTGACACAGCACTTAGCACTTAATCGTTAAAAGCCTGTGGGATAAACTGATCATCGTGCCCATTTCACAGACAGCAAACTAAGGCTCCAAGAGCCAAAGTGACTTGCACAAAGTTGCACAGGCTACATCAGGGCCAGAATGCGAACTCTGGTCTCTAAATTCCGTATCTCATTCCTCATTCATCAGGTCCCACATCACCGAATACCGAGGACCACTGTGCCCTGCAGTCTGGGCAGTCTATTGGTGCCAGCCATGTAAAAAGTCAATAGCATCTTATCCTCAAATAATTAATAATAAGTAAATATAAGCTCCAGAAATTCACTTTTAACTTTTACTCAACATAAAATGCCGCATTTACAAAATTCATCCTCCAGCCTTCATCAGAGGCCAGTTCCCAGAATTTATCCTGTAAAGTTACAGCTCAATTTAAATTATCTGTCAGAGGTAATTTCAGCAGCAAAAAACTTGTACAGCACTCACTCTGTGCGAGGCACTCTTAGAAGCACTTTACATAGATTAACACATTAAGTGCTCACAACCCTGTGATAAAGGCACTATGTGACCCCCTCGAGTGCACACGTGCATGCAAGCACACATGTGCACACGCTCTTACTGGCACACGGCACAGTTCTAGAGCTTGAGATAGAGACACCAGTGAATAAAACAAACTCTGCGCCTTCTCTTAGAAGGTAAAGTCATAACTTCAAGGTCACATAACTAATAAGAGCAGAGGCAGGATTAGAAACCAGGCAGTTTGGCTTCCAGAGTCCATGTTCTTAACCCCTGAACTCTGACCCTTAACTTCTCCTGGGTGCCCTGATCTTCCCCAAGGTATCACCAGGCTTGGCAGGACAGCCGGGGAGACAGTGGCTGCTTCTGTGGGGCACAGCTCCCTGATGGGTAGAATGAGGGGCCTTCCATCCGGCACCATTTGCTGTAAGTCGAGTCTATGTCTGACTCCAGCCTCAAGGAACACAAAGGCAGGAGGAGAAAGAATGGCAAATGCCTACATTATTCCAATTGCCATCTGCCATGAGCCATTACTGAGCCAAGCACAACTTGTGAACTGGGGTGACTTCCCCAACTGTGGCTTAGCAGGGCCACTGGAACCAGTTTGCCAGCTTCATCCTGGGCCATCTTCCAAGCACCACCGCCACTCTCCCTTCTCCCCGTTAAAAAAAAAATATCAGAGTAACCCGATTCAGCCCTATCCCTAGTTGAACACGGACTCTCTGATAAATCCCCAAAGCCTAATTACTTACTATTGTGCCTGGTAATCTTAGGAGGTGTTTGTTTTCTCTTTGCCCTCAGACAGCCAATGAGCAAGGTGCAGCGGTTGCTAGTAAGCATTCCTCCGGGTACAGGAGATGCTGCTGCGACTTCTCGGGGAGCACTTGCAGATGCACAGTGCTGTCTGCTTGGATGTACTTCCACAGCCTCCACCAGTCACCCTTCCAGGCTGGGCTCAGATGTCGTCTCCTCCCGGGATGGGGTGGGGGGGCACCCTTGCCCTGAACCACCACACTGTTTCCTCCACAGCCCCTCCCCCTAAGGGGATCCCCTACGATGGCATCTGCTGCAGGCAGCTTGGTCTGTTACCTGAGCCCCAGCCTATCTCCCCCGAGCCCCCTGATGGCAGGGACTGGGTTCTTTTCAGCTTCAGAGCCTTGTACTGTGCAGGGCACGTGGACATTTAAGAAATATGCATTGCAGTTAATTTCTCTTGCAATTACTATGAGATCCAGGGCTGGAGCCGTGCACTGTGCTGAACTGGCAAAGGGACCTGGAGGACCAGAAACCAACTGGCCCTGTGTTCCCATCTGCAAAGGAAAGACCCACTGGGCAGAGAATGCCTTGACTTCTCAGTCACAACGGTGACCTTTCCTTTCCCAAGGGGACATCCACTGCTTTTTCAGAAGAAACAGCAAATTATTCCGGCACATTTATCTTTCTTCCTTTTTAGTAAAATGCTATGCTCCAACGGCCTCTTCGATAGTGGACAATGTTAAATTTCAAAAATCCCTTTTCAAGCATTCGGCTTTTCAGCTGTGTCGAGCGGCTGCATCTCTTTCACCCAAGGCAACACATGGCAATGCTTAATGATTTCCATTTTTAACTCGGGGAGGAACGTTTCTCAGAGTTCAAGAGGAAGCCGAGTGGGCGCTCCCTGGATTGCAGGAGGCCGCGCAGCAACAAGAGCGGAGAATCTGCAAGTCAGAGGGTAGCAGATGGCCCGGCAAGCAGGAAAGATTGCTAGCAGATGGCCCCGATAGTTTGGATAAGGCAAAAAAAACTTTTGATTGCAAACAAATCGGTATTAGCAACATACCCAGAATCAGGACTCACACATGTTTGCTGGTGCAATGAACAGGCACCCCCCATTTCTCAGAGGGGCACCCAGACAGTGACAGGGTGGAATCTGCTATGGAAGTTCTCATCTCTGGTTTGTCTCTTTCTACCTCATTTATTAATAATTACAAATAAGGACATAGGCTCACTATCCAGACCACCCAAATTAAAAATCGGGCTCTACAGAGGATTTTTAGGGAAGCGAAAATATTCTGTACGATATTGTCGCAGTGGATACATGTCATTTCATATCTATCAGAACCCATGAAAAGTGGACTTTAGTTAATAACAATGTATCAACACTGGCTCACCAACCCTAACAAACATACCACAGGAATACAAGATGTCAATGACACAGGGAACTGTGGGGAGGGTGAGGCCTGATTAAGCCATTCTCTGTGTTTTCTGCTCAGTTTCTCTGTAAACCTAAAGCTGCTCTAAAAAATAAAGCCTATTAATTAAACCCACATGCACGTACAACTGGCTCTGCTTCTCGTTGGCTGGGTGACCTTGGACTGGTTACTTAATCTCTTTGCATTTCTTTTCCCTCATCTGCAAAGTAAGGATGATGCCAGCACCCACCTAAAGGGCTGTTATGAGAAGCAAGTTCATTAACACACGGAAAGTGCTTGGAATAGTGCCCAGCACATAGGACCCTGGTATTAGCCGTGATGATGATGATGACAACGATGTTGATGATGATGATAGCAGCTACCATGTGCTCCATATGGCTTAAATGCTAGTGTAGGTCATGTGGGTTAAGTCTCGAAGCAGCCCTGTGAGGCAAGTAGGAAGAGCTGCTATTCTCCTTTTACAAAAGAGAAATCCTGAAGCTTAGAGAGATTATGTAACTTGTCTAAGGTCACATGGCCAGTAAGGGGTGAGCTGGGACTCAATCCCACAGGTCTGCCTTTGCCACATCAAACTATCATCTCTAAGAGAGACACACGGGAGCCTTTTCTGGCTGCTGAAAATCTTTGTACTTATCCAGAAAAAGCCAATACTAGAACTCAGACCTTCAGCATCCAAGCCACTGATAACTATGTAACATCCCACCCACCCCACAAAACAGGAAAGAGTAGGCACACCAATGACAGGCTGCTGTCTTGCTCAGCCTCCATTCATGAGCAGATTGGTGGCTCTGCCAGCCTACAGCTGTCCAACATGGTTGGTGACAGCTTCCCCCAAGAAGCCGCCTGGCTCTCTGGAGGTTGCCCTGCCCAGGCAAGCCCCTCCCCAGGCTGGAACTCCCACCCCTGTGGTCTGGGACAAGAACCGAACTGTGATCTCCCTGCCTGCAGGGAAGTAGTAAGATCAATTCTTGCTCTCCTAACTCAGGATTTGCTTTTACGTAACAACTTTAAAACTTCAGCTATGTGACTGCCTCCCAAGCCCACTGGAGCAGCATGCTAACAGACGCTTGTTCAGCATCCAGACGCTTCTTCGTCTCGCTGCCAGTACCACTGCACCTCCTCACCCACTTGTCCTGACGTTCTTTTCGCAGCTCTAGGTCCCTCCTCCTACTCTTGATTTCTTGAGCTTTCTGCATCTCTGCTCCCTGCACAGGGAAGTCTGCGGAGACCCACTGCTGGGGGTACCTGCCCCGTGATCTCATCTCCTCCCAGCCCAGCGTCACACCACCAGAGTCTGCCACCCTCTCTCCTCCCACAGCCACCTTTGCATCAGCCCGGTACAGAACAAAAAGGGCAGATCAGAACCAAGTTGACCACAAACGATCCTTCATCTACTCCCTGCATCTATCTCTGCTGCTCCCCTGAAAGGCTACGGAGTCCCCTCATCTGCAAACTCTCCCCACCACCCCTCCAGCAGCCCTCTCCTCCAGCCTTCCCGGGGACACACAGCCACCAGGCATCTCAGAAGACGTATGTGGAAGGAGGAAAACCAAGCCTGATAAGGCAAACCCTAGAGGATTTAAATCCCTCCCGCAACGAGAGGGAAAACCAAGCCCTCCTTAGTCTCCCCCTCTTTTTTAACATGGCGCATAGGATGTTGGAAACCCAAACCAACAGGGATGACATAGTGGAAGACGAACCACTTATTTAATCTCAAATGCAGGGGAAATGGCAGCATAAAAACAGGGGAAACCGTGCCCACCCGGTTAAATAGTCAAAATGTAAAATAGCACCTGTCAAAACACAAGAAAGTTTTTCTATTTAGAAGTGAGTTCTACAAGATATGCCATCCTCCAGCATCCTAAATCCTCCAAAGATAAACAAAATGAATTTATTTCCAGAAGAGAAAATAAATGTTTGGCAAGCCATTTACTTGTTAACTTGTTCATAGAAAACTCGATTGACAAGTAGTTTTCCAGTACCTACTATACGCAGGCATTGTGTCGTCTCTGGGGTAAGCAGACAGGAAATGATGAAACCAGAAGCCAGCGTCTGAGCATGAATCATGTGCCAAACACCACTTTAAGTTCTGATGGGCATTGCTTTAATTGTCACAACCCTGTGAGGTGGGCTGACCCTTGAACAACACAGGGGTTAAATGGACCCATCCCTCTTGCAGCTGAAAATCTGCAGTTTTGACTCCTCAAAAACTTTACTAACAGCCTCCTGTCAACCAGAATCCTTACTCATAACATAAAGCTGATGAACATACAATTTGTATGTTATATGTATTACATACTGTATTCTTACAGTAAGTAAGCTAGAGAAAAAAATGTTAAGAAAATCATAAGGAAAATATATTTACTATTCATTAAGTGGATCATCATAAAGATCTTTCATCCTCATTGTCTTCACGGATTCCTAGGCCCTACCTACCCAAACCAATGAAATCAGACACTCCAGGGGTGGGGCCTGGGCACTTAAAAATATATCTGTAAAGTTCTTGAGGTGCTCTGAATGTGTGGCCAAGATTAAGAACCCCTCTTCTGGCCACAGAACAGGTAGCCCTTGAGGGCAGACAGACAACAATAAGTTATTTTAGATGGCGACAGAAGTCATAAAAACAATATAGGTTAATGTGATAAGGGTGACAGAATTGAGGGGGTAGTGATGGAGGCACTTACACCGAAACACAAATAATGATCTTCAAAACACTGCCACCAAGGTCTGGGGAAGCGACCCAGGCAGAACAAAGAGCTCAGCGTCTTCCGGAGTCTTCAGGGAAGACTACAGCGGGGTCCCATTCACGTTTTTAGGGAAAAAAGTTACTCCTCACACTCGCAAAGAGGAGCATAAGAAGGCACAGGAACTAAGACACGGCTCCTTCCCTAGAGGACCCTACGAAGACACAAATTAACGTCTGAACACCGGCCGTGGGTGGTGCTTTGGCACAGGAGGAAACTCCCAAAGCTCCGTCTTCCAACATCCCTAAAAGACCTCAACTGGCAGAGGAAGACGAGGGCCCTCTAACTGGTGGAGATGGGCACAAAGCAGGAGCCTCAAGAAGATGCAAGATGCCTGCAATTCTTATGGGGAAAACCTCCGCCAACCATGTAGAAAGAAGGCAGCCATTGGATCACACTATCTGTCACACTCCTGAAACTCTAACTTGGAGCTCTGGCTCACCCCTGTCACAGTGGCAGCCCCAGGCTGGGAGCCTATGGCGAACAGGTGTAACGAGTTGAATGTCTGCTCCCCAGGTGCCCAACTCTCCAACTCCCAGGTGGGGTCCAACTGTTGGGCGAGGCAGCTTCAGTCCCCTCCCTCCACACACACAGCCCGTGACCGAGCCTGAGCCAGTCTGGGGCCCAGCACTGCCTTGGCCGGAGCAGTTGGCTGGGGTGATCACGTGACCCAAGCCAACGCAACCCAGTAGAACCTCCCAGCTTCTGCAGAAGCGGCTCAGCCACAGGTTCGCTCTTTTCTAGCATTTTTGAGTCTGGAAGGACATAAGGTGGGACCTGTGGTCACCGCCTTCCCACGCTAGAACACAGCTGAGTCTAGACAGAGAGAAACAGAATCGTAGACATCTCTTACTTTGATCCCACACTTCCAGTTACTGAGCCACTAAATTCCTTTTGCTAAATCCCATTTGGGGATGCTTTCTGTCATTGCCATGGGCTCATTTGCCCCCGAGACTACACAGAACTGTACCAGTCCAGCTGATCCCTCTGGGTGCCTGAAGGGCCTCCTGCAGGACTGCTCAGTGGGGCCTCTGCAGTACTTCACGGTCCCCAGGTTCTCCCTGGGTCAAGGTCTTGTCTTCTATTCTATCATAAGCTACTTGGTAACAGGGGACACATCTTATACTTGCTTGTACTCCCCACTCCCTGTTAAGTGTCCACAACAGGGCTGGGCACACAACAGCAGGTGCTCGCTGCAGTCCTGCCAAATGGAGAGGGGGTGGAGACTCTCCCGGGCCAGGCAGGAGGAGGCTGGCAGGGAAGGCAGGTCCCAGCCCCCACCTGGCCTGAGAGGAGAGCCAGGGGCTGGTGCAGTGGGGGAGGCGTGGTGTCTGGAGCCAGGTGACCCAGGGATGCTCTGCCAGGAGAGAGATCTTGGGAAGCCACTAGACTTCTGAGCTTTGTGTTTCTCATCTTGGCAAAAGCACAGTAAGAATTAAAATGCATAATACATCAAAGCACACTTTCATTCCATCACTTGACCAATATTTACTGAGTCCCTTCAGTGTGCCAGGCTTTATTCCAGAAACTGTCAGTACAAAGTATAATGCAACTGTGAACCATTGCTGAAGATATTGTCAATTTCCTCCGATGTCCCTCATCATAAGAGGGACAGGGTAAGGTCTTCCCGTCAAATACAATGGATGCTATATAAAAATTAAAAAATAATTTTGATCAGACAGTATCAGATGCTGAAGATACAGGGGCCACAATGAGGCACAGAACTCTGTAAGAAACGGGGCCCCATCTAAGCCAGCATGCCCAGACTATATATAACAGAAGTTAGCAAAGAGGGGCACAGCCAGCCCAACGCCAGCGACCCAGAATCCAGTCAAAAATTCCCTCTGATTCTTTATCCAGAGTTGCAAAGTGTTCCCCATGTGGATGGTGCCAATTCTAGTATTTCAGGTCCCTGGAATGGATGGGGGATGGGCCCCAACATTAGCTGTCCCTGGCCTTACACACGCTGACAGCATGGAGTCAATGACCCTTGGCACACGTCAGTCTGGCCCACACACCCACCAGCCTGGCTGACAAGAGGAGATGTGCTGGGCGAAGGGGATGATAGGACAGCCACCACTGCCTAGTGGGTCACCAGGACAGATGGATCGCTCAGGAACGATGTCCAGATATAAAGGGAATCCCAGTGCCTCTCTGCGAGCCTGTGCTTGCCCATCCCCCACTTCTTACGGGACACCCGAGGGAAGTGAGCTAATGGCGCAGAGAGCAGTGCGACCACCCTTCCTGAGCCCTCGCCTTCCTGAGCTCGTGGAACCAACCAACCGTTTCAGTCCCACAGACCCGCGTCCAAAGCTAGCGTCACCACTCACGAGTTCTGTGACTCTAAGCAACACGTGTCTCCTCCCTAGGTCTTTCCGGACCTGCAAAATGGGGGTGAAACCTGCCTCACAGAGTGTGACGGTAAACACACAAACTGCCACCGGCCCTGCTCCTCTGCCCGGGAGCTCCACCTCCTCTCTACACAGTCCCAAGCACAAGCCTCACCCGATTCTTCCAACCACCCTGGAGCAGGCAAGTGCCACTTCCCCCATTTCACGGGTGAGAAAACAGAGATCCAAAAAGATTATGTGATTCACCCAGCAACTGGAGGGAAAAGCCATCTATGACAAAACCTTAGTTCCCTAAGGGCTTTGGAATAGATCACCCCACTGAACCCTCCTCACTAAGGCCCCGAGAGCTGGAGCCGGAGCTAAAGCCCAGAACTGCCCTGTGCGAGGCCTGGGCAGTGTCCGGGAGCCTGGCTGCTTTGCCAGTGCACCTCTTCTCCCGAGAGGGGTCTTCCCTCGTGCAAGCAAAGCCTGCCTGCTTCTGGGTCCCCACTGCCTCTGAACCCCAGGAGAAGCATGAAGAACATTAAAACTGCTTCCCGGGGCAAGCAGAATCAGTCTCTGGGGCTGAATGACACCCTGGGGACTCCCATTCCAGAGAAAGGGCCCCAGCACCACAGAGCGTCCCACCCCTGCAGCTGCCCCAGCCCTGGAGGGTCATCCCGAAGCACCATCCGCCAGAGCCGCTGAATGTGCTGCCCCTAGAGCGCCAGCTAATGGCTTCAGTGAGCAAAAGGGACAGTAAACGAAGACACCTGGGCAAAGGAAATCAAGAGCGTGAGGGAGAATACTCAGCCTTCAGGAGTATTGTGAGAGCAGAAAATAAAATTTTTAAACTCTTGAATGTGACCTTTTCAGTTGTTGGATAAAGAAAGCACTTGAGTTGCTTAGCAGCACAACTGATGAACGTCTGCGTGTTACCTTTCAGCACCTAACACAGCCACCCCTTCCCACTCGGGCGCAGAAACCGCCTTTCCCAGCTCTGGCTGCAACTGCCCACACGGGCACCAGCGCCCGTTCAGGCCCAGTGTCTCGGTGGACAGGGTGGAGGAGAATCCATTCCTTACCGGGATCTGTGCAGTTCTTGGCCGTCTGAGTCCCATTCACGGGTGCCATCAACTTTCTATTTCTCCACGTGTCTGGCAGGACTCGTTTGCTAGCAGAAGCAGTTTTGTGCCCTGGATTGAAAAATAAGTCAGAGACACCATTAGGTCAATGTGATGGCTGTAGTCCCAAAATGACGTTACATAGGTGTATCTAGCTATGTCAGCAACAGCTCTGTTTGACCATTTAGAGCCACCTTTAGGGAGTGATAGAATGATTAGAAGTAAGATGTCACCTGCTTACATGCGGTAGTCTGTTTTCTGAATCTAGTTATTGTTTCTAGTCCCAGATGGGTCAGCATGTGGTCTGACCTTGGCCAGGACCACACTGGTCTCAGCCCCTAACAGGTGCAACAATGGGCTTAGACAGGTGACCATTAAGTTCTCCTCCAGTAAACATACCTAGGCAGCCCCCACCCTGGAGGAACTACAAAGGATACTGAGTCAGCATGTGGGCTGATGGGGTCTGTCCCAGTGCTTCTCACACTTGAATGTACACACAAATCACCTGGGGGTCTTGTTAAAAATGCAGATTCTGACTCAGTACACCTGGGCTTCTGCATTAACAAGCCCCAGGCGATGCAGATTCCGCAGGTCCAAGGGCCATACCGAACAAGGAAGAACTAGTGCGTGCCCGGGACCAAACTCATAAACTCCCAGAGGTAATTCCTGATCCAGCAAATAAAAACAATTCGCATTTTAAGATCTTTAAAGTATTCATTTACCTCTCCTGATGGACACACTGCTTCAGCTCGGTAATCATACCTCTTCTAAAATGCTGACATCTAAGAGCCTCTGGGTATTTTGTTATTTCTGGTGTGTAATTGAGGGGAAAAAAACACTGACTTGCCCAATTGCAAAGCACCAGGTATTAATAACCTTCCTGAGTTTCACTGGAAAGAGCTATTTTTTTAACCCTCTATCCTCAAATCACAAAGTTTGGGTCTTGAAAGACAGCATTTTTTAAAAAGTTTAATCAAGTTCCACCTGATTTTTACCTATTACTACAAACCTCTCTGAATTGTCTCTAGATGCATTTGGCCTTTCTAACTGCTCAAGAAGGTACCACCTGATTTACCTCCCTGTTTTGGCTGCTAAATCACCAGCATTTCTTCTGTTTGAACATTTAAAAAAAAAAAATTAAACCAAAAGGTTCACAGCATCCAACTCAAAATGAGAATATTAGGAAAGCGGATGTCTTTTTAAGGTTACACATGGGCTTACATCCCCACAAACAGATTCTTTTTGTAAGTTCCTCCTCTCTCCCCACTCTATCTGAAATTTGCATATCCTCAGCGACTCCCAAATCCCTCTTCTTGGAGGAGGGAGTGTGGGTTGCGGCTCCACACACCAGCCCTCTCCTCCCGTGGGGATTAAGAGGAATTGAAAGAAGCGGTGCTGAAACGTGGCAGCAATCTCCCGCGGGGCAGACTATCCCAATGCTTTTAGGGTCTGGGAAGGACGTGTCAGGACACCCCTTTGGACCAGGGCAGGGGCGAGACGCAGTGGCAGTTCCCAGCCTCTGAATCTGGGGTTTTGAGAGATGCACAGCTCAATCCTAGCTGCTCTGCAGAATAGGAAAGCAGACCACTCAGTTTCGCCCAGACCAAGAGAATCCACGCCTGGCCCCCCGCCGCTGTGCTGCGCATTCCCCGCGCACTCCAGGGACAGAGGCGGTTCAGGTTCTTGTCTTAGTAACACACACCTGCAGCCGCGTCCTGAGCCCCCAGAGGCCGCGCAGCTCAAGGGAACCCGCGGCGCAGCTCAGAGCGTCTATCAGCCCTCCTGGGCGCGCTCTACCTGCCTGGCGGGGAGGGTACTGGATGAACCCTTGGGATCAACCTGACACGGAAGAAAGGGGGGACAACTCGGAGCTGCCTCGAGGCTCCTCAGCCAGAGCCCCCAAACTCCCCGGGCCGAGGGGGCCCGTCCCGGCACCTACCCAAGCTGCCGAAGAGGCCGGACGCACAGCACACCAGGGCCAGCACCGCGCACACGAAGCCAACTTGCTGTGGCAGCATCTCTCGCCTCCTGCGAACTTTGCGCGGCCGGGGGGTCCCGCGGAGCGCCATCTCGGAGCTCCTGGGTGCCGTCCCTGGGAGAGGGTGGAGAGCTTCAGCGGCCAGAGTTCTATCAGTGGCCCAGCGGCGCGGGTGAGGTGCCGCGCAGAGACTAGGGGCTCCGGGCCAAAGCCTCATGGCCGGCGGGCGAGGTCGGCGGGGAAGCCCCGAGGGGACAGGGGAGGTGGGGGCGCACGGCCGGAGCTCAGAGTCCCACGCGCGGCGTGCGCGCTGCGCGCACCATGGCTCCGTGGCCAGGAGGCAACGCCGGCACGGTGGCGCTGGCGGCCCGGGCTCGCAGGGCTGGCGCAGTCCTGGCGCTGAAGCTGTTACCTGCCCGCTCCGCCTCGGCCCGCTCGCCCGGCCGCAGCCCTGGCAGCAGCGCCCGGGAGATCCCGGGGGGAACACTCAATGCGCCCCCGCGTCCTGCGCCGCCGCGCCCACTTGCAGCATCCTCCTCCAAGTTTGGCGGCGGCTGCCCCAGCTGCCCGCGGGCGATGCTCCCCTGCTCCCTGCCTAGCGGAGCTCGGGCGGCCGAGTGCGCGCAGAGGGAAGGCGGGCTGGACGCTCGGGACCTGCGACCCTCCCGGCTAGCGGCCTTGACGCTGGCCCTCCCAGGGGCGCGCTCTCCCCGGGAACTTTCTCTCCGGGTCCTCGGCTGCAGGCGCCTACGTCTGCGAGGCCGTGGCGCCTCCCGCCTGCTGTTCTCTCCTCCCTTCCTGCCCGCCTCTCACCTCCCCTCCCCAGCACGTGTACTCCTCCCCTAGGGCGCGCTCCCCAGTGCGCTCCTCCCTTCCCCGGTGAAGCCCAACTACTGACCAATATAATTCCCTTCCTTCTCCCTTTTTCTCTCCCTCCTTCCCTGTGAAGTCGAAACGAGCCCTTCCTTTACCCTCTAAGGCTGCTGCAGAGAGGAACAGGTTATGGCACCGCCGGGGACTCTCGCAATAAGGGTTTCTGCTGAGTGGTCCCTCCTGTCCAGGCTCCCTAAGACCCTCTGAGGCGACCCGAGGCCCCCACCGCGCCCCTGGGGCGGGAGATGCAAGGGAAGATTAATTGCTCGTGCAGAGCTAACAAACAGACTTGCACCAAGCCAACGGGAGCCTGTGCCCGCTGGGACCGGCTCCTGCAGGGCTCTCAGGGCAGGCGGGGGACCTCTGCTGCGGGAACGCGACACCCACCTGCAAAAGGCTGGAGACGGGGCAGAAAAGAAACCTGAGAGTTCTGTGGCCCCACCGCCCAGCTGAGCTTTTGATGTTCCAGAAAGCCTTACCGCTTGGCAGGGCTTTTTTTGGTTTTGTTTTGTTTTTCCTCCTCCTTTCTGATCAGCTCTCTAGTGTAAACCGCTCTAAACATGGGGCAGGAGGGAAAATTTCAGAACAGCAGCCGAGGTGTCATACAGGTGCAGGCACATGGAGGTGACCCCGGCCCAGAGGGTTTGTGACTACCCCTAGGACTGACTTCCTTCTCTGTCCAATTCATCATGCACCTGTTTCGGGCCTGCCAGGGGGTAAGTCCACTTAAAATCCTTTTTGGAGTAAGGCCAACTCTGCTTTATTAAAATACATATCCACCCAGCGCAGGCCCTATGCCAGGTGCCAGCCAGGGAACAAAATAACAAAAATGTATAAGACCCAGTCTCTACTTTCAAGGAACCCTAAATCAGAAGGGAGCCAGACCCTTAGATGAATGCCTGTGAAGCAGGGTTCTGAAAGTCCGGTGGTGCAGAATGTGCATGTCCCCTCATTGCTTGCTGCCCCCCGGTGTGGTCCACAGCAGCCTGGACGCTGCCTGGGAGCCTGGGAGACATACGGGCTCTGCTTACATCGCAGACCTACTAAGTGTACTTTTTTTTTTTTTATAAGATCCCCTGGAAATTTGTGTGCACATTTAAGCATGAGAAGCATCCCCTTTTTCAACTGGTCCCCAATTCCTCTAGCTGGTTAACACCCACATGGTTCCCTGGGGACTGAGTAAGCAGGGACCATTTTGCTTGTGTTAGCCTGGCACAAGGACACAGGTGAGAGGTGCCAGTGGGCCAGGGAGGGAGAAAGTTCACTGATTATTTTCAGCAGTTCCATTTTAATACCGACAAAGATACTGAAGGCGTGAAGGCAAAATTAATTGCAGTGGAAACCCCTGGAGGGAATGAAAAGGAAAAGGCCAGGGTTCTGTGTGTGTTTGTGGAGATGCCTTATCACGGAGGCTCACCCTCCATACGTGAGGACCACTACCAAGCATGCCCACCGGCAGTTGAAAAGTCACTTTTTCATACATTTGCAGAATTTTCTTCTCATTGACTAGACTGTACGAGGATGCATTCATTAATAGCAAATAGACCATAAAACATCATTAAATGTGATGCTTGGAGAGCTAGCCAAGGGCCCTCGGCATCAAATTTAAGCCAAAAGAAAAAGTTAAGGTGATACTATGATGTTGTCCCGACCATAAAACAGTGTGAGTGTCACTTTGGTTAAAGCAATGCCAATGAACAAAACGGTATTTTGTTACTAGTATTTAATATTTTCTTAAAACATTTGTCCATGGAGCTCACCTAGGGCTGGTTAAAATACATATTTTTAAATCCAAAACAGGCCAAAGGAGTCATTAGGTGTCTGTCTTTAAACATTTAAGCAGCTGTTTAATAGAACATTTCTTTTCTTTGACATTTTTCACCTGTTTTCAGTTAATAGTTAGAAGCCCTTGGAATAATTTCACATGCACAAAAGGATTCCTTTTATTTGACAGTTTAAAAAGCAATTCGTTTGAAATTGTACTTTTTGCTTTATTTAAATAGTGCCCATTACCAAATAGCCTCAGCTCCTGCTCTAATGACTCACTCTGAAGCAGAGAGAATTGGGTTTTATGTACCTTTCAGATTCAAAGCATTCAGGAGCATTTTCTGCATCAGCAAGGCCAGGGATAAATGGAAAATGCATTCCTGGGCTTAGCCTGGGTCCTGGATTCGGAGCATCTCCTCTGCAACAGTGTTTTCCGATTGGACACGATAGGAAACTGTCTACATGGCCACTTTGTCAGGAAGGCTGGATCTGTGGGAGATGAGTGCAATGATATTTCTCCTCAAAAATCCTTTCCAATGATACAATGAGCCTCACCATTTCCTTAGCATCTTACTCCGTTTTGTAAAGTTTACTTGACTAGGATGACCTTCATGCCTTCTGAGTCCTGCCTGCCTTAAAGATGACCGTATCAGTCAGCACAGGCAAGGCAGTGGTCCCCAAAACGTCAGCGTGCCTCAGAATCCCCTGGAGTTTATTAAAACTCAGGTTGCTGAGTCTCCGCCCCCCCACCCCCTTCCATTTCGAACAAGTTCCTGAGTGAAGCTGCTGCTGCTGGGCCAGGGCCCACACTTTGAGAACCACTGGGCGAGGGTATGGTGTGGCAGAGCAACAACTAACACCGAAACAACGGACGTTTGTTTCTGGCTGGTGCTTCTGGTCTGTCAAGAGATGTACGTTCCCCTCGAGGAGGGGTCACTCTGCGCCTGGGAGCAGCCACAGTCTCAGCATTGCTGTTTGCCATGCCTGAGGGACTAGAGGCCTCTGGAGCCTCCTGTGCTGGCCCCTGAATGCTCTGGGCTGGAGGTGACCTGCCCACCTCTGCTCACCACTCATTGGCCAAGGCTGGGCACATGGCCCCACTAAACCGCCAGGAGATCCGGAAGTGCCATTTTTCCACTTCGGGCTGAGATCTGCACTCTGCAGTGGGCAGCCCCAGCAACGACCCCATCGATGCAAACCTTACCCCTCTTCCTTGCTTTCTAAGGCCCTTCCTGCCTGCCGCTTCCTCTTCCCCAGTAGAGTTGACTCCACTGTGTGCCAAAGCCCCCGGCGTGCATATCCGTTACAGAATTTCTATCACATCGTTTTGTGTGTGGACGAGATTATCTGTCTCTCCTAGTGAGTGAAGCTCAGGACTTGTCCACAACGCGGAGCTCAGTGCCCTGCCCATTAGGTGCTGCATAAATAAAGTGTTTAAGGAATGAATAAATAAACACATTTTTGCCTGCCTGCGAGGAGATGATGAATAGTTGCCCTGCTGGATGGCATTTGCTCTTATCATCACGTCAGCCCCACCCCAGGCACTGACCTCACCTACACCATCAAGGTCACCAGTAACCCGTGAATACCTCTCACAAACTCTGATGCTCTCACAGGTATTGACACTTAACGGTAGTCACATTCTTAACGTTCTCGACAATGCATGCGTGTGCTTTTTCTCTTCCTTCTCCGACCAGCTCTTCTCAGTCGTACTGGGGCACCCCTCTCCCCATCCTCTGGGGTTCTGTTCTTCATGCTCTTCATCCCTCTTCCTGGGAGAGTGTATCAGGTCTCTCTGCTGCCGACTCACGGGTCAGCATCTCTAGCTGGAAACATGTCAGTAATTCTGACCTGCGTGTTCAGGGGACGATCTTTGCCTCCCCGCTTCTCCCTGGTCCTCCCCTCCAGCCCACCCTGGACCAGGCCTCAGATCTCTGTACTTGCTGCCATCCCCATTGTCACCACTGGCTCCATTTCTCACGTGACCACTGCAGCAGCCTTCTTACCCAGTCTCCTTCCAACCGCCGTCTTTCTGTCATCTTCCCTTCTCTACTCAGCAGCTAGGGTCATCTTTCTGGAGAAAGAACAATCCGATCACGTCCCTTCCTTCCATAAAACCCTGAGGCTCCCCGTTGCTCTCAGGATAAACTTCCAGCTCTTTAGCTTGGCTTTTAAGATCCTGCACGATCTAATCAGTACTTCCAACATCGGCTGCACATTCAAACACCTGGGGAGCTTTTCAAGCACTTGGGGGTGGGGGTGGGACCTGGGCATGTTTTCTCCAAGCTGCAGCCAGAGTGGAGAGTCACAGCTCCCCAGACCCTGTCTCCCCTCCAGCCCCGTCTGTCATCATTCCCCTCCTCCAACTCCAAGCCCCAGCCATTCGGAGCCTCTTTCAGGCTCTTTCTTGTTCTTCAGAGGTGACCTTTGTCACATTTGCTGGGAACATACTTCCCGCTCAAAGCCCCCTTTACCTAGCCAACTCCTCCTTTTACTTCCTATCTTAGAGGAGTGATCATTTCCTCTGAGAAGCATTCCAGGACCACCGAACTCTGAGTTAAGAGCCCCTTCTCTGGGTATTTTTTTTTCTAAGACAGAGCCTCACTCTGTCACTGGGCTAGAGTGCCATGGCGTCAGCCTAGCCTACAGCAACCTCAAACTCCTGGGCTCGGGTCATCCTCCTGCCTTAGCCTCCTGAGTAGCTGGGGCTACAGGTGTGAGCCACTGCACCTGGCCTCTTCTGGGTATTCATGATGCCTTGTGTTTCTATCAAATAATTCATCATGCTGTATTGTAATAGCCTATTTCCTTGTGTATGGTTTCCATCAGACTCTAAGCTCTGTGAGGACAGGAACTACCATGCTAACTATCTGGGCTTAGTAGGTGCTCAGTAAAAATTCATGGAGGGAAAGGCCAAACACACCTGGCCCACACTCAGCAAACATGACTTGACCTGTCATGTTTCTTTTATTGACGTCTGCCAGATGCAGTGTTTTCACCATTGTTGTGTCCTCCTGAGCGTCATAACAGCCCTAGGGAATAGAAAGAGCCAGAATTAGCATCCCCATTTGATGCATACTCAGGAAGCCAAGGTCCGTCACAATTAAGTGGCCCACTCAAGTTTGCATGAGGAGTCAGAGGGACAGCCAAGATTTGGACCTGTGTTCTGCCATTTGAATACCCCTCACCCACTACCCCATGCCACAGCTGCTCGCCTGACAGTAGGAAACTGGGCCTGGGATTCCCTGAAATCAACTCATGTAGCTGCTACACACAGTGTAAACCTGCTTCTCAGATTCTTGGGATTTAAACACGGAAATAACCAGTCCCTTTGCTCACCATTCATTCAGAAAACACTTATTGAGCACCTAACTGTACAGCACTTCACCCTGATATATCTTACCACACCATAAACCTACTCGGAATGTATCAGTTAGAGAGAAGACTAACGAGGCGTGTCAAAGAAATCCAGCTCTAGAGTGACTTAAAGAACAGCCAGTTCATTTCTTTTATGCAATAGTGTCCATAGAGTGGTCCAGGTGTGTAAGGCAGCTCTGCTCCTCATGTCACTCGGGGACCCAGGTTCCTTCCACCTTGTGGCTCTGCCACCCCCTAGGGCATTGTTGTCATCCATGTGGTCCACGCTGATTCACCACCACACCTGGGATGCAGTCAACAGGAAGGAGGAGGAGTGCCCAATGCCATAAGTCATAGACCCAGAAGTGGCCCGTGTCACTCCTCATAGTCCACTGGTGGAAACCGAGCCATGTGACCACACCTAATCAAGGAAGGCTGGGAATGTCCAGCTGAGCAGCATGTGCCTGGGTAGAATTCTGCTGCTGTGGAAACAGAGAAGGGACTTTTGTGGACAACTATCGGCCTCCACCAGCGTCGTGGAATTATGATTAAGTGACTTATCCAAGATCCTCTGGGGAATAAGCCACAAATCCAAGCCTCTGCCCCCAGGTGCAGAGCCCAGAGTGCCCTCCAATCCTGCCCTCTGCTCACCTGTCAGTCTGATAGTGGAGAGGAGGCAGGTGGGGCCAACCACAAAGGACAGTGGGAAAGAGTCTTTGGCCTTGAGCACAGGACTTGGCTCGAAAGGGGCCTCTGATTTAGACCTTTGCTAATTATCTGCTGTTGTATTGGCCTCTCCTTGCTCAGTATGAGCTGTGACATTGCACAAAAGCCAGATTTTCCTTTGTGATCGCTGCACTGCACAGGCAAAGGCCAGAGCAGCTTGGGTTTTTGTTTTGCTGTGACTATGCTCTATTATGCTTTCACATTTCCTCATTTCTTTCTAGTGGCTCCGGCCCCCAAAGCTCTGGCCTTTCTGCATCTCTGGAAGGGCCTGACTACATGGGCAGAAATGACAGCCATGCCAGGAGGAGAATAAATGCTAGGAAAGAAGGATGGATAGAGTGTTGGAGGAGATTTTTGCCAAAGGGAGGGGAAATCTGCCACAAGTGGAGTTACTGAAGGCAGCTGGGACTGCCGCAACAGACACGTTTCTAACTCAGGTGCACCGTCGCCAAATCAGTCCCCACCAGAATCCAACGCCACGTGATGAGCATCTTTCTAGTCGTGTGCTTTGTCAGGAAGTGTGTTTGGTTTTGCGTTTTAATGAGAAAACTTTTACTTTGTCCACTTTGGAGGCTCCTGTACAAACATTCCTGCTAATTCCCACTCAAAGGCTGGCCAAGGCTGGGAAGACAGGGGAGGACAAAGCCCCGAGGACTGAAATGATATATTTTGAACATGGACTACTGCCCGGGTAACCTGAGTAGCTCCCTGTGGCATCTGGGCAGAACTGCTGCCCCATTGTCCAGAATGCGGGGGCAGTAAGCCCAGGCGGCCAGCTTGGGCAGCTGTCTGCGGGGAGCTTGGCAGGGACCGGGCCAGCACTTGCTAGACATACAAGATCTTGTCCCCAGCTAAAGAACTGGGCGTCCTTGGGTTGTTACCCAGATAACATCAGAAACTTGGAGTCAAGCAACTGGACGATTGCAACCAGGTTTGGCCCCCCTCAGAAGATGTCTTAGTCCCCATCAGAGTCGGTACCTGGCCCAGTGCTTTGCTGTAATAACTCTGGCTGCCCCCAAATCTTGGAAGCTTGGCACTCTTGAAATTTATTTTCTCACTCACATGCAATCCAAAAATGGGTGTATTAGTAGGTGGCTCTTCTCCAAATGGTTATTCAGAGATTCTGGTTCCTTCCATCTCGGGGCTGTGTCGTCTTCAACATGAGGCTCCTCGGGGTGCCAAGCTCATCTGCACTGAAACAGCAGAGGGGGAAAGACATGGAGAATCTTGTGTGGAAGGTTTTTAAGAGTCAGACCTGGACATGGTGACTTCACATGCACCCCCACTCCATGGGTTAGAACTCAGCTACATGGCCATGGCTGCCAGGGAGGCAGGGAAATGTGGTCTAGGGGGAAAGGGAATGGCTTGGCAAGTAGACGCTGCCAGGCAGGAGCCATCATCTTGGCAGGGCCTCGGCATCAACAACCATAACAATAGATCATACTTTTCCTTCCTTGCCCTGGGCCAGGCAGTGTTCAAAGCACTTTGTATCTATCAACCCATTTAATCCTCCTAACTCATCTAATGAGGTAACTACATTATAATTATCAATTTACGGCTGCAGGAGCCCAAGGCTCTGAAATACTTAAGTACTGGCCCAAAGTCACACAGCTAGTAAGTGACAAAGCTGGGATTCCAAGTCAGGCAGTCTGGGTCCAGGATCCCTGCTCTTACCCATCCTGCCTCAAGAACCAGCATCCTGTCCAAGCCCTCCTTTTATAGATGGGGGGACTGGAACCCAGAAAGACAAAGCCAGGCTGAAACTCAGACCTGTTCTAGGTTCAGAGTACACTCTCCTGCCCACAGAAGCTGCCCGTAAACAGTAAGCACTTGCTAAATGAATGAATGAGGTCGATCTGCCTTTGCATATGATTAAATGCTTTAAAAATATTGAGCACCTCTTTAATGCTAGATACCAACCTTTGTGTGGTCCCCATCGGGAACTGAGGCAAAAGGCTGAACAGGAGGCTGGGATGAACACAGACTTAGCCCATTCGAAAACAAATTAGCGAACTGCAACTCTTTTTGAGAATTAAAAAAAAAAATGCCCAGAGGAGATTTACCACCGGGTTGCATAATAAAGTACCCCCCAAAGTAATACTAATACTTTAATGGCTGTTATGCAATGTTGATGGGATGACTCAGCATTTCAAATGAATTTAAAGGATTTCTGATGAGTGTCACTGGTTAGTTTTGGGAGCCTCTCTCCCCACCAGCCTCACCCTCCACCCCTCTCCCCCGCCCCTTTTTAACCAGGTTCTGAAAGCAAACTAGCAAATTCTTACCTGTAGCGTGGAGATATTTCAGGTAGGAAAATGCAGATACTTCAGAAAATGTCAGGAGAGAGAGGAAAGAGCCCTTTTGTCATCAAAACATACAGTTGCGGCTGGGGCCAGTGGCTCACACCTATAATCCTAGCACTGTGGAGGCAGGAGGATTGCTTGAGGTCAGAAGTTCGAGACCAGCCTGAGCAAGAGTGAGACACACACATCCCCCCACCCCCGTCTCTACTAAAAATAGAAAAATTAGCCTGGTATGGTGGCACATGCCTGTAGTCCCTGCTACTCCAGAGGCTGAGGCAGGAGGATCGCTTGAGCCCAGGAGTTTGAGGTTGCTGTGAGCTAGGCTGACGCCATGGCACTCTAGCCCAGAGTGAGACTCTGTCTCAGAAACTAAAACAAAAACAAAAAAAACCATACAGTTATGTTCTTCCCTCCTGCAAGGGCTAAACCTGTCCTCCTCTGGGTCGTGCACGCGAGCAGTCACAGAGAATTCTAATCCCTCGGGCTGCTGGTGAATAATAGTGTATAAACTTATGATTAGTATTCGGTTTCAAAGGCCAGCTATCAAAAGACAGCAGACGGCCAGAATGGTGAACTTTAGAACTCTTTTTTTTTTATTATTAAAAAAAAATTTTCTATAAAGAATTTCTTGTGACAGGTGAACTTTAGAACCCCGCCTTTGAATTCACACTTCATAACATCCCTCTGTGGGTCTGGGCTTCCTGTCTTTCATTCTTGGTTCCACAAGAACCTTCTCTTGGGCACCTCACAGATGCCCCCACTGCCTCGGGCCACGCCTGCACACGCAGGCTGTGCTCTGTAATTAGGGGAGAGGGGGTATAACCATTTCTCGGAGTCTCAACGTCACTCTCTGGTTTGCACGGAAGGAGCCCATGCGGGAGTCTCTCTGGAGTCTCTGGGCAAGAGACAGAAAGTGTCTGGCCTTGAGGAGACACGTACTTTCAGGACATTTGTGCCCTTCAGCAGCAACTTAATAAATGGAGCCCCGGTGACCTGGAAGAGACAGAGCCTTTCTGATGCAGCAGTAATTTTCTCCCTGCCACAAAGCATTAATATTCAGTAGCCAAGTTCCCTAACGAAGCCCCATGTGATGAGTTTTAGAAACATTCATGCTGGAACCAGGAAAGAGATTAGGGATGCCATGGTCTGCCCAAGATGGAGCTGCAGCTGGTCCCTCTCAGGTTCCCATCTTCTGTCCTCTTTTCTGTCTTTCTGTCCCCCGCTCCGCTACCGCCTATCAAGAGACCAAAGACTCATCTCTTATGTTTTCCCCTTCAAATTCCTATGAAATCAAACATCATTTCCACTGAGGTGTTAGCTAGTAAGAGTTTATGTGCCACTGCACTGTAGTCCACATCTCTGGATCACAGATGTCTTTGACAATCCAGTGAATCCTATAGACCCTGTTCCCCCAAGAAAGTGTACAAATTATACACACCAGACTTTGGAACTCTTCCCCCAAACCGCATATCCTAAGGACTCTCAGGAACCCACGGTTGATGGTGGGTCCTCACCCCACCCCTAAGACCTCACCAAGGACTGTTTCTGTTTTAGAAATAAAGTAAAAGACCAAACAGCATTAGACACTTAAAGAAGTAAAGATCAATTTCTTGTTGCCTCTCCAAGGAAAGAAAGAGAATTCTCATGCTAATACTGAAAGAGCTTAGAGGTTCTATGGTTAAATACGTTCTGGAAATATTGTGCGCTACAATCCCCTTTTGGAGATCTGCAAGGCATATTGATGGCTCCGAGAAGATCCACAGCAAGGGAGCGTGTTTTGTTTTGTGGAATTCAGCATTTCCCCAACTCATTTTGCCCTAGAATCCTTTTTGCTCCTATTGCCAGTTAAGAGCCCCATAGAACTGGTGTTTTGGGGAATACTGATGTGGCCTAATCTCTGCAATTTACAGGTGGAGAAACTGAGGCCCAGAGCAGAGGACAGGGTCTCATGAGTGTGTGGTGGAGCCAGGCCTCAGAGCTTGGTCTCCTGGATCACAGCCCTTTCTCTCTGGCAAACTGCCTCAGTAAAGGGGTCTTTTCTGAGGGTGGGGTTACTCTTCCCAGCCCCCACTTTCTTCTGAGAGGAACTGGAGAACAGAAGGCAGAAATAGCTATGTACGAGACACTCAGGGCAGGGGCCACTGCCAGCGGCCCAGGTTTAATGTTCAACGCTCTCCTTGGGTCATCCTAGCCCAGAGCCCTGAGGTGCGTGTGGATTTTTGTCCCAGGGGTAATGTGCTGGGGGCCCCAGCAGGACCAGCCCAGGATGGGTTACAGACCAGGGGATGGAGGCCAGGCCTGACTCTCAGGGACACTCTTACAGATCTGGTGACCCTCTCCCTGGCATCCCTGGGGAGGCCCAATGGGCTATGCTTGGGAGTACAGAGAGCGGGCACACTGTGACCAGGTGAAACCAAATTAAAGGGAGCAGCAAGGGCTCTGATGGGTGAGAACAGAGCACACTCTGGGTCCCCGGGATATGGGCCGAGAGGTAGAAGCCACACACCAATTGTATTAGGGATGCAGCACACTTGCCTTCTGTTTCAAATCTTTAAATGTTGAACTCCATCCCCCCACCATTCCAAAGCTTGGTTAGCAGCTAAATGGGGACCTTGTCCTTGGCACGTCCCAGCAGCAGCCCACCCCTACCAGGCACTGCTGGTGGCATTTCCCCAAACACACTATCTGAGCCTCTCTTTAACTTCCCAAGGTCATGAGTACCCCTTAGCTCATTGCTAAAGACACAGCAATCACTTGATCTTTTGCTCAGAAGTCAAAGGATGCTAAGGGTTGCTAAGAAGTTGAAAGGAAATCGTCTGTTTTCCTATTTTAAACAAAACAAAGCAACCATCTCCTTGTCTTGCTTATAGTCGCGTGGAAACTGCGTGTATTACTATGTGTGGGCAGAGATTGGAAACAAAAATAGCTCCTTTGATGAAAAGACAATAAGGATGCCTTTAGTGGGGGGGGAGGGGTCCTGAGCCGTCCCCAGGACAGCAGGCTGAGCCCCTGCTTTCCTTAGCAGAGAGAAGACGCCCGCGGAGCTGCTGCAGACGGACGTTTGGAGGCGCGCACAGCGCCGGTCAGCGGCGTCCATCTGGGCTGACAGACGTCGTGCTGAAATTGAGAAGTGTGATTCGGCGTCTAGGCACCGGGAAAGAATGCCCACGAGCGCGGGGGCGCCGAGGAACGCACACCCGGGGAGCTTGTGCAGTTCTTGGACACACCCTCGTTCTGGTCTTGGTTCCATCACAAACTGTGACGGCAGGAAAGTCGGGTCACTTCTCGGAGCTTGAGGTCCCTCATCTGTACTTGATGGGGACATCCCTGCCAGTTCTATAAGTCACCGCGAGCCCCTCCTGTACTAAATGCCCCCCAAAGAAAGAGCAGAGTGCTCAGTGAGTGACCTTTTGACTCCCAGCCCAGCCATGGGGGTCCCCGGCTGGGAGTCCCCCCGGAACCCCGCTTCTCAGCGGCTTCCTAATGGCAGGCTTGCTGGCTCTGGCTCCAAACCCCTAAATTGGGAAATGTTCAACTGCAGATTGTTTACATTGTGTATTCAGAGTAGGAAGCGGTGTTTGAGAAGTGTTGCCATGGAAACAGTGAAGTGAGGCGGCAGCTAACTATGAAGAGAAATAATCCGATATTAACACGCACAAGCTATGCTCTTGGGCTGCTGTAAATGAAATATCACATTATTGGGCAGGCAGCCACTGTCCGTGTGCCTTGCCTTAGTCTTTAAAAATTGGAAGAAACTACCTCTTGGGTCTAGCTGGTTAAAGAAAGCATGGCACCTTCTGAGGCTCCCTGGCTGTGGGTCCAAGGCCCCTCCCAGCTCTAAGAGCTGATGCCTCTAGGCTGATGGCTCTCAAACTTTGTCGACTGGTGACCCACTTGAGCAAGACAAAGAATCCATTGTCCACTGCCCCACTCAGTCCCAATTTCCGGTGGAAAAGGTGCTGTGTGATAATATGCAATGCTGCCATGAAGCAAATCTGGGGAAGCCAGAGGTGCATGCACACATCCTCCTTTGCAACCGGCACATGGATGGGTCACATGCAGATCACGGCATCTATGACCTTAGAGTCTAGCTACTGGAAAATTACAGACTCCCCAAACTGTGGGTGCGAAATAGGCATCGTGACTCACAGCAGGGTTAACCAAACAATCCACCACAAACTGCACAGATATGGGTGAAGCTGAATTAGCAATAGCGTATAGCCAGACAGCAAGGAGAAGAATAATTGAAAAGCGCAGCCAACCTGCCCCAGCCACGGCAATGTGCATCCTTTCCCCAAACTGCAGGGTTCCCAGCCTTCTCTGCCGCCCGGAGCTGGGTGGCAGCCAGACGTCTTCGTAGAACTCGAGTTAGAGTCCTCAGTCAACTCTGGTGATCGGCTTATGCTGCTTTATAAACACTGAATGTCAGGAACTCTCCATACTCGTTCAAGTTTGACAAGGACAGCATTTCGGGTGGCATACCCTTTGCTTGGGTGGAGGGTTCCGTGTGTCTGTCAGGAGGGTCCCTGAGGCCACCTGAGGCCACCTGTTCCATCCTCACCTTTCCCAGCCACTCAGTGCAGCGTGCTGCTGAGAACATTCACTCCCCACGCCAACTGCGGGCCAGCGGACTCAGTCACCTGGGAAGTTTTGAAAGCAATACCTTCCTAGGCCACTGCTCCGGAAATTCTGATCTGCGAGGTCAGGCATGGAGTTCAAGGACCTACGTTTTCCAGTATGTCCCGGATGTGGAAGCCCTGGTCCCTGCAGGTCAGATAGACCAGGACTCGGCTTCAGTGCACAGCATCCTTCTGCCTGGCACCTGGGCCTGGGTGGGAGAGCCTTTGCCCCTCACTTTCTCCCTCTGTGTGCTGAGGATGGAAGCCCACCTCCCAGGGAGGGAGCCGTGAGGGTCGCCAGACAGAGCAAGTGGCCCAACTCGGTTCTTGGCAGGTCCCCGGCATGTTCATTTGAAAGCAGCATACCCACCAAACACCCGAGGGGGCCAGGTTCTCCAGGGAGGCCTTCTATTGTCATGCTTTATGACTTACGTATACATTACATATGTCCTTTTATATGAATCAAATGCTTCATAATTTTTTTTTTAAATCTATTCAGGGAAAAAAGAGACTATGATTTGAAAGCAAAGCGACCAGGGTTCAGGTTCCAGCTCTGCCATTAGCTGTGCCCACTAGCTGTGTTCCTTCCCCTCTCTAAGCAGCAGTACATGGTCTTCAGAGAGGAAATCATAATCCTTACCTCTCAGGGTTTTGTGAAGGTTGAAAAACAAATTTACCTTAAAATCTTTTTGAGACAAATCCAGATAGAACTATATGAATACAATAAGTGAATGGATCAAAATGTGAGAAAGTACGCGGAGTGCCTGGCACGCTGCCCTGGCAGGGGACGCATTTGGGGGGTGGTGGCCCTGCTCTCTGCTGGTCCTGGCAGGTCCTCCCGGCAAAGCCCGCACGGTGGCTCCTGTCCAGACAAGCCCTGGACACCCCAGTTGGACAGAACAGGGGCTGACAGCTGAGGTTCTGCAGGTGGACAGAGGGACAGCAGCTCCCCTCCCAGGTCAGGGGTGGCCGGCATCCCAAGTCCAAGGGGACATTCCCATCAGGGGAGCAGAGTCCAGCATCAGAGAATTGAAAGAAACAAAATCCAGAGTCATTGGCAAGTCTTCCTCTGTGGGCTCAAGAGTACAAATAGCGTCATGCAGGGGGGCCAGAGCTCAGCTTGCACTTCTCCATGGTGACTTATGAGCGGCCCCAGCCTGGTAGGCTCAGGAATCCCTCAGAGGGACCTCTGTGTACCCAGGTCTGAGGTCCAATCCTGTCTGTCCTCGCCTTGTGTCCATAAACCTGGGCAGCCCCTTGAGGCAGGCAGAGCCCCTAAATGTTGCTGGGGATGCAGGTGGTTCTGGGTCCTGCTGCCTGGCCGGCTCCTGCCCAGCTCACTGTGGCTCCTCAGGGAGGAAGGCAGGACACTCCTGCATACAGAATTCCTCGCAGAACCAGCCTGGGCTCCCAGCATTTGGGTTCTTTAAAGCCACTTCTCCAACCACTTTCCTGGGGCATGAACCCTACTACCACTTGACTGGGACAGTTTTCCCAGAGCTTCAACTTCTATTACTCTTGGATCTCTGTTCCTTGCCGAGAGTCAACCCTTCAATACTGTCTCCACTCACCCTCCTAGAAAATTCTATTGCAGGGGCTATGCTGCTGTTTCCTGCCACCTGAACAAAGTCACCCCCAAGGGGAGGGGCTGGGGTCTTGGCCATTTTCCTCAAAGGAGGCTCCTCTGCTCCTTGCTCAGTTCTTCCCCAGCAACCTCCAAGCCCAGTGTACCAGTGAGTGCATCAGGGGCAGGGACATGCCGTGTCACGGGCCCACAGAGCCCGAGTGCAAGCCCTGAGCCAACTGTCCTGGTAAACCTGGAACTCCCAGCGTGCCAGCTGGAGACCACCTGGGCACAGGGTAGCATTTGTTTACTTAACAAACAGACATTGGTAATGTATTCTGTTCTAAGCCCTGTGCTGGCCCCTGCAGAGACAGAGACTAAAAAGTCTCAGGATGTTCACAGTCTAAGAAGGGAGACCCAAGTAGAAGTAATAACATGGAAAGAGAGTCGGGGCTTGGACCAGGAGCCCAACACCAAAGGAGTAGTGCTGGGGGACTGTCATGACTCCAGTCCTACAAGAGACTGAGCTTCCAGGAAGTTACTAGAGCAAGACATTGGTACAAAGATGACAGTGCAAGACCAGTTAAGAGAACTAGGGTCCAGAGAAGACAAGAAGAAGGAGCCTGTGGTATCCCCATGGTCACTATGGGGACGCTAGAGCCGGTGAGATGCTCAGGGTCTGAGAGTACTCAGCCCGGGTCTTGATGTTGTATTAGGGATGAGGAAGGTTAATCTGCTGTGACAAATAGATCCCCCAAATCGACTGGCCTAAAGAACAAAGAATTGGGTTGCCAGATAAAATGCAGATACTGAGTTACATCTGAATTTCAGATAAATAACAATTTTTTAGCATAAGTATATTCCTATGCAATACTTGGAATTATTGGTTGTTTATCTGAAATTCAAATTTACCTAGGCATCTCACATTTTAATTTGCTAAATTTGGCAACCTGAAGACACAGGTTTATTTCTCTGCTACTTGAGAATCTGACTGGTCTAGTCTGTCTACCGGACTAGTAGACAGCCCAGCTCCATGAAGTCATTCAGGGACCCAGGCTCATCCTCCTGCTTCCCCATCCCTTGAGGCAGAAGTTCTCAAGGTATCGTTCACAGACCAGCAGCATGAGCATCACCGGGGAACCTGTCAGAAATGCAATTCTTGGGCCCTACTCCCGAAACCCTGGGTGACTCTGATGAGCTCCCATTTTAGAAGCACTGCCCTGGGGTGTCATCATCTTTGGTCCAGCTGGTGGGGGAGGGGAGGGGGGAAGAGAACATGAATGACCCTGCCCAGTTTTTTAACACCCAGTCTAGGAATTGGCTCAGGTTCCACTGAGGACTAGTCACATGGCCATACCCGCCCACAAGGAAGACTGGAAAATGTTAGGTGGCCACATGTCTAGCTACGACTCTATAAATAATGGAAGGAGAGAATGGATTTTGTTGGGCCACTAGCAATTTCTGCTGTACGTGTCCTCTAGTCACCCTGGCAATCACAACATGGGCACTTGAAGCAGCTTAGTCAGCAAATGAGGCTCCTGAAGTTGGGGCAGTGGCAGATCCAGCTGCAGAGAACAGGGGAGGGCACGGAAAGAGGGTGCAGGGCGGGAGCGGCTGACCGAGGCCTTCTCCTCTCAGTGTCTGACTCTGCCCTTTTTAGCAGCCCCCAGTACTCCTGAAGCTCCCACCCTAGTGTCCCCAGGGTCACCTCTCCCCTGAGACATTTCATGCTTTCTTGATTTCCTCCTCCCAAATCCTGCCTTCTCTATCCCACTATTCCAGGTGAAGCCTAGGTAAAAATGATGTGTGCAGGCTTTGGTGGCATTCACAGAAGCACAGGATCCTACGCCAAAGAGGTGATGGTAACAGCTGTGTTCTGTTTCTCCGGCTACGGGTAGAATATCGTGTTCTGATGGTCTTATGTTTAAACGAATGTTGATAACTTAGAACGCATTTAAAATAGGGAGACAGTGATAGTGAGGGTATCTCAAAACTTTGGGGAATTCTTTGGCTTAAACAGAAAGACCTGGGAGCGGAAGGCAAGAGAATTATCCTCAGACATGTAAAAGGTTGTCAGAGAGAAGAGCATGACTTACTCCAGCCAGCCAAAGAGGATGGCACTAAGATAACCGGATGGGGGATACAGGAAGAGAGACTTGGGTTCTGTGACATAAAGGAGAACTAATGCTGAGGTTTAGCCAACAGTGGGATGGAGCAGTCGTCTTGTGGGGAAGTAAGTTTCTCATTGCTGGAAGCATCCAAGCAGAAGTTAGGAGACTACCTGACTGGAAGATCGCAGAAGAGATGACTCGGACTAGATGAGACTTGAGTCAATCCCAACTGTAGGAGTCTTTGGTTCTAATGTGTCTTTGCTGGTGACTCAAACAAGTCATTCAACCCCTTTGAGTCTCAGTCTCTTATCTATACATGTGGGAGTCCCTGCCTCGTGTACCTCAATAGGGGTATTGCAAGGGTCAAATGACAAAGTGGCAAAAGCCCCTTTAACTGTAAATCCTGGTCAAAAGTACAGATGATGATGACGACGGTGACAATGACAATGACAGGTATCTCTATATTTCTCTTATTTACAGGGGAGTTTTAGGGATGCAGTGCTTCCGATAATCTAAAAGAGTGGCATGAGGTTGGACACTTCAGGCATGAAGGAAGACTGGCAGGGGCAAGGAGGGTGACATTTTTATCTAAATAGGACATTGTGAAACATCTCAGGCCACACCACCTCCTCTGCCTGCATTTATGACAAGTCTGGCAGAAGCCACATTAGCTGGAAGTCTGCAAGCCGGGCCGGACGTGGCGTCCACACTCAGCCCCTGAATATAAAACTCACCTGGCATTTGAGGCTATTGATTGAGATTCTGCCGGCCTCTGGCTCGTGCTCAGGAAAACCCCCTTCTCATTACAGCCCAGCTGGCTTTTGCTGAGGTGTCTTTCAAAGTTTCCAGCAGGGGTGGGGTGGGGGGACACATTTGTATGTGTTTCAAGGCGAGCATGTTGCAAAGTGGGCTTTGCATAACGCCGCGGTGCAGAGAGGAGCCATTGTCCAGGGGATAAATGCAGGGCTGACGTCTGCAGGGCTATTATCTGGACTCTAACCACCGGGGAGAGCAGCCTCGCTGACCATTGTGAGGGCTCACTTGACCAAAAGACAGAGGAGTGGGGGTGGCGGGCTGAGCTCCATGCTGACCACGTCACTTTGCTGATTGTGTAACCAGGGGGCTAGAGAAAATTCCATCAACTGGCGCCGTGCAACTGTGGCAGAGCGAGCATCAGTGTTGCTTCTGTCCCCCTCGCCTCTGGATAGCCATGCCGACTGAGAGAAAGAAAAAGCAGTTACTCATTCTGTATTTTACTGTGTCAATGCTGGTAGAATCTTGGTTTCAACTGGTATTATCTGGGGCCCCTAGAGTATATGGTGATGATTTTATACTATTTTGTTAAATGGATTTCTCCCATTCAGAAAACTAAAGATAGAGGGGACTTGATTTGGAGCTGCAGGCATTCAATAGTATTAGGTTGAAACCTTTAATTTTTTTTTTTTTTTTTTTTTTTGAGACAGAGTCTTGCTCTGTTGCCTGGGCTAGAGTGCCGTGGCATCAGCCTAGCTCACAGAAACCTCAAACTCCTGGGCTCAAGCAATCCTTCTGCCTCAACCTCCCAAGTAGCTGGGACTACGGGCATGTGCCACCATGCCCGGCTAATTTTTTCTGCATATATTTTTAGTTGTCCAGATAATTTCTTTCTATTTTTAGTAGAGACGGGGGTCTCGCTCTTGCTCAGGCTGGTCTCGAACTCCTGACCTTCAGCGATCCTCCCCCCTCAGCCTCCCAGAGTGCTACGATTACAGGCGTGAGCCCACCACGCCCAGCCCAAACCTTTAATTTTTAATAGATGAAGCAAGTCATTGTTATAGGTAAGGAGACTGGCTCACTCATAATCAGATTCTAGGATTCAAACCCAGGTTTCCTGTATTCTTCCCAGTGCAACTTGCCAGTCACCCAACTGATAAATACTGATTGGGCCTGTAACTACTGTGTGCTGGGTACAGTTTAGGGTCTGGCAGTACAGCAGTGAGTCGGACAAAGTCCCTGCTCCCTGGAGCATGCATTCCAGTGGGGGAAGACTTGTGTTTTCTGATGCACGTGAGTGTACACCCTAGTACATCTTGCCTGGTGCTGGCCACTTAATCAGCTGTTAATAAATATTTAATAAGTGAATGAGCGAATGTGCTAACAGTGACCTTGATCCACAACTCTTCATTCCTTTCCCCAAGGTCACGCTGATGGGGTGTTCCAGCTAATAACGTACCCCAACAAAGGTGAGGTCGCCTGTGGATGGATACATTAGCTCTGTTCCAGGGAGCAATTTGTAATTTTTCTCAAAAAGCATGAACTCGAAATAATTTCCAAATGGCAGGTGCACAAATTATTTCTCCAAGGAGAAGACAATTTCATCTTCCCACTTTTCATCATGCAAATCTTCCGACCACAGTTGGTAATAAGGAGAAATAGATAAATGAAATCCAAAATTCACATTTAACTGTTTGGAAGAACAGTTTTAGTTTAAAAAAAGTGTTGGAACAGAACAGGGGGCTGGTGAGGACAGGATCTGTGTCTGAGACGTAGATGAAGCCGAGGTAAAAGGCAGAGCAGAGAGGACAGAGTTTTAGAGAGAATGTTTTTATTATTTTAATATGAGAGTTTGGAATTCAAGGTATGGGGCTCAGTTGTTATTTGTCTCTGTTCAGGTGGCCGTGCCCGCCAGAGTCAGGCTGGATCGTCTTGGCAGGGAATTCAAGGCCCTTCATGATCCAGCCCCTGCTGGCCTGGGCTGCTCTCCACCCCGCACTGCGCTCAGTCCTGCCTGCCCAGCTCTCTCCCCCACACCCCGGCTCTCCCAGGACACATCCCTTTCAGCCCCGTGCCTCTGCTCAAGCTGCCTCCTCTGCCTGGAAAAACCCTACTCCATCCTTCAAGGTCAAGTTCAAACGCCACCCCTTCTAAAAAGCCTCCCCTTGGACCAGTCAGAATCGAGCCCTCCACCTCTGCATGCACATGGCTCTTGGTTCGTGCAGCTCCTGTCGCGTGTTTGAATCCCTACTCTGGTTAGGGGGCAGGTCTCTCTCCTCTACTAGAATTTGAGTTCCTGGAGTCTTAATTACCTTCAGATGATCCACGATCCTACAACTGTGCCTGGCATCCATGCTACGGCAAGAGGCTATAAATGCCAGTTAAATGCGAGGTTTAGGTTGAGGGGAAGTGCTTGTGGGGAGGAAGGACTGTCCTCGATGACTGGTGCAGGATCGTGGAACAGCCGTGTGGGAACATCGTAAAGACATTACTAGTCTGAGAGACATGAGGGCTTGGAGGCAGGAGGATGAGGCACAAGGGACATGGGGGCGAGGGTGGTCCACAGCAGAGAGGGGGTCAGGGTATCTGTCCCTGTCCTTCCTCTCTCCCTGGCTGGGCCACAGTCTTTATGGCGGCTACGTCCCACCACAGCCACTGCTTCTGACAGGTGGCTCCTCCCCCAAGACCACCACTCCCTCTCCCTGCTCCTTCAGGCTGAGGGGTGGTGACGGCTTCCTGCTGTCATGGGTCCCCAGGGGCCTCAGTCCCTGTCATTTCCCTTATATCTTTCTTCATAGGACCTTTACCTTCAAACGTTCAGTTGAGGACCCTGACTGATACCCCTCTGTATTGTGCAACTCCTAAACTCCAGCTAATCCAGAATTCTGGTCAAGAAAGTGCTGGGTATCACTCTACGCTGGGGGGTAGCAAGCTGTGACCCATGGGCCATGGCTGGCCCACTACTTACTTTTATAAATAAAGCTTTATTGGAACACAGCCATACCTATTCATTGGCAAATTGTCTATGGCTACTTTGAGCTACTACACCAGCAGAGGCATGTCGTTGTGCAGAGAACGCCTAAAATATTTACCATCTGGCCCCTCACAGAAAAAGTTTTACCCATCCCTGCTCTGCACCAACTGTCCCGGGATGGGCCATTGCTTTAATGTCCATCTACAAAGTGTCTTCTAAGGATTTCTGCTTCTAAAATTTGGTTCTCTCTCCTGTCTTCTTTCAATTCTTGTTATCTTCCAACCCATTCTTCACAGGACTTCAGACAGATCTTGCCAAAAAAAATTGACAAATCTGACGCTCCCCATTCCCCTTCGGGGGCTCCACTAGTTAAAGTGCAAATTCCAGAGCACAACCTCACTGGCCAAACTGATCGGCACGCCAGCTTTTCCAATACACTCACGACTGTATTGGTTTCTTAACCACTTCTGGGGGAGTGAGGGAGGGCAGAAAACTGAAGTACTAAGTGTATATGTTGATTTTCAAACACATCCGGATTTCAGAAATGTTACAGTATAGGAAAAATAAGGTGCACCTCTGAATTGAGGCAGTACAACAGCAGAAGAGAGGGGTGAGGGTGGGAGGGGCCCCGGGAGACACCCCACCAGGGGCCGGGGCAGAGTTTGGGGGTGAGAAAGCCTCCCAGGGGATTCCACTTTTTAAGAGACCATTCTTCAACCAGTGTGGAAGGACAACGGAAGAAAGAGAAGAATTGCAGGGGGCAGATCAGATGACAGACACCAGGTGTGGATTAAGGCCTGAGACTGGGCCCAGACATCAGGGCACAGACCAGGAGATGGACTGATCATGAGAGAGCCCAGGGCAGCGGGAGAAGAAGGAGGAGTTGGATGGCTCCCAGGCTTCTGTCTTGGGAACCCAGAAGAACCTGCTATGTGCTCTGACTGAAGAGCTCACAGGAAATGTTATATTTCCTGGATTCTTAATCCCAGGTTCGGTTCTTGCCCCTTGAATGGGCTATAGTGTGACCGATGTGCCTATTCTTGATTTGTGAATTTCCTAATGGACCCCACAGTCTAGGCCTGCGTGGGGGAAGGGGTGGCCACGGATGACTGTCATGCGCCCCAGGAGCCCGGCCCAGTGCTGCCCATAGAGGCGAAGGGGTTTTCCTTTCTCTGCAAGTTTGCACCAGGGGGCACCGGTGGATGTATCAGTTGGCGGAGTGAAGATGCCAGGTGTCCCTGTGAAGGGCTGCCTGCAGAACAGTCCCCAGGTCTTCCTGGGTCCCCACGTCCTTGCTGCCTCTCCCCTTACTAGCTCCACAGATCAGGGCGCCAACGCAGGGAGATGACCGCCCTCACCAGCCCGCCTCAAAAGCGCCTTTGAGAAATACTCCTCCGGCCCCTGCAGGGGAAGGTCGTGTCAGAGCCCCAAAGCAGGGACCTCTCGGCCGCTGGGACAGATGCTCTGGGCCCTAAGGGCCTCTCCCTCCCAGGGCTGGGCACAGCGCCCCCCACCCCCATTTCCTCGGCTCTTAGAAAGGAGGGGTGACTTGACAGGAATCAGGTGTGTGGCCTGGGGACAAGTTTTGTTTTGTTCTGACCTTTCTGGTCAAAGGAAGAAATGCAAAGAGTGGTCTCTGCCATCCCCAATCAATCACAATGTGTGTGTGTGGGGGGGAGGGGCTGGATAGCAGGTGAGTTTGCACTGGTGGCTGCAGTGGCAGCAGAGTATTCTAGATGCTCCTGGCGCTGGGGTCAGGGCTGTCTACCCCTCACTGGTCCTCTGAGGCTCCGCCTGCAGGGAGCCAGACCGGTGCAGCCACAGGAAAGCAGAGTCCTGGGGACCTGGAGACAAGCGTGGGTACGCTAGGTTCGCCAAGGGGGACCCTCAGCACTTTCTTTGGTGCAAATTCAACAAGGGAGAACAGGGCAGGAGGACTAACTGTCCCATTTGGGTGGGAAGGTCAAGGCCTAAGAAGCACTGGTTGGGGGCTCATTTGGAGTTTAAGTCACAGAAAGTCCTAGGACGGGGGACTCCCCCCAGCCCCATTCAGATCTCTAAGATCAGTTACTGCACTGAGAATAGCCCTTCCCTTTGCATCGGGTTTTGCGATTTGATTTCAAGACTGTTCGTGCTCATTGTCTCACATGGGCGAGGCAGGTAAGGGCAGGAATCATTATCCTCACTTACCCTGCTCAGAACCCAGGGGCCCCCACACTTTGCTGAAGTCCCACAGTTTTTAAGGGATGGAGGGGTTTCCAGCCTGGGATAGTGGTTATTATCTCCATGGTGAGATGATAGATCATCCAACTGTCTCTCCCCCATACCTGCAATCAGGTCTTGAAACAGGTCCCCGGAAACAATCAAGCCTTTCATTGCCTCAGAAGAGACCTCGATGAAAGAGACGCTCTCCGGGACTGAGATCACCTGCTGTGACCGAATCTGCCATGAAGCTGTCGGCTCGAGTGTACGTTGGTTCCAACCCTACTGGGACATGCATTATATAGAACACGGTTTGAACTCAGCCAACGTGTATCTTTTTAATCACAATAATAGTAGAGATGATAATTGCCAAAAAAGTTGAGTCACTTATTCTGGAATATTCAATTAGCCCTAATAAACCAGTGATATTTAAAAAATCATTTAAACCCACCTAATTCATTATGCCTCCAATTATGAGAAAGTCACAAGATTTTCTGAATGCTACTTAATAAGTCTTTTAGTTTGAAAAGTATTGTGTCATTTTGTTCTAACACCACAAAAATCTGTCTTGGAGGAGATTAAAGTAGGGATTCTTCAAAGGAGATAATTTATGTGGAAGTGCATAGTGAGTTCTTTATGCTGAGAACACTACACTCATTCTCCTTGAAGCTTTTCAAAGGAAAGATGGGGTTTGAGAGGGTAAGAAAGAGGACAAAGGACAGGGAAGGGCAGAGACATGGAGAAAGGAGGGGCACAGACTCCCTCAGAGATAGAAATAACTTAGAAAAGAAAATATTTAATAGGTAGGGCAGGTTGGAGTGGGTCAGTGAGGAGGCTGGAAATGGGGCAGGTGTAAAATGTTAGAGACCCGAATTCTAGTTGTAGATCTCTGGTTGTGCCAGTTGACCTTAAACAAATACATTTCTTGGTTCTGAACTCTTCCTGAGAAACAGACTGCTATTCAATCCCAGTAGCCTCATCCTCTCTCATTTTCTTCCTCTCTCACTAAGAAACTGGGTTTGGTGGCCACCTTGATAAAAATCAATGCCTTAGATTTGTGTGCAATTTCCCTTTCATCCTAGTTCACTCATATTCTCTCATTTGTTCCCCAAAACAACTTTAAAACATTGGCCAGGCAGGAATTACAGACCCATTTTGCAGAGGAGCAGCCTGAGGCTTACAGAGCTCCAGTGTCTTATCCAAAGCCCCCAGCAAGCAAGTGGCAGAAGCACGTCTTATCGTGAATGACCTTCTACCAGAACATGAACGTTTTCTTGGACTCAGGAGTTAATTCATACCCAGAAAACAAAGTCCTGTATTGTTTCTATACCTGAATCTCTCCTTTCCAACTGAATCGTGTTGTCCAGTTGGTAAGAGTTAACTCAAAAGATTGGGGATTCAAGGTTGGAAGTCAGAAAAGTGACAGAATGACTTAGGCAGGTGGCCTTAGAAAGAGAGTGAGATATTTGTGAGGTCGCTTTGAGTCAGTCTGGGAGGTTGAGAACATGTATGTCTGAAGAGGCAGGGAGGAACGAGACCTAGGTCTTGCTCTGTCTCAATGAAGAGCTTCAGGTCCATGGTGGCCATATTGGTTTCCTAGGGCTGCCATAACAAATGTCTTAAAACAATAGAAATTCATTCCCTCATAGTTCTGGAGGCTGGAACTCCAATATCAAGGTGTTGGCAGGGCCATGCACCATCTGAAAGGTCTAGGGTCTATCTTGCCTCTTCTTAGCTTCTGGTAGTTGCAGGCAATCTTGGTGTTCCTTGGCCGGTGGCTGCACCCCTCCAATCTCTGACTCTGTCATCACTCGCTGTTCTTCTCTCTGTGTCCAATTCTCTATGTCCAAACGATCTCTTCTTATAAAGACACCAGTCACTGGATTAGGGCCCACCTCAGTTTGGCATGACTTCATCCTTACTGTATTACATCTGCAAAGATCTTATTTCCAAATAAGGTCCCACGCACAGGTGACAGGGGTCCAGATTTCAACATATCTTTTCAAGGAACTCAATTTCCCCCCTAATAGTGGCTGTACCCCCTATTGTACCGCTTCTCAGAGGTTCATAAGCAATTGTCAGGAAGGCTGCCCATGATGGTAACATTTCAAATGCTTTGGCTTTGAAAAAATTAATCTTAAGAACTTGAAAGAAAAATCCTTTTTCTGCATTTGTGCAAGAAGGGAATTTCAATATTCTCTAGCCACTTCTTCCCAGCACCGCATTTCTTTTTTTTTTTTTTTTTTTTGAGACAGAGTCTCTCTCTGTTGCCCAGGCTAGAGTGAGTGCCGTGGCGTCAGCCTAGCTCACAGCAACCTCAAACTCCTGAGCTCAAGGGATCCTCCTGTCTCAGCCTCCCGAGTAGCTGGGATTACAGGCATGCGCCACCATGCCCGGCTAATTTTTTCTATATATATTTTTAGCTGTCCATATAATTTCTTTCTATTTTTAGTAGAGATGGGGTCTCGCTCTTGCTCAGGCTGGTCTCGAACTCCTGAGCTCAAACGATCCGCCCACCTCGGCCTCCCAGAGTGCTAGGATTACAGGCGTGAGCCACCGCGCCCGGCCAGCACCGCATTTCTTACGAGAAAATTGAAGCCCCTCCACTGGGGACCCACCAGATGTGACAATCTACTTAAAGCTAATGGAGTTTATAAGGCTCTCTGGGTACCCATTGGCTCATGGAGTTCGTGAGGCCACTCTCGCCCTACACTTAACGTGCTCTTTATATGTAGTTAGGAAGGAGAGCAGCTTTGGTCTCATGCATTTTAATACTTGTCTTAGTTCACACTTTCTGAAAAGATATAGCTTTACCAATCTCTGCCCCATGAACTGAAGTGCATTTCTGCCAGAACTTTCAGGAAGATGATGCTTTCATTATAGGTGGTATGAATTACAGGCAAACAAATAAAATAAAGCAGTGTAAAAATTATAGAAAAGCTATCTATTGTAATGCTGGGACACATTATAATTTCTTGTGCCATTATAGAAGCAGTTTTACTTTTTGCCAGTCTAAACTAGAGATGAGATGTGTGGTACTGTGTCCACTTAAGTGATCTCTTTCTGCTTTGCTTCCCTCCCTTGATTCTTTGTATTTCTTTCCCATTTTGAGGAAAAACATATCACAGTAAATGTTCAATACACATGCTCTCCACTCACTCTATTTTGAGCTTTGAAAGAAACACCCCATATGCTTGTCCTCTAGACCCCCTTGGACAGCATCATTTCTGCACCTGAGAAGCAAAAATTTTCCTTAGAAACACACAAGATGGGCGGAACCCAGCCCCACCCGCAGTCAATAGTGGGTTCTGTGAAAGAAGCATGGGTCTTCACTGCTTGGCTTTCCTCCAGTCAACCTAAGGTACCTACCTGCTGATTCTAAAATGAGAAAAGAAAGGAAATTCAACACAAACACATTTCTACCTCCTTTTAAAACCATTCCTTCACTCTGTCTATTAGACATCCGTGGCGCCTCCCCAGGACCCATGTGACTCCTCTCTCTCCCCAACAGCTTCCACTTTCTGTCTGAGGATCCTTGAGAGTCAGGAAAAGCTTATTCCAAATGACTCCTGCTCTAGGGATGGAACATGGGACAAGGCCAGTCAAAGCTTTCCATGGCCCTGGCCGTGGCCCTGGCCACGGTGATTGACTCAGGTGTGGGCATGTGGCCCGGGCTGATCCAATCAGAGAGAATCTAAGACTTTGATTGCAAATGCTAAGACAAAAATCCTCCAACCTCGATTGGACAGGAGTGAGGGATATTGTTACTTTGGGAGCTGCTGGCAGCCACTTTGTATCCACAAGCTGTGCTGGCCTTTGGGGGAAGTCAACACTGTGGGTAAAGAGCTGCTGGATAGAGCCTCATGCAAAAGCCACCCTTCCTTTGGACCATTTAGTTGCAGGGCTCAATAAACTCCCTTTATTATTGAAGCCTGTTTGAGATGAGTTTTATATGATTTACAACCAAAAGGATCTTTTCCCCACTCCGTCATTTCCCCGTGCCACTCTTTTCTATACACACCAACATTCTGTTGATAATGTTTGAGGCATGATGAGTTTGAGGTGCTCGTGGAATATTCAGGTGGCAATAAGCAGTACAATGCTGTCTAATAGAACTTTCTGTGATGGTAGAAATGTTCTATAGCTGCACTGTCCAACACCATAGCCACATGCAGCTATCCAGCCCTTAACATGTGGCTTATGTGAATGAAGAACTGAATGTTTAATTTAATTGATTTAATTTAAGAATTTGAATTTAAATAGTCCCACGGGGCTGGTGGCAACTATATTGAGCAGCACAGATCTAGAAGGAATTTGAAAGCATGGAGCCAAGACATAGATTGGGTGGAGATAGAAATCTGGGAGACTCAAAGGTGCTCAGAGTATGTGGGGTGAGAAGAGAAGAGGGCAAAGGACAGTCCTCAGGGGCCATCAACATTCCAGTGCAAGTGGAAGAAAGAGAGCAGCAAAGGAGACTGAGACCGTGCGGACAAGAAGTAGGATGAAAAGCATGAGCTACGGGTATCTTGCAAGCTAAGAGAGGCACGTTTCAAGGAAGGAGGGGACAATGACTTGTAGAAGTGGAGAAAATAAGACCATCGTCTATTGGCCTCGTCAACAAGGTCCTTGGTGGTCTTGGGGAGAGTAGCTGCATGATGGGAGGGGAAACCAGGTGGTTTTAGACTTCAGAACTCAGATATCTTCAGTCATGGTCACTAATGATGGTAAAGAAGAACTCAGATCATGGAACATCTTTCAGGAGACATCAGCCAAGTAGGGACCGGATTCTTCCTTCCCTGGGTGTTTATCTTATTCACTTTGATTTGTTTCCAGGGGACAAGGTAACATTTTTTCCCTCCGACTACCCTTTAGAAGTTTTGTCCAAATGTCTAGGGACCATGTCTACCTAGAAAACATGGTGGCGTCCCCAGGCTTGTAATCCCTGCTTCTCATTTCTACACAGTTGCCTTAGGCCATCAAGCAGCAATTGATTCCAAATCACCGTCTTCTCTTTCCTACCTCTGATATACATTTATTCGGGGCTTCTATTTTTAGCCTGTCTGAAGGAAAAAAAAATAGTAATGGGAATTCACAGGATTTATTGCACAAATTACTTCTCCGGCTCCCTCCAACCTCCATCAAGGCTTCTGACAGTGGCATTGTATTTCTTATTTATTAGATTTTTTAAGTGCTCTGTTAGGTAGTTCACAAGCTTTCCTTAATGTCTCTGCAACCCAAGTGCACAACAGCCGCTGCAAATTGATCACAGGTCATATCTGGCCCATCTTTAGATTTAACTCATGTGAAGCTTTCTTCAACTGCATGCTGGCTTCTGCATGGAGGTTGTTGTGAACCTCACATAAAAGCCCAAGGAGACTAACTTCAAAGTTATTTATAATGTATACACATGGAGTATTGTTTATCCTTGATAGGAATGATCAAAGTGAAAGCTAAAAAAATCTAAATGATTTCTGCCAAACATTACACTTCCCATAATTAGTTATGACTTGTAGTTCACTCTTTAACTCCTAGTTATAATGAAGTTTTTGAAAAAATTCTCCCTCGAATGGACTCATTTTTCAGGCTCTCACTGTCTAGAATATCATCAGGATACAAGAACAATAATTGTGGAATGTTGAAGGCCATCTTACACCCCTCCTTGGAGGGCTTGGAGGACCCTCCTAGAGTGTGGCCCTGGTCCCCATGTGTTATGTTCCACACTTCTTCCTTGCACTGAGGTGTAGCTGATGCTGGGTCTTTTCAAGCTTCTTGACTTAGCAAATGTCCTTCCTCTGCTTCAAATGTCTTCCCCTACTTATCCACCAGCAAACTCCTATTGATCCTTCAAGACCCCTTTAGTAGTTATCAAGCCTGGAAGGTCCTCTCTGTGTCCCCCAAGCAGAGATAGTTTTTCCCTCCTCTGGGCACTTATACCCCTTTTATAGCTTGAGTACATTGCCTTTTGCTTATTTATTAGTCTTTCTCCCCCACTAAATTGTTCCATGGAAGTGGCGATATCTCATTCATTTATCCCCAAAGCCTAGCACAGGGCTTGATACATAATAGATACCTCCCATAACTGGATGGAGAATGAGTTAGTGCATGAACTGATGATGTCTATGGACTGCAAAGCCAGGTCTATAAGGTCAATGCAATGCCGACTTTTAGAGAAAATATTCAAGAAATTTGGATTAAAACAAAATAATCTTGGAGCAAAGAAAATATTCTGGAAAGAGATGCTAGACTGGAAGCCAAGAGACAGGGATTCTAGAATTGGCTCTGGCACTAATGTCTTGTGTGAATTTGGGTAAGTCACTTCCATCTCCAGCTCGTCACTGTAACATAGAGGATGTGGCCCATGGATCAATAATATCTCTTCTAGCTCTAACTTCTTTTAATCTCAAATCGCTTATGCTACTGATAACTTGTTATGTGACAGATGTCAATAAACATCAGATATTGAGAGAGAGGAAGCTGTTTTCACATGTTTGGGTCTAGCTTTAGGACAAAAGTTACATCTCTGTTTCTTTGTAAACACCTCTCTTTTTCTCCAGCATTCCCTTCCCTACCCAGCACAATATTGGTATAGAGGAGATTTCATAGATAGCAATTGATTTAAATATTTCAAGCTGGCTTCTTCCACTTACTGAGTCATTCTTTCATTCATTTCTTCCATCACCCATCCATCTAACAACTCAACCAACCATTTTCGTATCCATCTAATAAATATTTGAGTACCCCTGTGTGCCTAGCCCTGTGCCAAGTACTGAAGTGGTGGCGGCCACCATTATGGTGTGGATGCTGGTTTTGGGCCCATCCTGCAGAGAAGTAAGTGAACCATGACACTGGGGAGCTCTCCCCAAATGGCTCCTTTTCAGATACCTCCGTCATGTGGAAAAAGGATAAATGGGTAGTGTATGGGAACCAGGGATGGTTAGCCTAGACGAGAGAGAACCTCGTATCTTTGAAGACGTTCTCTACATGACACAAACAGGCACAAGCCAGACCATCCCCTAGAAGTTACAGAGAAGCAGACGTCAGCTTAACATATGAAAGAGCCAGCTGGTAGGGTGATCTGAAGATGGAATGGGCTGCCTAAGAAGGTAATAAGATCTCTGGCACTGGAAGCGATTGTACAAGGGCTGGATAATCATCATTTACTGTGGATGTCACAAAGGGAATTCAAGCATGGAGTGGAGGGGTTGGACAAGGTGACCTTCAAAGTTCCTTTTGCACGCTGAAGTTTCAGAATTCTAGGAGCAAGACTACAAGACTGTGTCCAACTCAGCACACAGCCAATCTATTTATGTTTGCCATACTTCCCTTCCCTGAAGCCCGCAATTCTGCCGGAATACAGTTGGCAGAGAATACAGCAGCCTCTCTACCAGATCAGTTGGTTTGAATCGATGCAAATAGTTTAGCCGCAGGAATCCTTAGAGATATAAAATTCTCGACTAGGAAAAATAGGAAGGAAGAGATCTGTCCTGAAAAAATCAGACGGGTTTCAAACACACCCACCTCTTCAGACTGAATTTGTACCTTAATTCCCAATGTCAGACAGAAAATTTCCAGCGTTCTTGGGTCGCAGGGACTGTGGAAACCCCCCAGCCTGCATTTCTGTAGCTTGGAGCCTCTTGGACCAACTTGGCACCCCCCCACCCCCCGGACAGAGTTATGGGTTTCCTAACAACCATGCTTATCACCACCGCCTTCCCTGGCAGGTCAAGTCACACTCCTGCAACACAAACCTGGGATGGCTATTTTTCATATTAAAAATTAAAGCAGTCAATAAGAACAAAAGAAAAGAGTTCTGACTTGTTCCTCCACCCCTGGCCCTCCAAGAATCTCATTTAACCCTGCAAACACAGGAGACAAATGCCAGGGAAGCAACCTTGCTCTACACCTGGCAATGAGATTTCAGCGAATCTCCCTGGTCCTTTTGTCTGTTTTCACCAGCACAGAAGTCCTAGGTACAGCCTGTGACTCCCTCTTATTCCTCAACAGGAGGGACAGATGAACGTGGCTCTCTGGAGAGTGGGGTTTATTGGAAAAATAAATCTCTTTGGCTAAATATGAACCACGCAGACGAAAACAAAGGAACTGCTTTTTAATGACTGAGGCTTAAATGAAGCCCAGCAGCCTAAGGCAGAATCCCAATTAAGAAGAGATGGGAAACTAGGGTCCAAGGGGCCCCTTAAACTTACATAAATATTTAGCGAGTACTCACTATGTACCAGGAATGGTGTTCACTGCTGGGGTTTTACGGATAAATGAGATGCTCCCCTTGCCCTCCAAGGGCTGACATTGGGGGTGGGGATTGCTGCGTGGGGGTAAAGGGAAGAGGACAGAGCAGGTGACAGTGTTGTAGTCATGATATAACATAATGCTGCAGGAACAAATGCTCACCAGGAGAGGGGGAGGGGAGACTTCCAGAGGAGCTGCTGTTTGACCTTGTCCTAAAAGATAAGCAGGAGTTTGCAAGGGGGAAGAGGAGGGCCAGTGCTTCCAGGCAAAAGGAAGAACATGCGTGGAGGAACTGGGAAAGGGCAGGGCCTATGGTGCTGGGGAACAATGACAAGTTCAATGTCAGTCCAGCTATGATAAAGGCCATCGGATAGGTAGGCCAGAGCCCGACTGTGAAGATTACAGGTGCCATGGAGACTTTGGACTTTTTTCTGTAGCCAGAGGCTCCCAAATTTAAAGGACATAGAATCATCTTGGGAGCTTATATCAAAATACTGATTCCAGGGCTGTACCCCCAGAAATTGTGATTCTGCAGGTCTACGGTAAGACCCAGGAATCTGCATTTTGACAAGCATGGCTGCAGGTGAGGGAGGGAGCTCTCTGTAAGAGCTGGGGAACTGCTGAGGGGGAGACGGGGGTGTGTGGTCAAGGAAGGAACATGGCTTTGTGTTTGGGGCTTCTCAGCTGGAGGCCTGGGGAGGGAATGGAGAATGAGCATCGTGGTGTTTCCACATAGGAGGTGCAGGCCCTCGGAGGGACACACGCAGGACGGGTTCCGGCATGATACCAAGGAGGCCTCTCTCTGGTGGACTTTCCATGTCACCTGGAGCAATGAGCCCAGGAAAAGTAACCTGGGCCAGGGAGAGAGGTTGGGGCAGGATCCGCCTGTTCAGTGGCAGCACCCAGGGGAGGGTGGCCGTCCAGAGGGAGCCAGACCTCATGTATGTATTGTGCCACTAATTAAGCCTGAAGTCCCAAGGCGGGGCAGGCCCGGCACTGAGGCTTAGAGTGAAGCTGGAACACAAACAAGTGTCGAGGGAGGCAAGCTGGCCTGCCCCTGGTGCAGACATCCTGCCCCCACCCAGTGACGTTGCCCGTGACGACACCAATCCCTGCAGTTTCCACCCCAGCCTGGACCTCCAGGCGACCTGGCTGCTCAGGCTGTTGCCAGCTGCTCAGTCCAGGCAACGGGGCTCAGAGGAGTTGTTCCTTCAGCCGTGCCCCTCACCACCCTCTCCTGCGCCAGCGAGCAGGGTGATAGAAGTCCAGAGGCCTCCACAGAGACCAGCCCTGTCATCCAAAGTCATGGTCAGTGGCCAGCGCAGATGCTAGCGCCTCGCTGGTGTTAGATGGCCGTGTTGGGTGTAGCTGTGCAGGAAGCCGAAACAATGCCAAGTCCCCAGAGAGCCACTGTGGACCAGCCCAGCAAAAGGTGGCCATGGGATGGTGCCTTAGAGCAGGATTTCCCAATCCCTTATAGCCCCAATTAAAAATCTATTTAGCAGTCCCTTTACTATCTTTCAATGAAATTTATAGATAATGTAACTACCCAACTCATAATTTCAAGAAAATATATAACGCCGTGACTATAACAGAACGGATAGTAGGAAAGTAAATTATGATCGTATATTTCACAGCTCTGCTGGAAGGCATAGGAGGCAGGCACTTGCGCGCAGAGCGACCGTGGATGAGATCGCTACACACACAGGCGGCGCAGAGATGCTGGATCGTGACTCAAGCACCAAGCGGTGTTGCCATTAGAGACATGTTTTCTCAACGTGTGCTTCAGAAAACATGTGTTTGCTAAACTGGTGAATAATTTTCGGTAAAGTTCTGAACAAAATAAGGCACAACCTTCACTCGATGTGGTTGGCTGTGGTTTCCTGTAACAAGTGTGCATTTTAACTTTGCAAAAAGAAATACTTTGTGTTTATATGTAAAAATAGCTTTAGGGGCCTAGGTCCCTACGATATTTTTTTTCACCTACATGAATGTACAGAAGATATTAGAAAGTCTTGACACAGGACAGGACACAGGACAGGACACAAGGATATAGGACGTTTCGTCACATGGCACCGTCCCTCACACCATACAACCTCTCCCTGGCTCCTGCCCACTGAATGCCGTGAGGTCCCCCCGCTATCACGACAGCTCAAAGCAGCACCCACAGATTTCCAAAATGTCCTCTGGGGGTGGTGCTGTCCCTGTGAGGGCCACTGCTGGAGAGTTTACAAAGCCCTTCCTTGTACGTTAACGGATTGAGCCTCCCAATCGCGGGAGAAAGAGCAGAGGACAAAACTGAGGCCCAGAGAAGGTATGTCGTATGTCAAGGAGTTAGCAGCAGACAGGGGACCCAGAATCTCTGAATCTTGGGATTGGATGATGTTAGGGGCTGGATTATGTCCCCCCAAAATTCATATGCTGAAGTCCTGATTGCCAGAACCTCACAATGTGACTGTATTTGCATATAGGGCCTTTAAAAGAGGTAATGAAGGTTAAACGAGGTCACAGTGGAGGGTCCTAATGCAATGTGACTGATGTCCTTATAAGAAGAGGGCCATAGGACACACACACACAGGAGGAAGATCACGTGAAGACACAGGGAGAAGACGGCTGTCCCCAAGCCAAGGAGACGGACCTTGGAAGAAACCACCCCTGCGCACACCTTGATCCCAGACTTCTCGCCTCCGGAATTATGAGAAATAGATATTTGTTGTTTAAACCGCCCAGTCTGTGGGTTTTTGTTGTGGCAGCCCTAACAAACGCATACAGATGGGATTTTGAAGACGGTCTAGCCCGACTGTCTAAATTGCCTCGGGATTACGGGAAGCCCATCTCCCAGCCCCCGTCTACCGTCCCCACACACCGTAGGGCTGCAAGCGCAGACGCTGCGTCTCACGCCCTCGGCCGGATGAAGTCATTCGCACCCCCCTGCTACACCCAAAGCGTCTCCCACAAGCAAAGTCAATAGGGAACATGTGAGAACCCCTAATTGTATCTCAAACGTTAGCCAGAGACCAGATCAGGCCAATTAATTACCCGAATAATGTTAATTACCCAGATCTCTGTGTTGAGGCCCCGTCTGCTGGACCAAAGGGAAACTTAGTCATTGCCTGGGGTTCTTAGACTCAGCAGGTTTGCTGACTCATGTCTGGAAACTATATTTTTGTCCTCACATCTTGCTTGTCCTGAGGGTACGGTAGAAAACCAGGTGCGCTGAGTGGGCCAGACTCCCCATGTGTAACCCACGGCCGCCCCGGGGCCCACTCCCAGCTGCACCGGCTCTGACTCCATCGTCTCGCGCCCACTGTGCTGAAGCCGCCCTGAGCTTCCTAAGTAAAAACGCCTTCTGTTTTACACTGAGACAAGGGGTCCCCTAGCAAAGCGACCTGAGCCCCCATATGTCCCAGCTGCCTTCACGCCCATACCCCACAGATGTGTCCTCCCAAAGCACATGTGCAGTTCAGGGACCGGCCTCAGGGTGGGCTCCTTAACCAGGGGCTTTGCTGACCCCAGAGCCAACCTTCCCCTCCAACCCTGTCACCGTGGAGCCGAGACCACCGGCAAGTTCAGGGTCCTTGTTCCCCTGTGGCTGGTTCCTGCTACATAGTCTCGTGAGACCTACCTAAAATCATGACCCCTTGAGCACGGCTCCCCGACATCATCTCCACTTGCCCTCTTCCTCTTCCAGACTTAATTTTCCCCATGGCACCAGCTGACAAAATATAGGTTTTCCTTATTTATGTATCATTGCTCTTTTACTTAGCATGCAAATCTGTGAGGGCAAAGGATTGCGATGCCTTGTCAGGCTCTGTCTCCACCCAGTACTATTAATAACTAAAACAGTACACGGCACCCAGTAGGCACCTAACAAATATTTGTGGGAGGGAAAGAGGCTGCTGAGCTCCAGGCCCTGCTCAGCCCCGGTGGCCCTCCCCACCGGCACGGGGGACAGGGAATCCTGGGCAGTAGCAGGGACTGGACTGTGCGTCTACAGGGCGCCGGTACGAGTTTGCTGTCTCGAGAGAACAGGATGGCACCCAGCCCCACCCAACTCCTGTTCACGCATTCCACCAGCGTTTCCCGGGTCCTGCCCCTGTGCCCAGCACACGGAGATGACAAGGCACGGCCCCTGCCCTCCAGCAGCCACAGTCTAGTTGGGAAGAAGGCTCAAAAGACGCACAGAGTGACCAACCCCACTTGCCAAGCCGGCCTTGATTCGCAGTATTCGAACTGGGTCCTGGAACACAAATTTGTGTGCGCAGAGTGGGGCAAAGGGCATTTTCTCGCTGTGCTGGGAGGTGGGACAGAAATGCAGAGGCAAGAGAGCGCTGCAGATGGGCCGGACTGGCTCACACAGGGCTGCACACAAAGCGATCTGGGCTTTATTCTGTGAACGAGCGGTTTCAACACTGCTCTGAAGGCCTGTATGTTCCTCACAGCCTCCTGCGGGGCTGCCAGGGCAGGTGAGGACAGCGGGGACCCTGAGCTCCCCACCCGGTTTCCATCAGAACTTCTCCTCTGATCTGTTTTACATAGAGGACCTTCTCACGAGATTTAATTTTAACAATGAGCTTGAAAACGCGTGCTACCCGGTGCTGGCCAGTAGAACTTTCTGTGGTCTACCCGCACTGTCCAGCACAGTAGCTACTAGCCACATGTGGCTGTTGAGTCCTTGAAATGTGGCCAATGTGATGAGAAATTGAATTTTCAATGTTATTTGATTTTCATTAATATAAATTGAAATTGAAGTAGCCACGCGTGGCAGTGGCTGTGGCTGTGGCACCGGCCAGCCTGCAAGGCACCGAGGAGCCAACGAAAGTCTTAAAGCAGAAGAACATGGCCAGAGCTGCGCCTCAGAAGCCGTGGGGCCCTATCACCTGCTCAGGAAGTGGGTAAATTTATCTCCATTTTGTTGACGAGGAAATCGCATCTCAGAGAAATGATGTGACTTGTTGAAGGTTTCATAGGTAAGTAGCTGAGGTGGGTCTTGAAGCTAAGCCTTCAAACTCTAAGCCTGGGAGCCAGCCAGGGGCGCTGGTGCCAAAGGAAGATCTCCAGGGATTTACATAAATTTTATCATTGATAATTAGGACTGCACAGACACCTTGTTACTACGCAATGGGCTCGTGGCTTGACATGCACAGAAGCTGATACTACGGCACCGGCTTTGGAGTAAAGGAAAAGCTTCGTTGCAAGTCAACTGGCAAGGAGACAGGAGGCAACGCACCAGTCTGTCTCCCCAAGCTGGGATCTGGGGGCAGGTTTTACAGGCAGAGAGTAACTATGGGAGAGATAGGAGAGTGCGATGAGACGATCTGATTGGGTCATGCAAAGAGGTGATGCCAAGTCCTTGGCTCTGAAGTCTACACTGAGACAAAACAGGGCACCCCTCTCTTCTTAATTTGGTCCCTGTTCCTCCACTGAAGCACTTGGGTTGTGCCTGTGGTTGACTTTTTCATTCTGGCTGGCTCTGGGATCGCCAGTCGGGCACGCCTGGTTCTTCTGGGCATGCTCAGGTTACGTGACTTGCCACCTGGGGGTCCATCATAGCTGAAAAACAACTTGTTTTGTTACATTTTGCTACTGACAAAGTTGAACCAGATTGAACTGTTTCTTTAGTTCGGCCTCTTGCCAAGTGAAGTATCAGTTGGCTCTATACTGGACATGCCCCAGATTCAACTTTAGGGATAATGAGCCAAGATGAGGATACAGGAGATTTATACTTGTAGAGTTTTCTTAAAAAGAAAATTTTCTGCTGAAATTTCTTCCTAAATCCATACAATTGCTTTTCTGAAATCATCCACTATGGGGTCTTGGTTGAGCATGAAAATTCTTGTGCAGGTAACCAGCATTTCCCGGTAATAAAAATCTGAGGGAAATGGTGGGTTGGATTGCAATAATAATCCTCTTGATATCATGCATAATAAATGATGTCATCGACCAATATCACTGAAAACAGTGAGAAACGTCCTTCTCATCCCTCATATGCGGCTTGTCTTAGTCTGTTTGTGCTGCTATAACAGAATATGGCAGACTGGGTAATTTATCATGAACCAGAAAGTTACTGGCTCACAGTTCTGGAGGCTGGAAAGTCCAATACAAAGTGCTGGTATCTGGCAAGGGCCCTGTTGCTGCACCGTGACATGGCAGAAGGTGGAAGGACCGAAAGAGAGAGAGCCCACTCCTGAAAGCCCTTTTTTTAAGGCATCAACCCACCCAGGAGGGTGGAGCCCTCATGGCCTAATGACCTCTTAAAGGCCCTACCTCCCGATACCATTATATTGGCAACTCAAACTTTCAAACCACAGCAGGGCTCTTACAGATAATTTCTTAATGAATGCTTTTTTTTTTTTTTTCCTGGCAGGTAAAATAAAAAGTGGAGGAAGTCTTTAAATTCAACCCTGAAAGATGGAGCTGCTTTTTCATCCATCTGACTCAGAAAGTGCTTACCAGGGGATGGGAACTCCGTGTGCTGGGCACAGAGCAGGACAGGGGAGAGGGATGAGGCAGGGTCCACACAGGGCCCACATCCTAAGGAGTCTGAACTGTGCAGCAGGAATTTGCAAAGATCTGCACATTCAGAGTGTACTTCCCAGACCTCTTTATCCTTGGCATTGCACACCAGACGATGAGAAAGAAACACCAGTTAAGCTTCCTAATAGGCATCTTTTGTTTACTGCTCTTGCCAATGAGGAATGAATGAAAGCTGCTCGAAGGAAAGTGACCTTGCTCTCCACTGAGCTTCTCAGAATCTAGGTTTGTGGTCAGGACACACTGGGTTATGCTGTAGTAACAAACTACCCCCAAATCTCAGTGAATACAAAGGGTATTTCTCTGTCATGTTACATGTCTGTCCAGGGTCAACTGGAGGCTCTGATTAATATAGTCACTCAGAGACCCGAATGACTGAGCAGATTCCTCCTCAAACATTGTCAAGAGCTCTGAAGGGTTTCCACTGTCAATCACATGGCCCCACCCAAGCACACGGGGGTGAAAAATGGGAGTGCTACCACTGACCCAGAAGGCAGAGAGCTGGGCAGATCGGGCATTAGCACTAATGGCCACCACAGTAGGGACCTGCCGCTTTGTTCTGCCTATCCTTTTCTTATCTGGGGACTCCACCCTCCTCTTAACGACCAGTAGCAGAAAACGGATTGAGAGGGCAGGTATTGCAAGATGCAATAGACCATTGGAAAGTTTCAGTTGAATGAATGCTCCCACCCTCCATATTTTTCAAGTCCAAAAACTACCGTTCAGCCCAGACCTTCCCCTGACGAGATGCTGAAGGACTCACCAAGCTTCAGGGAAGGTAAGGTGCCTGGTCAAGCCTCAGAGGTGGAAGGGGGCCTTGGGCATCATTCACATAATGCTGTCATCTCAGGGATGAGGAAACTGGGGCCCACAAAGAGGTGTTCCTGAGGTTGCCTGGGCAGCTGTAAGACTAGAATGCAGCTCGCCTGGGTCCTAGGACTGAAAAATTATTCCCCAGGGCTCACTAACTGCCATCTCCACACACACTCTGATCTAAAAGATGTGAAGGGGAAGACAGAGGCTGGAGAATGGGTGGGCGGCCCCTGGGAGAGCCCCTCGGCCCAGTTGCCTTTCTTTAGTGGGCCCTGGACGAGGGTTCCCTTCCTGAGGACACGTGATCAAGGCCGTCCTCACCCCTCAACCATCATCTCCTGCACGCCCCTCAGAGTTCACTTCACATTGGCGTAAACTGCTAACTCGGATTCTAGCTTCCTGTGGCCTTCTGAGAAAACTGAAGCTGTGTGTGGGAAGGAAAGAGATTCAGAGAGGGAAACAGAGGCAGTGGAGGTGGATGGGGCGAGAGTACAGTCTATGAAGAAGCACTTGGTGTGGGCCTTCTCTTGGCCAGTCCAAGACCACATGTCCCAAGGGCTACTGTCTGGGAAGTTCTGGTTTCTTCCCACGTGGCCGGTGACTTTCTCCTCCACTGGAATGGAAGCTCCATGCAGAGACAGACGTTGTCTGCTGTCTTGCCTGGCGCCAGGGTCTGTCCCAGCCACTGGGAGGCACATTGCAGCTGTTGCACGGGAAGGATTCAGCAAGCACTTGTTGAGTGGGTTGATAAGGCAGTTAAAGGTGTAAAACAGAGGTAACAAGATCGTATTTGCCTCTCAGAAATCTCAAGAGAGATGTGGACAAGAAACAATGAGCTGAACCTCAAAAGCCGGTGAGGAAGGAGGCTGAAAACAGGGCGTGAGGAGGCCGTTCCAGGCCAGGGAGGAGAGTAAAGGTCCAATGGGGAGAATAAGCGAGGTGTAGTTAAACTGCATTCACTCCTTCATTTACTCACTCACCCAACCAACACATACTGCGTGCCTGCTGTATGCCAGGCCTGGGACAGTGTGATGACCAATATTATGTGTCAACTTAACCAGGCTAAGGGATGCCCAGATAGCTGGTAAAAGATTGTTTCTGGGTGTGTCTGTGAGGGTGTTTCCAGAATAGATTGGCATTTGAATCATTGAGTAAAGAAGATCCGCCCTCACCCACGTGGGCGGGCATCCTCCAATCCACTGAGGGCCCGAATAGAACAAGGAGGTAGAGAAGGGTGACTATGCTCTCTCTCCTTGAGCTGGGACATTCATCTCACCCTGCCCTGGGACACTGAAACTCCTGATTCTCGGGACTTTGGACTTTGGGACATACACAAACAGTCCTCACCCCACCTCCAGTTCTTAGATCTTCAGCTCTAACCAGGAGTTGCACCATCAGCCCCCAGGTTCTCAGTCCTTTGGACTTGGCCCGAATCACACCACTGGCTTTCCCAGGTCTTCAGCTTGCCGACAGCAGAGCGTGGAACTTCTTGGCCTCCATAATCACACGAGCCAAGTCCCATAATAAATCTCCTCTTACGTGTCTCTATGTATATCCTATTGGTCCTGTTTCTCCAGAGAACCCTGGCTAGGACAGACAGAGCAAAGGGGCCACAGTGGGTGGCCCACAAGTGTGTCAGCAGGCCAGTGGAGCCATGGACAACCTCAGGACCAGCAGAGGCTTTGGGATGTGAGGGAGTCCACCCTATGGGACACTGGTCTGGCATCAGTCTGCAGAAATGACAGGACCCCAGACCCCTCACCTGGGTGGTCCCGGCATGGCCCCCACAAACCCTTGGCAGTGAGCGGTTTCACACAGCCCTGAGCGTCAGAGCTGGGGGACCTCTGGTCTGTTGTCCTTATTTTCAGGTGAGGTAACTGTAGTTGGAGAAGGCTAAGGGCTTGCCCAGGGCCCACAGCAAGTTAGATACTTCACGTCTTCTTATACTTTGGGTTAAAAAGGCATCAGCCACTTCTAGGCTTTGCTCAGGGTGATTTGCTCAGGAGGAAAGGCGGGGCTGCGCCTGACCCTGGTTTCAGCCAACACTGAAGAAGCAAATGGTCCTAGTGGTGGACCCTGGGGAAAACAGAGCAGCCTGTCACCCACCACAGCGGGGCTTGCTCTGCAGAGGCACCAGGCTCTCCTCGAGCCCCCTGTCCCTGGGGAATCCCACCACGCACCTCGGATCCTCAGCGGTACAACTTCAGGCCCAGAAGCCACCACACGCATCTTCCAGTCCCACACCTCACCAGTGCCCAAGTCCCCTCCCGAATGTCCCCACCACGTGATCCTGATGCCCTTCACTGTAGACTCTGCCCAGGAGCCTTGACAGCAAGGGCCTGGCTGGCTCCTTACATCCAATGACAGAGTGGAATTCATGTCGAACGAAAGAATAAATCACAAATGGGGGAACAAGTGAGAGAATCCGTGAATACATTCGTAAATACTTCCAGTATTAATGCCTTTCCTCCATGCCATGGGATAATAGTGCCTGCCTCACAGGGCTTTTATGAGGGTTAAATGAATAAATATTTGTAAAGTGCTTGGAATAGTGCCAGACACAGAGTAAGCATTATGTGTTTGTTAGATAAAATGGAAAAACATATGACTTTCCTATATTTCTTGTTCCATCCTTACATAACTCTTGTTTAAAAGTTCTTTTTTTTTTTTTTTCTTGCTCTGTTGCCACAGCTAGAGTGCAGTGGCGTCATCGTAGCTCACTGCAGCCTCAAACTCCTGGGCTCAAGCGATCCTCCTGCCTCAGCCTCCCGAGTAGCTGGGACTATAGGTACATGCCACCATGCCCGGCTAATTTTTTCTCTATTTTTAGTAGAGATGGGCTCTCACTCTTGCTCAGGCTGGTCATGATCTAATGACCTCAAGCGATCCTCCTGCCTCGGCCTCTTAAAGTGCTAGGATTACAGGCATGAGCCACCACACCCAGCCTAAAAATTAACTCTTAAGCAACATGGAAGTGTGTCTCCCTGTAACCTGGAACAACACGCTGGGATCTGGCACAGCATGCATGAAAGCTGATCCTTCTCTCCTACGACTGCCCCCAGGTCGCTGAACTCGGCTGTCCTGTCCCTGCCTTTCCCAGGCTGGAGACCATCTTTCTTGACCTGATTGGGTTGAGAGGTCCGCCTGCCTCCTCTGGTCTGGCCCCCACCCTCTTCTAGAGCTGCACCAATGTCCCCTGGCCCTGGAGCTGGGAGCCAGTGCCCTTGAGAGAGGGAAGAGCTGCCACACCTCAGGGCTGCCAGCCGAGCAACGGTCCTCAGCCCTGCCCTTTCCGAGCTCTGTGCTCGCCCCGGCTGGGCGTACAGACAGGAATCAGACCCAGACACGGCCTTCCAGGAGCCCCCAGCCAGGGGGAGACCATGAGGGAGGGCAACGGAAGCACAGGCTGGGCTCAGGAAATGTGATAGCTGGCCATGGGGCGGGACGGTGCAGCCCAAGGGCCAAGACCCTCCCAGATGGGACAGAGCACCAGGTTGAATTTGGTCAGACCCTTTTCCACCTTCTTGTCCTTGCTGGAGCTGGTCCTAGGCACTCAGGGTCTCAGGGGAGTCTCTGAGCCTGACACCCAGGCCTGTGCTCCAAAAAACGCCTGTCAATCCCAGGGGGACGGCAGGACTCATTTCTGCTTCCAGGGTGCACACAATCCCTTTTCCTCTTTCCCCTCTGCCAACAGGTGTCCTGGAGGGAATGACCAGGATACACTCCCTGGCACTAGGGTGTGGGTGGGTGCCTTAGTCCATTTGGACTGGGTGTCTTAAATGGCAAGCGTTTATTTCTCAGAGCTCTAGAGGCCAGAAAGTACAAGGCCAAGGTACCAGCAGATCCGGTATCTGGTGAGGGCTCACTTCCCAGTTCATAGACGGCCGTCGTCTAACTGTGCCATCACCTGGCAGGAGGGGGTGGGGAGGAAGCACCTTCTTGGGCCTCTTCTTACAAGGGTGCTAATCCCATCATGGGGGCTCTACCCTGATGACCTGCTTACCTCCCAAATGTGCTACTTCCTAACCTTACCACTTTGGGGCTTAGGATTTCATCAAATGAATTGGTGGGGGGATCTCAAACATGTAGTCCACAACAGCGAGTGACGCTGTCTCGTTGTGTTACCCCTCAAGTGGGGAGGGGGGCATTTTAAAGGTAAAGGTAAGAGAAGCAATGCTGGGCCCTTAGGGCAGAGGAAGTAGCCTGTACACGACCACCTGGCGTCTCATCCCACCGCCTCGTCAGGGAGGGAAGGACGTGGCTGTTGACTGAGCCGGTCTCGTGCCAGGCACAGCTGATCCTCACAGAGACCTTCCAAGCTGGTCATTACAAAGACATCTGGGGTTTAACAATGTGATGTGGCAAGTTCAAGGTCACGCTGCTAGAATGGGGCAGGTCCTGAACTAGAATCCAGGCCGGTCTGCCTCTCCTGAGCCACCCTAACTCCTGGTGGCCTTGGGTGGCCTCTGGGAACATGGAATAAGCAAAAGGGAGGCTGACCTGAGGGAGATCCTGGGACTTTTGTCCTACCCGCCAGTCCCAGGTGAACCTTAAGTAGTGCAGTAAGTTCACGTGACTCCTACCTAGTACCTGCTGTGCACCACACACTCAGGAGGACGCCCTGTCCCCTCACCCCAGATCACTTACATCATAACGCCTTCCCCAGACCCTTCAGGGGCCGTACTCTGCTGTGACCTCAGGTCCAGGCACTTCGAGTTCTGGCTCCACCTCCTCCGGCCTTGTCACCTCTCCCTTGCCCCTGGTCTCCTGCTATCCCGTCCCTGGGCTGTACTCCGGAATCTACCATGGCTCCTGGCACACAGTGGACACTGGACAGATGTTTGTTAGACTGATTTGTTCCAGTCTGGGGTGGGAGGACTGGGGCAGGAGACCGCTATGCCAGCAGTTGACTAAGCCGAAAGCCCAGTGCTACGATTCATGGACGTCAGTGAGCCTGGCTCAGGTGACCCCTGGGGCCCAGCCCCGAGATCTGGGTGAATGTGAGGCAGGGCATCTGTATTTCTGGCAAGCAGCTCAGGTGGCTCTGATGTAGGTTGTCCCTGGACCTCCTTTTGAGAAACTCTGCTTGGTGTGGTTTGGGCTAAACGACGGGGCGGGAGGTCAGGAAGACTTGGCGAAGGCAGTGCTGCTAGAGGTGTGAACACAGGGCTCGGGAACCTGGGCCAGAGAAGGTGATTCCAGGAGGCTTCCCTTGGAGGCGGCAGTGAGGGTGTAGGAGGGAAACCCAGCAGATACTGTCACCCCAAACTATTGTCACTTTACAGCTTCCACCTCCCCCTGATCGTCTCCCGACATTTCCTGGGGGGATAAGCCAAAAGAAGGAACATCACAGGGACCCAGTAATCCCCAAACTGGCCAGACAGGCTGGCAATATGGAAGCCGACAGGGAGGGTAGAAAGGGAAGAGTTTTTGAACCCAAGGTCAAAGTCAAGGCTGACAAGGCAAAACGATGGTGCTGGAGACTGAAACCAGACCCCGCCATGCTGAGGGTCGCGGTCCTGCACCCCAGCTGGGGGTCCCACGTGCCCTCCTGCCCTTTCTCCTCCTGCCCCAACCCACTCACTCATCCCTCGCCGTCTGTCGAGCCCTTAGTCTCGCCAGCCCCCAGGAATGCTCACTCAGGGCTTGGGTGCGGACACAGACGCATGCTCTTCTGATTCACGGATTTCTTTTATCAAAGAGAACAACCTCTGGAAGGTAAACATCTTAAATGCTGGTGCTGTTTTATATCCTCTTTATGATTTCAGAAGGTCATAGACCACCAGCGCTACACCCACCTAAAACTCCCTGGAAGCCCCAGCAACCTGTCAGACCCCTGGGGATGCCAAGCCCGTGGCCGCTTCTGGCCAAGGGAAGAAAGTAAATATTCAACATCAGGGGAGACATTCTGCAGCTTTGCAAAAGTTTCAGGACTCCTATAATGAAGCCCAACCCCTACTTAGTCTGTGTAGAGGCGTCGTGGCTCAGCTCCATCTCCCAAATCTGAGACAAATTGCCCCTCCCTCTGCAAACCGGAAGGACAAGGGCCTTCGAGGTGAAGGTCTCCCAAATATGAAGTGATGGGGGGAAAGTCCCAGCTGGAATAACATGTCAAAAATAATAATCTTGTAAAGCTGAGTTGCAGGGAGACTCCTGCAGAAGTACCGATGACATTCCCATCGACGCCGGGGTGCGCATTGTGACGGATGGCTCCAATAAGCAGCCGGGGAACCGGCAGTGATTGATTAGCCCGTCCCTTTAACGCATTGCCGGAACCCCCTCAGAGAGCGTGCCTGCATCTCCCTAAGTGAAAAATGCGTGTTCACGTAATGTCAGCCGTGTTAACGTATTGCCCTTCTGCACAGGTGTGTACAAATTGAGCTGCTGATACCCAGCGAGGCGCAAGGCTGAGAATTTCAGGAACATGTTATATACCGTGTCTGCGTACAGACTTCTCTGTGGGGCCACCCTGTGTTGGCAGGCAGCTCAGGGGTTAAAGCTGGGGTGCTGAGGGGGAGGTCACTGTTGGAGTCTCCCTACGTCCAGGTAGTTCTGCTTCAGTCAATGCGCAGCTAGAAGCCAGCTGTGGCCAGTTGTCCTGCATGACCGTGACATGCTACTGGTCCCCAGGAAGACCTTGGAAGGCAGTGTGGGGACCAGAGGGATGCCTGCTGCCTCTTTCCTGTCACAGCCAAGCTCCACGGAACTGCTTCCATCCTCCCTTCTCACCTCCTCGACCTTCATTCACACCCCAGCCAGTGCGGCGTCCCCCACACCTCGCTCCCAGGCCACTGAAATATGACCACGGCTGCTGAGGACCACCCCCAGTGGACAGAGTGCACTCCTCGGGGACTGTGACTCCAACAACATTTTCTCTCTACTTTCTACTCTGCATTCTTGATTCCCATGACATATGCTGCCCCAGATCTCCTCGAACTCAGGCTATTAATTCCCATCTCCCTCTTGGCCTCCACCTGCGGCTTAAGTCTTGGTGACCAGGGTTCTCCCTTGGCCTCCTGCCCACTCTACCCCCAGAAACGCAAGCGCCACCTCCACACTGAATGGACATCTCCACCATCCACAGACCCCAGTAGGGTGCACTGCGTGGAGGGCTCTCACAGACCACTGGCGCCCGCCCCAGAGATTCTGACTCAGGGGGTCTAGGCTGGGCTGACTCGCTGCATTCTCAACCAATTCCCAGGTGACGCTGCTGCCCACTGCGCTTCCCCCACCTCCACCCCGTCACAGTGTAGAAATGACCACGTCCTCATTCGGTTCACCCAGCACCTCGTAGATTGTGCTGTTCAACCCTGACCTGTCACGCGATGGTCGCTACTGATGGTCTAGCTCTTCCCAGCAGAGGACTGTTAAAGAGCCAGGGATAACCTTGCTCGTCTCTTGTACCCACACACCCCGCATCAGTGCCTGGCACAGGGTGGGCCTCGATGAATGTGTCCCGGATGGACACGGGGATGCCTGCAACAGTGCTGCAAGTGCACGTTCTACCGCCCCGGGGTAAACTGCGTCAACTGCAGTGTTAATATTGCCCGGCTGCAGGAATGGCCGCAGAAGTCACCGCCGGAGGGAAGGAAGTGCTGATCATTTTGAGAAATCCCCTCCAATGAATCCCCTCGCTGTGCAGAGGCCCAGGCAGGTTGGGGAGTGTGAGAATGAGCAGCTCGTGATGCGTTAGAGCGTCTGCACTGCAGAGGAGCACCCACCTCTGAGAAAGAGCAGGACGCTGACTGAGGAGAGGAAGGCTGTTAGTGACCGGGGCACCAAGAGGGCAGAGGGCGTGGTGAGCACCCTTAGCAGAGGCCACACATCGCCCCATGCCAACAGCAGCAGGTGGGGGCCGAGGGGAGAGAGCCGGCCCGTGGGCGAGGGTCCTGGACAGCCAGAAGCCTCTGGAGACCCACTCAGATATCACATCGTCCTCTTTCCCACAGCACCCACATCTTCAGAGAACTCGTGAAGCAAGAGGCAGCCTGTGTGTACATGGGATCTGGAGGACCCCGCAGGGTGGGCCAAGAGGGAGCAGCCAGGATGGGCCAAGACGAGGGTGAGAGAGGCCCTCGGGGTGGAGCAGCTGTCCAGGCTAGAGGCTGACTGGGAGGGGACCGGCCACCCCTATTTGCCCAAGACTGAGGGGTTTCCCAGGACATACCACCTTCAGCCAATTCTGGCAAAGTCCCAGAGAAACCAGGAAAAGCAGGTCACTCCCCTGGATGGGGTGATGAGGGGAAACCAGGACCCATTCCTCTGAGATCGTCCCTGGTGTGTCGGGAGTGGGAGTGACGCTGGCCTTCCCCCCAGCTCTCACAGGGAGGACGAGGCTAGTCGGCTGTTAAATGGAAGGGTAGCCCCGAAGGCTGGGCATCTTCAGGACATAAGGGATATCCTAGGAATCCGAAGGTATGTTCAAAATTGATGTCATGCCTAATAATTTTACACAGTCTTTATCGTGGAAGGACAGCTAGCAGATGTGATAGAGTGGACCAAGCCGTGGACTAGGAGTCCTAAGACCTGAGCTCTCGTCCCAGCCCTTCCGAACCAGCTATGTAACTGTGGACAACGGAGTTACCCTTTCTGGGCTCCATTTTCCTCCCTTGTAAAAAAAATAAAAATAAAAATAAAATAAAGGTTTAAACTAGGTCCAATGTTCTTTTGTATGCCGTAAACCCCTTTGGCAGTTTGGTAAGGCTGTGTACTCCTTCTTGGAACAATGTTTTAAACCGCATAAAATAAAATAGGGTTTATAAGGAGGAGCATTATATTGTCATACAATTATAAACATATTGAAAAAACAAATTTGTTATATGATAATATATGTGCTCCTTAGTAAATGCAATAAAGAACAAGACCCAGTAATATCAACCATAATTTCAAAGTAGTTGTGAGAACAAAAAATATTTCAAGAGGTCTGTGAAAACCATAATTTGATGTGACAATATTTGCGATTGCTATTGACAACAATGTCACAGGCACTGCTAATGCTGCTATGGACTATTATCTACATCTGTAATGTAGGAAGGAAATGCTACACTTTAGTTAGCAGTTAGTGCAAATAAAAATGTAATTTTTCCTTTTCCATTTTCCACCAATTTTATCTATGAACCATGCATGGGCTGAATTGTGTCCCCCTCACTCCAAAACTCATATGTTGAAGTCCTAACCCGCCAGACCTCAGAATGGGACTGTATTTGGAGACAGGGCCTTTAAAGAGGTGATTAAGGAAAAGGGAGGTCATTCAAGTGGGCCCTAGTCCAATGTGACTGGTGTCCTTGCAAGAAGAAGAGATTAGGACACAGATGGGCGACCACATGAGGACACAGGGAGAGGATGGCCACGTGCAAGCCAAGGAGAGAGGCCTCAGAAGAAACCAACCCTGCTGGCACCTTGATCTTGGCCTTCCAACTTCCATAACTGTGAGAAAATAAATTTCCGTTGTTTAAGCCACCCAGTCTGTGGTATTCGTTCATGGCCACCCTAGTAGACTAATACGAACACCCAGTCCGTGGACCCCAGGCTAAGAGCTCCAGAACCAGACAACCTCTAAGTGACCTTTGACTCTGCCCATGCTGGTGGTGCCTTTCTGTGCTGGACGAGGCGGGCTCTGTGGGTGAAGGCAAAAGAGTGTACTGGTTGGGCCACTGCAGAACAAGCCACAATGAGAGGGAGACCCGAGGGCCCCCCGGGCCACTTCCCTGACCATGGCCACTACTGTCTGTGTGCTGAGAAGAATCTCACCATCCTCCACCTCTGCATGTGAAACCTGCAAGAAGATCCAAGGGCAGCCCCTGTGTACCTCACAGTGTGCGTGCAGAGGTCTTTGGCCTGAGGAGCTTTATGATTTTGACCCTGAGGCCCAGTGCATGGTGTCTGCAAGCAAAAGAACAAAGTTTGAGGACTGAGATCTCCTGCCAGGTCCTGGTGAGAATCTGGGGTTGATTTTCCCAAACCCTCTCCCCAGCACCGAGGGATTTGGCCCTGGGGGTGCCGCTGCCCGGCCAGGGGATACTTGCTGTGTGGGTGGTGAGAACCAGTGTGGATTCTCTGGGGTCCTGGAGGAGGAAGGGAGGCAGAGGGAGGAGAGAAAGGGAAGACAGAAGAGGAGGGATGAGTATTGAGGAAGAAGATAAGTGAGAGAAGAAGGGGAGAGGGAGGGAGAACGAGACAGTAGGAAGCGGAAGACAGAGAAGAGACAGAGGAGAAAGAGAGAGTGGAAAGGGAGCAGGTCACTTTCGCATCTCCAGCCAAGGCTGTCTGAGGCTCCCTTGCCCTCCAGGCACTGCCGGTGACCCAGAGACAACAGAACTGGGAGAAGGACACAAGAGAGCCCCTTCAGCCTCCACCACCACCACCAAGTGAGCAATTCCTAACAGTTAGAGCCCCACATCCCAGACCAGCTGTTGTTTCAGCCACCTGTGATTGGCAAAAGGCATCCCTTGCAGAGTCTCAACTCCTAATTTTAGGAAAGTGGGCAAAGAGGCCTGTCTCTCAGTCTGACCTGTGGCTGTCCTTGAGAGGTGCTGCCTCCGTGCATGCAGGGAGGCTGCGTAACCCAGGGTTCGCCAACTGTTCCTCCTCCCCAGAGCCCCAGCTCTCTACCTTCTCGTGGAAAATTATTGGCGCAATTTATTTTCTTGATGCTGATTTGTTTTTCAGTCCTAGTGGCCCCGGTATGATGCTTAATACTTCCCTGTGGAGTAGGGTGTAGCCATTGCAATCTCTGCAGTAAGTACCTAATTAGGATGCTTCTGAAAGGTGTATTATTTACTTGGGAGCATGTATCTTGGGTCAGAGTGCAATTAGGGAGGTTATTTTTCTCAAGAGAAGGAGGTGGTTCCGGCAGGTCCTGCTCTTGACTGTGTCATTAGGTGCTGCGTAAAGCATCTGGGGTACTTGGAAGGCACCCTGCATTTATTTTTAAGAAATTTGCCTATAACAACGGCCATGTGGCTGAGCAGCTGGGAGGAAGAGGAATGAGCTCTGAGTCTAACGATGTGGTTGAGGCAGATAAGGCAATACTCTGGGTCACTATCCAACTAAATAGGTAGCATTTAGTGATTTAAAGCCTAGGCACAGTGTGGGGTGTTTTAATTTGTTACTCCATTTAATCCACAGCACGGTCCTATAAGGGGATATTATTTATTTTATAGATTAAGAGAGACTTAAGAGCATGTACTTTCAGATTTTCCTGAAGGTCACATTTTCCCATCCTAGGATTGTTTCTCCCTCCAAAAATAAATTATTCTTCTTCCCTTCCTAAAAAAAAAAAAAAAAAAAAGGAAAAAGAAAAAGAAAGGACTCAGTAAAGAAACATTCCCAAAGTCACAAAGCTAATGGATAACAAAGCTGTCACATTAAGAGTCCAATATAATAACAGTGGATTACAGCTGAAAGAGCTGCAAGAAACATGCTTTTTCTGAAGAGGAGTACTTAGCGAAGCCCAAAGTCAAGAGGAAATAAAAACAAGGACACTAGAGGAATTTATCAGGAGCACACAGCTACACTAAACATTAAACACAACCCAAGTCCTAGACAGATTAACATAAATCCTCACACTAAAAACATATTTACCTCAGTTGCTATTACCCAATATAATCTGTCCAGCTTTCAACAAAAAATTACAAGGCATGCCAAAAGGCAAGAAAAAAATATAATCTGAAGAGACAAATCAATCATCAGAAGCAGACTCATATATGACACAGATGTTGGATATCAGACAAGGAATTTAAAATAAATATGACTGATATGTAATGATTCTAGTGAAAAAAAAGTAGGGAACATATGGATAATGTAAGCAGAGAGCTGTAATTCTAAGAAAGTATCAAAAAGAAAAGCTAGATTTTGAGGGGGTCATGAGGGGATAAAAATGGCAAAGAAAGAATCAGTGAGCTTGAAGATGAGTCAGTGGAAATATCCCCAACTGAAATGCAAAGAGAAAAAAGGATGATGAAAACAGAACAGAGTATCCAAAAACTGCGGGACAATATAAAAAAGTGTAGCATATGCATCATTAGAGAGCCAGGAGAAGAAAGAGAAAATGGAACAGTTCAGCAGATGTCTTTGAAGTATTAATAATAATGACCACAACTTTCCAAACCACAGATCCAGGAAGCTTAGAGAACAGCAAGCAGAATAAATACCAAAACAAACAAACAAACAAATACAAAACACACCTGGGCACATCCTATTCAAACTACAGGAAACCAAAGACAGAGAAAATCTTGAGAGAAGCCAGGAGTGGGGAGGAATATAGGTAACACGTTACTCATACAGGTACAAGGTTGAGACTTACAGTAGACTTCTCAACAAAAACTGTGCAAGCAGGAAGAGAATGGAGTAAAATGTTTAAAGTGTTGAAGGGGGGGGGGGAAACAAAAACCGCCAACCTAGAATTCTATACCCAGCAAAATTATCTGTCAAAAGTGAAGGAGAAATAAAAACTTTCTCAAACAAAAACTGAAAGAATCCATTGCCAGCAATCTTTCCTAGAAGAAATGTTTTTAAAAGTTCTTCAAGCAGAAGGAAGATGATATATGTCAGAAATGAAGAGATATAATGTTACTTGAAAGTGGGCTTACATGAATTAAAAATGTATTTTGTAAACTTCAGGGCAACCACTAAAACAAATTAAAAGATATAATTGATGTGCTAAAAAAAGAGATAAGATGGAATCACACAAAATGCTCAATTAAAACCAGAGAAGGTGATCGTTTAATGGGCGCAGAGTTTCCATTAGAGAAGAAGAGAACGTTCTGGAGCTGCATGGTGGTGACAGCTGCACAACAGTGTGAATGTATAATACTTAATGTCTCAGTACACTTAAAAATGGTTAAAATGGTAAAATTTTACGTTGTGTATTTTTTATCACAATACAAAAAGAGAAGAAAAACAATGGGAAACAATGGGAAAGAGAAGAAAACAATGGGGAAAAGAAACAAGAAGAATGCATAGAAAAAAGTTAAAAACTGGTAGATATTAATCTAACTATAGCAATAACCACTTCAAATTGCCACCATAGCAACAGGCTAAAGAAGAAAAATCACATGATTGATCATATCAATTGACAAAAAAGCATTTGACAAAATATGACACTATTTACTATAACTCTCAGAAAATAAGAAATAGAAAACTTCTCAACTTGATAAAGAACATCTACGAAAACCTGAAGCTGACCTCATTATTAATAGTGAGAGACTGAACATTTTCTCCCTAAGATCAGAAATGGAGCAAGGCTAGGATGTTTTCTCTTGCCACTCCTATCAAAATCACACTGGAAGTCCTAGTTAGTACAATAATAAGACAAAAATAAAGGAAAGGAATACAGGTTTAAAAGGAAAGTTAAATTGTCTTTATTCACAGATGACATGATTGCTATGCTGAAAGCCCCACAGAATCTAAACAAAAAAAAATATTCCCGGAACTAATAAGTGAGTATTGCAATGTCACAGGATACAAGAGCAATATGCAAGTGTCAGTTGCTTTCCTATATACCAGCAATGAACACCTGAAATTTGAAATAAAAAAGATGCTATTACAATGCACCCCAAAAATGGCATACTGTGTAGGCATAAATCTAACAAAATGAATGTATATATGGAAAAGTACAAAATACTGATGGAAGAAATCAAAGAAGATCTAAATAAATGACGAGTGAGTCCGTGTTCATGAATTGGAAGACTCAATATTGTTCAGATGTCAATTCTTCCCGACTTGATACAGAGTCCCATCAAAATCTCAGCAAGTCATTTTGTAGATATCAACAAACTGATTCTCGAATTTATATGGAAAGCAAAGAACCTAGAACAGCCAACACAATACTGAAGAATGACGAAGGACTCACACTACCTGATTTAAGACTTCCTGTAAAGCTGTGACAATCAAGAGTGTGTGGTATTGGTGAAAGAATAGAAACACAGATCAGCAGAGAGCCCAAATAATAGATCAAAGGTATTCAACTGATTTTTTACACCGGTACAAAGGAAATCCAATGGAGAAAGAATAGTCTTTTCAACACTAGGTGCTGGATCAAATGAACATCCCTATGGGGGGAAAAATGAACCTAGATACAGATCTTACACCTTACACAAAAATGTATTCAGAATGGGTCATAAGGCTAAATGTAAAACACAAAACTATAAAACTTTTAGAAGAAAACCTAGGAGAAAATCTGTATGACCTTCAGTTTAGTGATGAGCTTTAAGATACACCAAATGCACAATCCGTGAAAGAAAAAGTTAGTTGATACAGTGGGCTGAAGGATGGCCTCGAAAAGGATAAGTTCACACACAAGTTCCTGAAATCTGTGAATGTCATCTTATTCAGAAAAGGGGTCTTTGGAGGATATTGAGTTAAGGATCTTAAAATGAAATTACCCTGGATTACCTGGGTGGTCCCTAAATCCAATGCATGTGTCCCTATAAGAGAGATACAGGGGAGATTTGACAGGGAGAAGAGGAGAGGGGATGTGGCCACGGAGGCAGAGACAGGAGTGACGCAGCCCCAGGCTGATATGACGTGAGGAGAACGGCATTTTACCTCTGTGGTCTTCCTCCCGAAACCCATAATCCCAGTCTGATCATGAAAAACACACCAGACAAATCCCAGCTGAGAAACATTCTACAAAACAACTGACCAGTACTCCTTAAAATTGTCAAGGTCATCAAAAACAAGGGAAGTCTGAGAAACTGTCCCAGCTAAGAGGCGGCTAAAGTGACATGAGGAGTAAATGCGATGTGGTCTCCTAGAATGGGACCCTGGGAAAGAACAAGGACATTAGGTAAAAACTAAGGAAATCTGAATAAAGTATGGACTTGAGCTAACAAAAATATATCAGTATTGGTTCATCAATTGTGACAAACATACCCTACTAATATGTAAATAATAGGAGAAAATGGGAATGAGGTGTGTAGGAACTCCCTGTATTATCTTTCCAACATTTCTGTAATTCCAAATCTATTCTAAAATATGAAGTTTATTTTAAAAGAAAAAAATTAATGAAATGAATCCTGTAATGTATGACCTAAAATAATTAAAAACAAACACCCCCTGAAAAATAAACCTCCAAACACATACACTATCCAAACATAACATAAACCAACTAGACATGTGCGAGGCAAGTCGGAAGAATCTGTTGTTTACCCCTGTGTGGATGCCTAGCAGGGAGGGGACCGGGATTAGGGTCTGGACAAGGAGAAAGACACAATCAAGATAATCTTCAAAGAGGATTTGAGCCCAGATGATGGTGACGGTGAACCATGACAGTGGGGACATCAGCCCCTAAGTCCGTGCACCTGAACTTCTGGAACAAAAGGAGGGGAAAGGAGAGCTCCAGCCAGAGGCTGCTGGTTATCTCTGCAGCCACAGGGAAGAAAAAATTCTGCCTGGAGAGTGTGCCTGCAGGTTGTGGGAAGGAAATGGCCTCACCTACAGCTTGTGCTCTCGGTAGAAGCTGTGAAGCCCTAGACTCGGGCATGTGACTCAGAGACAAGAACTGAGCCTGCTGCTGCCAGCCCCACCCACCCGTCCTCGGGCAGCTTATCGAACCTGCTGCGTTCCAGTTTCCTCATCTGTAAAATGGGCAATTAGAGATAATAATAATGACGACGTCTGAGGGTTACTGTGAAGATTAAAGGAGGTAGACATATAGGAAGCAATTATATGGTGTCTGACACATGAAGTCTTGCTAAATGGTCACTATTACCATTTTAAATGCTTTTCCACATCCGATTTTCCCCTTAGGCCAGATCTGTCAATTATTTCTGGCAGGAAATATGTTTCCTTGCCTGCCCTGCCTGCAGCTTGGTTCTCAGACCTGCTCCTCCAAAGGGCCACCTGCAGGACCCTTCCCTGGCCCCACTCCCTGGGGGAGTGTCCCACCCTGGTGGGACAAGGACTCTGACTCAAGTGAGCCGGCTGGGTCAGGTTCTCTCAATAATTTAGCCTCAGGGGCCACCGATTTGAGCCAGTTGGTGAGAATGCACTGGACTTATACAAGCTCAAGGAGTCAAGGTCTGGGAAGCAGAAAATCACTCAGTTATGGGGGAACAGGAGCCACATGGCTTGCAGAGGGGAGGGGAGCCTGTGCTCAGGGGTGGAGAGAAAGATGGTGACAGTTCCCAGGAGGCCGAGCTGCACTTCCTGAGCTTCGAGGCCATCTGATTCCCTGTCCCTTTGAATAAAACCCCTTTGCACTTGAGTGTTTTGAATGGGTTTCTGTTTCTTACAACCAAGAGAGCCCTGAGCGAAATGTTGACTCGCAGGCCTGTTTCACCCACCAGACTGGGACGCCATCTACAGTCCTGGCAGCCAGCGTGGTTCTGGGTCAACAGAACCTTGTTAAGAGATGAAGGAAGGAAGGAAGGAGGGAACAACACAGAGACAGGCCTGTCCAGGCCCTCACCCATTGCCAATGTCCCTGCATATAGCCTCAGCCACTTCCCCTGGCCTCTGGTGGTCCTGTGGTCTGAGGAACATGTCCCTACATGTCCCAGGATCCCAATAGGCCCATGGAGAACTTGAGTTAGAGCCTGGAGCTCCCCAAGGTGCAGGGGTATAGGGAGAGACATTGCTGGCCACCAGGACATTATCCCAGAAGACACCCAAGGAGGCCAGCTGTTTCCAGGAGACAGGAAATGGCATCCACTTTGTTGATGTGCCAAGCCATGTGCTCTGGGTTGCAAGCAATGCGCTCTGGCACCTCACACAAGCCTTCCCACTGTGGCCTCGAGTTCACACTGCGGGTCCTGAGCCCACCGACCCTCAGGCCATTTCTCTCCCTCCCCTGCTCTGCCCTGGACTGCAGCAGGGCTGACCCCGCGGCCACATTTCCCAGCTTCCTGCTAGGTTCAGCCAGTGGCGGGATACTGGAGGGTGGGGAAAAGGTGAAGCTGGGACATTTATCCTCCTCCTCCTCTGCTTCAGATCGCGCCCTGGCAAGGGCTGTGTGTGACCACGGGGCCAGCTGCCCACGGTTCCAGCCCTCGCTGCATGGCCCCACCCCCAGGCTTCAGTCACCACTTCCTCCTGGGACCTCCGCCCACCTTTGTCTTCCTGCCAATCTCTGGGTTGCCTCGCCTTCCCCCACCTGGCTTCTAAGCCCTGCATCACCTGTGTGACCGATTCCCTGCATTAAAGTCGCTCTGCTTGAAATTCTCTGGGGGTTTCCGTCTCCTAGCCAAACCCGTGAGTTTGGTACTGAGAAGACAGAAACACAGGGAGAAGCCACTTGCCACAGGTTGCACAGCTTGTAAGTGGCGAAGCTGGATTTGAACCCAGCTCTGTCGGACTCCAACGCACGTTTCGTCTGCACACCTCCTTCCACTGCCTTGAACACCCATCCGCCCTCTAGAGGAGCTGACCTCGCTTCCGCTGGTAGGGACAGAAAAACAAGTGAGAGGTAATGGAAATCAGAAAACAGAAAGGAGAAAGCAGTTAGAGAAAAACAATAAGGAAGAAATGGGTGCAGAAAAATCTAAAGAGGGAAAGTTATTTCGGTCTTCAAGAGTGGGGCAACTGGGCCATGGAACACTGACCGCCAGTCAGAGAACGGTTATAGAACTTTCCCCATCATAGGATACTGGGAAAAATTACTGGAACATAACCTTCAAGTCATGTCCAAACATGGAAAGAATCCAGTCCCCAAAACAGTGACATATAGCTCTGAATAGTTACAACTAACCTTTACCTAAACCCAACACATCAAAGGAAAAACATAGAAGTAGACAGTGTCTTCTCCACTCGCGGAGACAGAGCCGTTTCCCCTTAGGAAACGTCTTTTGCTTTGCACCCTTAAACTTTGCTTACAGTAAATTCTCCACGCACGCTTGCCGACTGTCTGTCATCTCCGTCACGCAGGCCAAGGCTTGTGATTCCTCTGAGCCTGGAGCCCAAGAACTGGGGCAAAGCCCAGTTCAAAACCCAGTTGTGGACTGAACCACGACACCACCTGCACCTGTGCCGCGTTAGGAAGGTGGCACCGCCTCTGACGCCCTCCTGGGTGGAGGCCCCAGGTGATCTGGCAGCGGTCACTGGGCTCCCCATCAAGCCCAGACGCGTGGCCCCGTCCGAAGCACCATTCCTGATTGCTGGCAAGTGTCTGCCCTGCTTCTCTCCCAGAGACGGAGGGAACAGACTGTTCCAGTGAGACTTGAAAAGCTGCCTTTGGTTGACTCACTTCATCATCCCCTCAAAGAAGGTCAGTCCTGCGGCTCTGTAATCCTCTCACTGGCAAAGCGAGAAGTGAGTTATTTTTTTTCCAGTGTGTTTCTCACCCCTGCCTCTACTCCGCGAGGGACTGGATGTTTTCCATTTGATGAAATGTTAAAGGATCCAGATCTTTGATGCTGAGTGCTGTCCACCAGCAGCGTCACCGGGGAGCTTGCGGGAAGCACAGGACCCCAGGCCCCCGCCCAGGCCTGCTGAACCAGGAAAGATATTTTAACAAGATCAACACCCCCAGATGATTCCTGTGCACGTTAAAGTTGGAAAAGCGCTGCACTACACCCTTCCACAGATATTTACTGGGCACCTGTTAGGTGTCATTTCACAGTAGTGATATATCTTGTAGCGATGCAGTGGGAAATAAATGAGTTAATACATTAGAACAGGGCTTGGCATACCATAACTGCTGGTATGTTTTAGTATGATAATCAACATTATTATAACTATTTGCTCGACCTCACATCAAGCACTAGGGGGCTCAGAAATTGCTAGATGGATAAGACAAAGCCCTGCCTCAAAGAGCTCTTAGGCTGGCAAGAGATGTGATATAAACCAATAACTCTGATCAGATACAGCCTGTGCTAATATAAAAGTTGCACACCAAGCTACAGGACCTAAGGTTGGGATAGTACTCTGTGATTTGGAAACAAAAATTCATATATGACATCACTTGAGCATAAAGCGGCTTTATTAAGTAAATAATATGACTGTTTTTACCTCTCTAGAAATTGAACTCAGAGGGCAATCCCCAAAGTCACAGAGCAACTTGAATACAGATCTTATAACTCCAGATCTAGTGCTCTTTCTCCTGCACCCCATGCAGCCTTTCCAAGAGAGGGTTCTGGCCATGAGAAGGTCTTGGAACCTTCAAGGCAGAAGGAAAACTGCCACCAAGGAACAGTATCTTAGGTGACCTTAGAACATGCTCCTCGTTTTGCAGTCCTCATTGGAGGACAGTAGTCGGGGCTGAAACTAACGTCGCTCCTTCTCTGAAGTTACTGACAAGTGGAAAGGAAGCCCCGGCCATCTGTGGGGGTGCAGGATTATTCTGTCAGATTTTATTGTTTTTTGGGTCTTGGTGGGTTTTGGGATTTGGGGGCAAGTCCAAGCACCCCATTGTGATGCTAATGTTCGCTTTTTAGAAAGTCGGTCTTGGGCTCCTTCTCCAAGCTCAGCTGAGGGAGCTGTGTCCACAGGACACAACGTACCACTGCCAGCTCAGGGTCAGCGCATGGGGTGCTCTCAGCGGGCTCTCTTAGGGGTGGGTGAACAGCAGCAGTTCTCAAAGCCTGGTCCCCGGCCCAGTGGCCGTAGCATCACCTGGGCAATTGTTAGAAATGAAAATTCTCCAACTCTGCCCCAGATCTACTGAGGTGAAGCCCCCAGCATGAGGTGTTTTAACGTGTCCTCCAGATGATTTTGACCTTGAGAACCACTGTCAGTGCTGCCTTCCTGCAATGATGGGAATGTTCCGTATCTGCCCTGTCCAACACCGTAGCCACTACTCACACATGGCTATGAAGTAAGCACTCGAATGTGGCTAGAATGTCTATGGAACTGAATTTCTAATTTTATTTACTTTTGATTAATTTAAACTTAAATAGCCACACATGAGTAGTGGTATTCTCTGTCTTGCAGCCAAATGCATTCTAAACGACACATTTAGTTTCCCCATTTCTCCAACGAGGATGATACCACCAGGTGCCTGTGCAGACGAAAAATTTACGAATGCTATAGCATCCACGAGAGCGCCCTTTACCTCGGCGGCCCGGAAGCTCGCGCTTTAAAGATGCGGGAGGCGGGGGGGGGGGGGGGGGGGGGGGGGGGGCTGTTAGTCCCGCTGTAACCCACCAACGGATGGTTTAACACCCAAGGGGCTTCCTGTGGGGGGAAGAGCCCCCCAATTGTGTGGACTTTCCCTAATGCTGAACTTGTTACACAGGTCTAATTAATGGAACTCAGAAAGCCAATTTTTCTCAATTACAAATTTGATAAATTTAAATGTTCTCAAACAATTTAAAATGCAATTACAAACAGTGCATTTGGTTCCTTCAAATACTTCAAATACCTCAAAGAGCAGACAGACTATTCAGAAACACAGTGCTTACACAATTTATTTCTAAACTCACACTTATGCCCACTCTAAAGCAGCCACCGTCCCAGGATTACTGCTACATTTATTTATTACTTATTATTTATTACATTATTTTGGTTTCATCATAGGGCTTCAGTAATATTTTACTCCTTCCAGTGTGTGTGTGTTGGGGTGGTGGGGTCCTTAGTCTCACCAGACCCAAAAAACAGAGAACACGTTGTCAGACAAGCTGAGGACGTAGAATTTGGTTATTGACCAAATGACTCTTGACTGGGACCTGGGACCTGAATGCAAAACGTAAGGTGAGTCAAACATGAGTCCCAGGTCTCCAGGCTGGGTCCCTTTTTATAAGTTTCACTTGTGTTAGCTAGGGAATTTTAAGCATCTATCTTTTTGTGAATTTTTTTAAGGTTTTAAAATTTTGTGTCTTCCCTAATATGATATGAATGAGAAGGACACTTTGCCTGTGAGGTCTTCTTCCCCTAAATCCTTCACTCTGCACTAACAAGGAGAAAAATGTCACACAAACCCAAACTGAGGGATGACTTACAAAATACCTGAGCAGTCGAGGACATGCAGAACAAGGAAAGGCTAAGAAACCATCACACATCAGACGAGACTAAGGAGACCGGCTGGTTGGGTGCAGCATGGTGTCTTGGATGGGATCGTGGAAGAAGAAAAGGACATTAATAGAAAAACTGATGAAATCTAAATAAAATCTGGAGTTTTGTCAACGGTAACGTCCCAGCGTTAATCTCTTAGTTTTGACAAATGTACCATGGTCATGCCAGAAGTCAATATTAGAAGAAACTGGGTGAGGGATGTACTAGAACTCTCTGTGTCATCTTTGCAACTTTTCTGTAAATCTAAAGTTATGCCAAACCGAGTTTATTTTTTCAAATGGTGTGTTAGGCTGGGCTCCCCCAGAAGCAGACACGGAGACAGGAGGTGAGTGGAAGTCATTCCTTTGGAGGGTAGTTCTAGGATTCACCTGGCAGGGAGCAGGGATGTGAGACAGGCGAGGGCAGGAATCAGCACAGCGGGTGGCACGCAGGTGACCACTGCGGGCGACTCAGGCCTGCCCGGAAATAGGGGAAATAAAGGAAATAACACCTCAGAGAATTCACCATTCCCATCAGCTAGTGGGCGAGGGCTGCCCCAGGGGCGGCAGGCTCGGTGGCCAGAGACAGCCACAGGCAGAGCTGCAGAGCTTGCAGTTGGCAGCTGCCCAGCGACAGGCCAGAGGACGATGTGTGCCCAGGGGAGACGGACGCGACCTTGACATCACTGCCGCTTTCTGAGTCTTTTCCAGAACTGAGTCTGCCTGTCAACACCTCCTGGCTGACAGCATCCAACCCGTTGTCCTGTCATTTATGATGTATTGATCCGGCCTGACAATATTATATAAAAACTTCCATATTCTTTGTTAGAATTTTATTCTAACTAATATAAGACCGTGTAAAAATTTCATCTCCTACTGGAGGACGGATGGAATCTGCAGAGAGAGCTCTCCCCCTCAGGACACTTGAGTGTTTTGTCACTGGGAGCATTCTGTCACACCTCTCGCTGCCTGCGTATTTCGTGTGCCCACCTGTGCCGTTCAGCTGCGGGTCCCTTTCCGCCTGGACCTCACGTGTGACCTGCAGTGCTCACCAACCCTTCCTGTCCTTGCTACTCTATTTATTCTGGGATTGTTTAGTTTACGCACAGTTCCTGCTGTTTATTCGTTCCTGTTTATGCAGGAGGAAACCATGACATATTCTATCAGATACTAACCAGGAAGATAGAGGTCACTGTAATAATTTACACGGAAGGAATTTATCGAAGGGAATTGGTTATATAGATGAGAAGCCAAACAGGATGATGAAGTGACCCAGATTTTAGCAATAGCAGGAAACTGCTAGCACCCTTGGGCTGGTGGCCCAAAGAAGGGGGCGGAGAGGGTGCTACTAGAGCCCAGGGGCTGGGGTCCCCCAGAATAATCTGGTGCCATTGTGGCTGCAACAGGACAACACGCAGAGCTATGGCAGCAAGGCAGGGAGGGGAGAAAGGCAGGGAGGGGAGACAGGCAGTGCCAGGGTCTCTGCTGGGGACGGAGCCAAGCGGGGACGCTTAGCCTGGCTTTTCCTTTCTTCCCACCCTTCAGCCTCCTTCCCAGCTGGCCACACCCAGCCAGGACCTGGGAGCCACAGCCTGTCGGGGCCAGTCCCTGCATGGTGCAGAACAGAGGAGGAGAAAGGAGAAGGATGCATCTGAGGCTCACACACACCTCCCCAGTCGTGATGAACAGTCACGCGCTTTATAGAAGAAACAAAATCCTCATACCTATTAACACTCCCTTACTCATTAAACTAAAAAGCAAATATATCCTACTCATCCTCCTCCTCAAATGATTCAACTACCTTTTTATATAGCATTAGACTAACTTTTCTCATTTGTAGACTGTTAGGAACTCAGGGCCTTCATGAGTTTGCTCCAATGAGTCCCATTATTAGATGGTCAAGTTGTCAGACTTGTCTGTGTGAGCATCTTTGGGATGCCCCTGGCGTCCTTGAAAGCATTCTTCCTTGCTGGCCACAGCAAGATGATCCAGAACTTTCCATCCTGATTTTCTCCTGCCCCAATACATGGAATCAGCAGAGTCCCGATTTCACCAGTAGAGAACAAGTGTTAAAGATCAAAGTCTGGCTGTAAGGGGTTTATTCTTGGTAGTGACAAAGCTGGAAACATTTCTTTTTTTTTGAGATTATGAATTTGTGTTGATAGTTCCAATTCAGCATAATGTCTTGCTGATCCTCACTTTAAAAAAGAATAGGGTATAAATTAGCCAGGTGTGGCGGTGTGCGCCTGTAGTCCCAGCTACTCGGGAGGCTGGGAGGGGAGGATCGCTTGAGCCCAGGAGATGGAGACTGCAGTGAGCTGTAATTGTGCCACTGCACTCCAGCCTGGGAGACAAAGTGAGATCCTGCCCCCCCTCCCTAAATAATTGTATATTGTTTCCATGACCAAGACTTTTGCTTACCTGGCCTTGATGGAGAATTGCGGAGAGTATTGGTTTCAGAAAGGACAAAAGCATAGGCAGAGTCCTCTGTAAAATGTTGGGGACAGATGCCAGGAATGAACGCCTGCCAGGCACTGCTCGGCACACATCATCTATTATCTTACTTAATCATCACAGTGCCCTGCAAGTAGGATCATCATGCCCACTTCGCAGAAAGAAAACAACCTAGAGAGGGTAAAGTGCGAGGGTCCTGCAGTACCCAAACCCGGCTCATCCACCTGCCGAGCCCAGGCTCTTAACCTCTGCACACACAGCCAGGCAGGGCCCACCCCGTCCCCAGATGAGCTGCCTACGCTCACACTGCCAAGCCCATGCTCTTGGCTCTCCCATCCCATGCTTGGAACGCATACTTGACCTTCAGATTCCAGCTTGAATGCTCCTCTCTGTGCTCCTCCCTTCTCGTGCATCTCAGCACACATTAGAGCTATATATGTGTGTTCCCATGTGTGTGCACGTGTGTGTGTGCCCCTCAGGGCAGCAGTCCCCACCTTCTTGGCACCAGGGACCAGTTTCATGGAAGACAATTTTTCCATGGATGGGGTTGGGTGGGGGGTGTAGAGGGTGCTGGGGAGCGGCTGTAAATACACATGAATACAAATGAAGGGTCTCTTGCCCGATGCTCACCTCCTGCTGTGCGGTCTGGTGCCTAACAGGGCACTGACCGGTATCAGTCCCCAGCCCAGGGGTTGGCGACCGCAGCCTCAGGGCACACCCGCAAGGGCAGGTTCTGTGTTTCGTTCATCTTTGCACCCACAGTGCGCAGTGCCTGACGCGTAGCAGGTGCCCAAGTCACACTTGATGCAGGAGGAAAGAGGGAAACCCGGCTATCAGCCGGCTCAGGGAAAGGCTACCAACGCCGAGCACTGCGGAGGGATCCCCGCCCCGCCCGTCATTTCCTACTTATTAAAAGGGGCCTCCCCCCACTGCATCTTTATATGCACCCCTATTAGATGGCTGCTTTTCTTAAAATAAGATTCTTTATCTGCTAAGGGAAACAGTAGCCTGATTCGCTCCTCTTTTCAAGGCAACAACCTGAGAAGGCAATGAGGAAAACTAGAACAGGGTCTAGGACCAAGGACTTGTCACCCTTCAGGGGTCTGAGAGCTGGTGAGAAATCCCCGCAGACCAAGTGGGTTCTTGCTGGCTTGAGCACACTGTCTGCTCCTGCGCGCGCGCGCGCGCTCTCTCTCTCTCCAACACACACACACACACACACACACACACACGCTGCCTTGGCGACCAGTGGTTACTTAAGAAGCCCAAATTCAGCCACACTCTCTCCAAGGAGAGATTCTCTGATGACACAGGGGCACAAGCAAGTGTCTCCCAAGCTAAGCCTGTCATGTGCGTTGCTTTGAAACTGCCAGAAACGTGCGAGCCCCGCCCCCCCGCACCGCCACCTTCCAGCTCCTATGCCACGCAGCACCATTTGTCAGGATTCTTCCTCGGATGTAAAAGTTGTGGACGTTTGGGCAGTGCCAGGGTTGGCATTGCCGAGCCTGCTTTAACGCATGTGTGATTTATATCATGTGGTCCTGCTGACCGCCACTGCTCAAGTCCTTGAAAACAGTCCCCTCCCTGCAATAGGTGAACCCCCTCCACCGCCACCGCTACCTTGTTGACACTATCGACTCGACCACCATGCCTATATATGTGTGGAAAAGCTCCCCAAAGAAATTATTAGTGTTGGCATAGCAACAATATGGTAATTGTGCCTTCCCTAAAGCAGGCCCAGCAGGGCCACTACCAGGGGCTGCTCCAGTTACTGTGCTCTTTCAAATAGAAGAAAAGTGCATTCTTTTGACTACATGGTATATCTCAGACTCTCCCCTCCATTTAACCCAAGTTAATAAGGTTTAGGTGATTTTTCCTGCTACCGGGCTAACACAGAGGAAAGCTAAGACCTGACCCATATGACTGACTGGATGTCAGGACATTAAACAGAAAAAAGATCATTATCTTCTTCCTTTGTCTTCTACCCCTGTAACCTCTCTGGCTGCATTGCTGAGGTCTAACTCGTCAATGAAGGAGGGCTCCTAAATTTGGGGAGGGGGACAGCTTATAACAGTTACCACACTTTGGGATGCAAACAGCTGAATTCAACAAGAAAGGCCACTGTATGCTGCCTGTGAAGACATCCAGACAGGGGGCTTAGGGCTGGGGGATTCTGTGGCTCGAGGACAGAACCAAGGGCTCAGGGTCTTGCCAGGTGTCTGCTGTGCCATCCTCAGGAGCAATGTCATTCCAAGACTGGGCCCCTGTGTGCGTGGCTACTAGCCTCCCAGCAAAGCAGGGGAGAGACAGATAGACAGACGGGGGTAAGAGAGAGAGAATGACTCTGGCTTCTCATCCCTCCACAAAAGGAAGAACATTTTCCCAGAGACCTTCAGCAAACCACTTCCTGCATCTCCCTGGCAGAATCAGGGCACGTGCCCATTCCGGAACCTGCCAGTAGCAAGGTAACCGGATTATTCTCCCATGCATCCTGATCGTTCTTCAAGCTGAAGTTAATTATTCAAACTAAAGTTCTGCTATCCTCTGTGGGAGGGGTGGACTGGACAGTGCAGAAGCCATCATTATGTCCCCTACATGAGCACCATACATTCTCCCACTGCAGCCTCCCCTTAGTCACCCTCAAGCTTGGGCTCGCTCACCAGGGAGCCTGCAAACCAGGGGGACTGTGGAAGGTGGAGTCTGGTAATCCTTCTTTCACTTGGGGAAAGAAGTGAAACCCACTTCAGCCCATCTCTCTTTAATTCTCAGTTGTGACGTGCGATCCTCTCTAGGCAGGAGTGCTGGGCTGTGCCCACGGCCATGGCAGGACCTGCTTTCTAAGGGCTGGGCCTGGCCCTAACACTGACTGCTCAACCACCAGCCAACCTCTGTCCCCTTCCTGCCCAAGTCTTCAAGGGCTCTTTGAGAGGAAACTGTGCTCCAGGTGTGCTCAGACGAAAAGGAACACCTTATCAGCAAAGGCCATTTCTCCGCACAACTCCCCCATCATGAACCTTTTTTTCTGTCTGATACTTGCTTGGAAGGGGTGTAATATTATTCATAAAGAGACACTATTAGCCACAGATCATTCACACAAGAACCTCTGCTATTAAAAACATAGCCAAGAACCAATAAAGAAGTAAAATGTAATCCCACTACTTCTAGGTAATCCAAACAGCAATGGCAACCCCTTACCAATTTCCAATGTTTCACTTGCCTTTTATCATTTGATCCTTAGAGCAACATGGCGAGGCAGGTCTCCCATTTAATAAGGTGGAAGGCTCAAGTACTTAAGTCATTTGCTTAAGCATTGGTGAGTTTCATAACCTGCAGAGGACTTGTATCCAAAATATATAAAGAGCTCTCAAAATTCAACAATAAGATAATCAACAATCCAATTTTTAAAATGACAAAGGGCTTAGACACTTCACCAAAGAGGAAATAACAATGACAAATAAGCACCTGAAAAGATATTCAACACCATTAGCCACTAGGAAAATGCAAATCAAAACCCCAGTGGAATACCAATTCATACCCGCTATGATGGTTATAATAAAAAAGACAGACAAAACCAAGTGCTGACAAGGGTCTAGAGCAACTAGAACTCTCTACATTGCTGGGAGAAATGCAAAGTGGTACAGCCACTCTGGAAAACAGTTTGGCAGTTTCTTATGAACACTTTCTAGAGGACCAGGCAATCCCACTCCTGGATGTTTACCCTAGAAAAATAAAGACTGAAGTTCACACAAAAACTTGTACACAAATGTTAATAGCTCAAAAAACCCAAACATTCTACATCACTAAATAGTTAAATAATAGACTATAATATGACTCAGTAGTGAAAAGAAATAAACTATTGACACGCAATGGTTTGGATGAATCTCAAAGGCATTACACCAAGTGGGAGAAGCCAGTCTCCAAAAGTTACATACTGCGTGATTTCCTTTGTACGATGTTCCCACAGAGACAAAACTGTAGTGTTGAGAGCAGACTGGGGGTTTCCAGGCCTCATGGGTGGAGGGAGAGTCTACTCAGGGTGTCTTTGGGTGACAGAACGGGCCTGTGTCTTGACTGTGGTGGTAGTTACACAAATATACGCATGTTTTAAAATGTATAGAACTGTGCACCAAAAAGGGAAAAAAGTCACTTTTTACTGTATGATAATTAAAAAAAATTTTTTTTTCCAATGGTGACTTGAGAGCAGGCCAACTCCTCGCCCACGCCTGCGCCGCAGTACACAGCCTAAAGCAGCCCGAGGCTTTGCTCACGGCACAGCCCTCGGCCCTCACTCAAAGGCTTGTCTTTTATAGAAAATTCTAATAAGTTTTGCCCTCAGGTTTCTCAGCCCATGGAAGCAAGAAATTAGAAGGAGAAGGAAGGAAGCTACTGGAAGCAGGCACACTGGCAGGAGCAACAAACAGCAGCTGGCAGGGAAAGAGAAAACAGAAAACTAGGAAATGCAAACACAGGCACTGAAAGCACGTCAGCGTCGGGCACCCTGGCTTAAGGGCTAATGGCCCTGCGAGGGCTCACCTGCCTCTCAGTCCTCGGAAGTGCTACCTGGGAGGAGCCCGATGAGGAACCCGAGTCATAGGAGAAAGGTCCCGGGAGGCTCCCGGCTCTCCCTCTGCAGCAGACGGTACCCAGCAGAGGACATCCTTGGGGTCTACTCTACTCACAAGCCACCCTGAAGGTTGAACATGCAGGGATTTGCCCATGAGTTGGCATAAGGATTTGGACACCAGGATGCCTGTGAGTACACCTGCCCATAACCAGCACTTTCCCCTCAGTATGGCCTTGCTGATGTCTCCTACCCCCATGACTGTGCATCATGACACCTATTAATAGTATCTTTGAGCATCTACTGTGTTCCGGGTATTTTCTTAAGAGCTACATGGATCATTCCATTTAATTCTCGCAACAGCCCCAGGAGTTGGAATCATAATAAGCCCCGTTTTATGGACGAGGAAACTGAAGCCAGAGAGGTTAAGGGACTGCTTATGGTCACACAGCAAGTAAGTGGCAGAGCCAAGACTGTATAGCTCCAGAGCCTCCCTCTATAACCACAGAACGACGCTGCCTCAAAGACTGAGCCGTGACGCAGAAAGGAGCACAAAGAAAAGTGACTTCTGAAACCACAATAGAAGTGAAGACAAAGTGAGAACAACTAAGAAATGGATCGTTCTCTTACAGGAAATAGATGTTTGGAGTAACTTAAAGAATGAAATGCTTAATTCAATGGTGGCTCATAGCTAGAACACAATCAAGCCCTTTAGAAATAAGAAAGATTGATTCCTGAAGCTTTTCCAGCAATTGCTCCAGCTGGCACAAATGTTATTAATCAAGTAAGAGAGAAGATTTTAGCAAAACTTATATTTAGCTTAATGTGAGGATGTTTACAGAAAACCGAGGGCACCATGGGATTGTGACTGCTGAGAAACCCTGTCATAGGTACACATCTTTCCATCTGTAATTGAGGTGCTTTTGATGGTCTTGGGCATTACATTCTAGAATGACAGGGGTCTCCTGTACAGTATGGAAAGAACTTGGGTGCTTACAGGGGAAGCCTTCAGTTGTCTGGAAAATCCACCCTGTGGAACATTTATCCCCAAACCACAGAAGATAAAGACCCTATAGTAGCAGGATAGAGTTGCCTCTTTAACCCCAAGACTTGGATTCCTGAGAACTCCCTTGACAGAAGAGTTTGTGGTCGAGAAATTTCTAACCTTTAAAGAAAAATGGTAGGGACACCAAGGTGACAATTAAGCCACAGAAATCCCTGAAGTATTCCAGATGTGGAAGGAAAAAGGAAAAGGTGTGAGAGAGAGAGAGAGAGAGAGAGAAAGGAAAAGGTAGACACAGTGAAGGCGCCTCTGAGATGGCCCTCACTGATTCCTGCCTTGTGGTTTTCACATCCTTATTTAATCTCCTTCTCTTGAGTGCGGCCTGGATCGAGTGGCTCACTTTTAACAAATAGAACATGGCAGAACTAATGGGGTATCACTTTCAAGAGGTTGATATCCTCTAATGAACTTTCATTAGGTTATAAAAAGACTGTGGCTTCTGTTTTGGGCCTCCGTCTCTTGGATTACTTAGTCTGGGGGAGGCCACATGTCACGTTGGGAGGCAGCATGGTGGAGAGGTCCACGTGGCGAGGGACCAGGGACTTCCAACAGCCACACGGTAAGTGTGGCAGCAGATCCCACCTCAGCTGAGCTTTCACGGGAGGCTGCAACCCTGGCCAGCTGTTGACTGTGCCCTCGTGAGAGGCCTTGAGCCAAGAGCTCTGAGCTAAGTAACTCCCGAATTTCTGACCCACAAAAGCTATAGGGTAATTAATGCTGCTTTAAGCCACTGTGTTTGGCTAACTTGTTATGCATCGATAGATAACTTATACACAAGTTAGACTGTCTGTGATATCCCACTGCACATGGTAAATTGATGATAAAGAATACCTTACCATTATATCCCATTCACCATCCCTTGCCGATGAGAAATTCTCAAGATCCTCTCACCATCACAGTTTCAAAGAGTTATTGTAATTTGTAACTGGGTTTGCGTTGAACATTCGAATGGAGAGTTGGGTGCTGTAAAAATACACCTTGCCTGGTGAGTACAGTGTATAATGAAGGAAACGTGTGAGCTCTCCTGGGCTGTGGTGTGGGACATCCCTAAGCCTTGTTTCCCAAGGTACCAGTTAATTTTTACTTTGATAGGAAGTGTGTGCACAGCACAGAATATGAAAGTGCTCTAGAATTTTCCAAGACATTTCAAAACTTGGTCCATAAATTTTTCCCAGACCAGCTTTAAGAGACACACTTGGGTGGCCGTCAGGAAATCAGTCTTGTTCCCTCGGAGGCATGAGTCCTGGGCTCGCGGGGCAAGGGGCACTGTGTCTGCTTCAGCAGAACTGAAGGGGACTGCACAGCTGAGCAAGCACCTCGTGGAGGGAAGACAAGGAGCAGTCCCAGCAGCATTTTCCTTAGGGTTACAGGTTTGAGTCCCCTTTTCTGAGCCTCCTCAGGGGCTCGACACCTCAGCCGCCCCCTTCTGCTATCTTGGGGTCTCTGCAGAGCAAAGACCCTCCTGGGCCTTAACTCTTAGACTCCAGGAAGGCAGGAGGGCTGCAGACACTCCGGACAGCCACTCGTGGGGTCCCCTGCCTGAGCCTGATCCCGATTCCTCAGGTGACTTTGGTGGAAAATAAAGCCCAGACTCCTCAGCCAGACCTGGGGTGCGGAGAGAGGGTGGGGGCCCATGGAGGGGGTGGCTCCCCAGGCTCCTGATCCCAGGCGGGCGCAGTGCCCGTCCCGCATTCAGCCGAGACATGGAAGGACGCCATCTCTTGACTTGGCCCCATTCGTTCCATTTGTTTGGAAATGTTTTTATTCTCCTTTCCCTTAGTTCAAGTCTATTTAACAAGCTAAATGTCTACAGTAGGCCGAGATCTGATTTCCTGCTTTAAAACAAATACATCAAAACAACAAAAGTCCTTCTAACCACCCACAAGTCTAATGATAACGAGGCTCCCCTGCTGCAGCCGTGGCCGGATTCAGGTCAGCCTGGGGTGGGGGGGCATCTCCCTGAGTCCTGAGATCCAGGGTAGGTAACCCAGGAAACCTGCGGGCTATTTGGGACAAGTCGGACCTCAGAGGGTCATAATGGATGGTTGGAGCAGATGGTTCGAGCTGACATAGTGTTCCTGGGACTCTCCCAGTCCCAACCCAAATCATTTGGCATTTTTAGTCCCTGTTTAGCAAAGACACCACCGAGGATAGAGGCTGCATCTTCTTCCTTTGGGGCTCCCACGCCCATGGCTAGGCAGGAAGTATTACTGATTGACAATGGCTGCCCTACCAAGCTTGGGGTCTGGTCCAGCAGGGTCCCAAAGCAGAAGCAAAGGTGGAAAGTGGAAAGTGACTTCTAGGGAGCAAATGAGCTCATAGCTGCTTATCTAGAATTTTCCCCACCTCAGCTCAGCCCCCTGGGTTATAGCCCAGACCTAACAGGTAGAAGGAGTTGACTGCCTATGCATATAAAGGAAGGAGAGAGCTAACTTTTGCTGAGCCCTGTGTGCTAGGGACTGGGCCAGACCATGTATTAATATTATAACACTAGCTACAGTGTGTTGGTACATTTTCTGCACCAAGCACTCTGTGTATAATACAAGGATCTCAGTTTGATTCAGGTATTCCTGGACATGTCTGGAAGAGGACCCCATCAGATATCTACAATATTTCCATGAGGACTGAGAGCTCTCCTGGGAGAGACCTCACCCCAAGGGAAAAGGGGAATTACATGGCATGTGTGTGGCACTTCCCATGGTGATTCATTTCAGCTGACTATAGCTGGTGGGAAAACCCTCAAATTAACTATAGCTTAATCAAGATTGAAGTTTATTTTTCTTACATGCAAAAGAGGTCCAGAACTGATGGCTCAGTATGGCAATCCCACAGTGATATTAGGAACATAGATTTCAATCTTTCTGACCCACCATTCTAGGACAAAGCTTCCATCTACAAGGTCTCCTCATGGTCCTATGTGGCTGTTGGTGTTCCAGCCATCACAACTCAGGCTGTTGGCAGAATGAAAAAGGGAAGAGGGCAATAAAAGATAGAGCCAGTTCTCTAAGCAGACTTCCTTACACACAGCACTTTTGCTTACATCTTGTTGGCCAGAACTTGGTCACATGGACATACTGAACTCCAAAGGAGGCTAAGAAACCATCTTTTGCCCCAGGTGGCAAAGGGACCTGCTGGAAATCAGGATTCACTTCTTAAGGAGAAAAGAAAGGATGGATTTCTGCATAGGCAAGGAACAATTTCAGCTGTGGTGACCTAGCCAGGAAGCCTAACCTCAGACTTGTCTCAGGCTCTGCCCCACGGATATGTGTCTGAGTCTCAGGGCGTTGGGAGGCTACAAGAAAACTCTAAGAGTCAGGGGCACTGAAGACTGCTAAGTTGGGGTCCTGCCCACTGAGAGTAACATGGAAAGGGGAGAAAAGCTTTTTGCCTACAATTTCCTTAGACCATAGCTCACCTTTGATATTCTGAGGACTCCCAGGCACAGTGAAGGACAATAGTCAACCAAGGTGCCTGGCAAGGGGCCGGGCGCGGTGGCTCACGCCTGTAATCCTAGCACTCTGGGAGGCCGAGGTGGAAGAATTGCTTGAGCTCAGGAGTTCGAGACCAGCCTGAGCAAGAGCGAGACCCCATCTCTACCAAAAATAGAAAAATTAGCTGAGCATGGCAGTGCATGCCCATAGTGTCAGCTGCTTGGGAGGCTGAGGCAGGAGTATTGCTTGAGCCCGGGAGTTTGAGGTTATGGTGAGCTAGGCTGATGCCACTGCACTCTACCCAGGGAGACAAAGTGAGACCCGGGCCTACTGTAGAAACATTCACAGTTGAACAAGATCCCCAAGTCATGTGTGCACACTGGAGTTGGAGAGCCCTGCCATGGATGATTTGGATGTGGGTTTTCTAGACCTCACTTTCCCAAATAGTGTCCTGAAAAAAAAAAAATTCACTGATTTATTCAGTTAATTCACTCGACTCTGTGAACAGGGTAGCTCAAGTAACTAAAACAACGGACTGATTGACTGAAACTTTTTAATTGGCGTGACTGCAGCAGTCAGACTCCCAGGCACAGACTGGGAAATCAGTCTCAAGGACAGCCATCTGGGACGGCCCTCGCAAACATTAGCTCAAATTTGCTCGGCAGCCCTGCAGAGCACGGCACGCCACCGGCGCTCTGCAGATGGGAACACTGGTGATCGGAGAACGGGAGTGACTCACCTAAGACCACACTGGTCATAAGGGGCAGAGTCAGATCCAAATCCAGCCGAGCCCAGTGGCTCACACCTGTAATCTCAGCACTTTGGGAGGCCAGGGTGGAAGGATGGCTTGAGGCCAGAAGTTCGAGACCAGCCTAGTCAACAGAGTGAGACTCCATCTCTACAAAAAATAAAAAAATTCAAATCCAGGACTGTCTGACCCTCTATTGTAGGGCCCGGTGGGACCCTGGTTTCAGTTACCCTACAACAGTGGTTGGAAAGTTATTAGAAATGCAGAATCTTGGGCCCCACCCAGGCCTACCGAATCAGAGAGGCTGGGAGTGGGCCCAGCTAGCTGAGTGTCACCAGTCCTGCAGGTGACTCCAACGCAGCTAAAGCCTGAGAACTACAGATCCAAGCCCGACGAGAGGAAAGGGAGGAGAACCAGGTACCGACCAGGTGTGACTAGAGGCCCATGGTACCCAAAATGTCCCAGCCTTTCACGGTACCTGGAACCCCAGCACAGGTATCCCTCCCTCGGTGCGCTGCCGCGGGCCTCCATGCTCAGAGCCAACAACAGCATCCGTATGACCCGGGAGGTTATGAGAAATGGGGAGTCCAGGGCCCCTCCCCAGACCTACGACACCAGAATCTCTGTCAAGAAGATTCAGACGCACAGAAAAAGGCCGAGACGTGCTGGAGTAGGGTGAGCCCCGGGCTTGTTCTCTTCATTCCCGAGTGTAAATCCCAAATTTACCGTTTCCTTAGACCTTCCCGCGCCACCCCGCTCCTGACTCAGCAGGTAAGACCTTCAGAGCCCCGGGGGTGTGGAACGTTGCCACGAGCTTGTGTGGCGTGTGCCAGAGTTCACTCCGGGAGCCGAGACTGCTTCACTCCCAGCCAGCCCCTGCCTCCTGAAGAGAAGTCCTGGGATTGTGACATTACCCTGAGAGCCTCCAGGGAGCAGACGGAGCCAACGAAGAGAGGTGAAGGAGTACCTGGCCTGAAGCCGAGAGGGACTGAGTGAGGCGAGGACAGGGACAATGGCAGCGAGGCTTGGGACTGGAGCCTGAGCAAATGCAGCAAAGGGTGAGCAGCTGAAAGGAAGATGCCAGCGGCTTAGAAAATCGAGTCTACAACACAGGCTGCCCCATCTGCCATGCCCGGCAAGCCCCATGGCGTTGAACCCATTCCTACTACTCAGTGAGGGCTCTGCCTCAGTCTCCCATGGGATGCCCTAGGCCTGTCCTTAAGAGCTGCCCCCACGGGTGCCCCGTCCACACCTGCTCTCCCATCCTCTTCTCTCCAGCGACTCCTGATTGCCTGTGGCCAAGACCAGCTGAAGCCTAAGTAGACCTTACAGAGATAAGGGGCCTTGGGAGGGGTCTGGGAAAGCCGTTCATCTGGAGGACAAGGAGGGAAAGACTGGTGTAGACATCAGAGATGGCTGAGAAAAAACAGGCTCCCGAGAAGAGGATGGAAGAAGACGAGCTCAATACCGGTGGCAAAACCACACACTTTGAGGGAAACCTGATATGGCCGTGTCTGGGACTTTTAAATCATCAGAATACTTTTCCGTGAAGGCCATTTGATATCCAGGAAGCCTTTGGAATTATTGTAGTGGGCTTTGTTAAGCTCTTTATTGTCAACATCAGGAAGCTGTGTTCTGCCAGGAGAGGATTACTTGGATATCAGATTGGAGACTATAAGATTCCAGAAAAGTTTAACAAGGCCCTACCCTATGTGGGATCCTCCTGACCAACTTGACCATCCACCCACTTTGGCACGTCTCTCTGGGTTCTTCTCCAGCTGTAACTTTTTGAATCCAGGCGTCTTAGTTTGCTATGGCTGCCATAACAGAGGACCACAGACTGGGTGACTTAAACAATAAAATGGGGCCGGGCACGGTGGCTCTTGCCTGGAATCCTAGCATTCTGGAAGTCCAGGGCGGGAGGATCACTTGAGGCCAGGAGTTCAGACCAGCCTAAGAAAGAGCGAGACCCCATCTCTACAAAAAATAGAAAAAATTAGCCAGGCATGGTGGCAAGCGCCTGTAGTCCCAGCTACTCGGGAGGCTGAGGCAGGAGGATTCCTTGAGCCCAGGAGTTAGAGGAGCGGACACCACTGCACTAGCTCTGAGGCAACAGAGTGAGACTCTGTCTCAAAACAAAACAAAACAAAAACAATAAAAATGTATTTTCTCATAGTCTGGAAGCTGAGAGTCCATGACCAAAGTGCCAGCAGGTTGGTTTCTGGTGAGGGCCCCCTTCCTGGCTTGCAGACGGCCACCTTCTCACCATGTCCTCACACGACCTTTCCCCTGTGCGTGCACACTCGTGGTGTGTCTTCCTCTTCTTAGAAGGACCCAGTCCTGTTTGATCATAGTCCTACCCTTATGACCTCATTTAACTTTAATTACCTCCTTGGGGGCTCTATCTCCAAATACAGTCACATGGAGGGTTAGGGCTTTAACATATGGCTTTTCAGGAGGAAACGATTCAGTCCATAACACCAGGGTTGAGAAAGTAGGTGCAATCACTTGGCAAAACCTAGCAAGCGGAGCCTGTTATGTGGTGGCTTGTTTCCTAAAGGCCACAGCCCTGAGGGCATCTCCTCAACCTTTGGACCTCGGTTTCTTCCTCTGTAAAGAATGAAATGGGACAAGGAACTCCGTTGGGGTGCTGGGGCCTCTAGATGCTGGTCCTGGCTCTGCCACCATCCAGCTGAGTGTTATTGGACACGTGGGGCTTTTCCATGACCCATTATTTCCCCTATATAAAAAGAGGGATTAAGTCAACAACAAAAAACAAACAACCCAATTAAAACACGGGCATTGAATAGACATTTCTCCAAAGAAGACATACAAATGGCCAACGAGCACATGAAAAGATGCTCAACATCACTAATGATTAGGGAAATGCAGATAAAAGCCACAGTGAGATACCACTTCACATCCATTAGGATGGCTATTACGGAAAAACAGAAAATAACTAGTGTTGGAGAGGGCGTGGAGCTGCTGGAACCCTTGTGCACTGCTGGAGGGAATGCAAAATGGCGCAGCTGTTGTGGAAAACAGTGTGGCAGCTCCTCGAAAACTAAACACCAAATTACCACATGACCCAGCAGCTCCACTTCTGGGAATACACCCAGAAGAATCGGGAACTCAAACAGATAACATACACCCGTGTTCACAGTAGCGTTCTTCACAACAGACAAAAGGTGGAAGCAAATCGAGTGTCCACCAACAAATGAACAGATAATCAGAGTGGGGTACAGCATACTCACACCATGGGACATTATTCAGCCTTAAGAAGGAAGGGAATTCTGACACATGCCATGTCACGGCCGAACCCGAGGACATCACGCAGAGTGAAATGAGCCAGCCACAGAAGGACAAATACTGTATGATCCCACTTCTATGCAGTAGCTAAAGGAGTCAAATTCATAGAAACAGAGAGCAGAACGGTGGTTGCCAGGGGCCGGGGGAGGGAGAATCAGGAGTCAGTGTTTAACAGGTGTGGGGTTTCGGTTCGCAGTAGTGAGAAGAGTTCTGGAGATGGAAGGTGGTGATGTTTGCACAACAACATGAGTGCACTGAATACGACTGAACTGCACACTTAAAAAAACTGTTTAAATGGTAAATTTTATGTTACGTATATTTTACCACAATAGAAAGATATTATAAAGAGGGGTCATCGGATCAAGTCTAATGTGTCATCAGCTCTAAAATGCTATGCCTCTTGTCGCTAACAGAGCATAAGGGGAGATTCCCTCGTCTCCTTTGCCAAATGGCAAAGTCAAATCCTCAGCCTCTTTCTGGGCTGTGCTAACCAGACCTGTCTGGGAAACAAACACCGGATCAAATCTGTGGGTTTGTCTGGGTTGTCGTCTAGCCGAGGGACGGCTGAAGCCCTAGAGAACCTTGCATTCGCAGGCAACTTGAGGCAGGTATTTTGTGATCCCTGGGGGAAATTTTTTTTTAAATCAGTGTTCTTAGACTTTTAGGTGAGGCCTGCGCATTGTATCTCTGAGCTGGGTGAGTCTGCTAGGGCATAGATTCAGGAAAACTCGACTCAGAGCCCATCTGTTCGGTATTTAAGCAAAATCACGGGGAGTTCTCAGGCCCAAAACTGGTTTGGGGTTTTGGTGGTTGTTTAAAAAACAAGCGAACAAACAAACAAAACTCCTTCAACCACCATGCAGATGAATGTAGTGTCTTAAAACATACCGCCTCATGAAAGTAAGCAAAATGTCATCTTCTACTTTCCTGGTCTTTGGGCATTCTAATTTCAGACGTCTGCCCTTAAGTGAGACAAGTGCCGTCAGTTTAAATACCAGACTCTGATTCAGGGTATCCTTAAGGGATCCGGGAGTTTGCATAAGTATCAAAGGAACAGTTTCAAACCTGGGTGTCCACCGTGGCTGGTGCTCATTCCATGGAAATCGCTGGCCAGCATGTATGTTGAAGCATGTGCGGCACGCATATAGCAGGTTTTCATATCCATCTTCAAACATCAAGGCCAAGGCTGAGATGATCTCCACGAGCCTCCCTGCAACCTGAAGTTGAGGAAAACTGTCTCATACACCTCTCTGTCCCCTGTGTGGGAGCCTTTTTGGGGTCCCTAAAGTTTGGTGCTCAGTGAATATCTGCTGAGTTGAATTAAATGTCATCATGGGTAGTGCAGAATGTATAATAACATATAGATCAAACTCTCACAATTCCAAATAAGCTAACTTAAATATAAATCCTCCATCTTCCTAGCTTGGTAAACAAAAAAGAAACACTCCAAACTTGTTCTTTGCACTAATTAATATCCAAATTATAAAATCTTATATATTGCATTATTTGTATGACCTAATACTTTTTAAATTAATGTATTGATAGATTGATTGACACATAATAGCTGGACATATTTTTGTAGTACGTGTAATCATTTAGTGCATTCATATAAACAAAGCATGGGAATTGGGATATTTGTCTCCTTAAATATTTATCTTTTCTTTACCCTAGGATCATTCTAATTCTTCTCTTCCAGCTATTTTCAAATGTATCGTACAGTTAATTAATGCTAACTATAGTAACCCTACTAATCTGTTGAACACCAGGTCCTGTTTAAGTGCATATTTGTACCCATTAATCAATCCCTCCTCATCCCCCGCCCCCCCACCACCCTTCCCAGCCTCTGGGAACCGGACCTAGTATTTATTAATCCTGAAAAACAAAGAATTATAATGAGAGGTTAATGATTAACTATTCTCATTTGGGTTTACCCCTTCTTGCTAATTTTCTCTTTATATTATAATAAATGACAAATTCAGGACAGAAGCTCTGTATGCAGCACAGATTGGCCAACCCCCAGTGAGAGTCAGGCCCAGCTCTACTTACGTCCATCAGCCACCTTGTCCCTAAATATTGAGCACCCTCAGTCTTGCCACTAGGCGTGTGTCTGAATAAGCTCCTATATAAATCAATGTGAGCAAAATCCTTGCATTTTGTATTACACTTTGTACTTTTCAAAGCACTTCAATATGTAGCTATATCATTTATTCTCACAACCACCGGGTGAAATCAAAAGACTTCCCATGTTACAGAGGAGAAGACTAAGACAAGGAGCGGTAAAGTGATTTGCTCACCTGAGTTAATAGTGGAGTTTGGATCCTAATTACTTCCCTACTTCTCTGGTTTAATGAATTCCTATTTTAGTGAATATTTTTAAGTTTAAAACTTAGCATCTCCCTGCCAGTTCTTAAAATAGTCTATGTCCCTTTCCTTGGGCACACAACAGCCAATGCAGACACCCGGGATGCCTGCCAGCTTACCAATCACCTCTCTTCTGGGACAAGAGCTTTCTTCCAAGTTAGCAGTCTTCTTAGACTCTGTGCTGTCCAGCCACTTGGGTTGCGAAGCACAGAACCCCTCTCAGGAATTTGGGGATTTATGGTCTGGATTCGCAGGCGGGAGAACTCAGTACCAGACAAAGAGCTAGCCCTCCAGAGCACCAGGGTGGATGGCCGGCTCTGCGTCCACAGCAGCCGGGGGTCTGCAGCAGCGGAGGTTTGCAGAACTCCGGCCCAGCCTGGAACTCTCCTGTTAATGAGATTCAGCTCTCAGGGAGACACAATCAGGTGTCTCTGTTTTGCCATAACCTGCCTAATACTTTATTGCTGCTCCGAGTATAGAGAGCTGAAGTTCTGAAGCCAGCACGTGAGATGAACCAGGGGAGTCCAAATTTGCCCTCGGAAATTCTTGAAATTCCCCAGAGAGTACATTTTATGTGGTTTTATGCATATAGCCCCACTTAGTAATCCACGTTACATGCAGAATGTATGGGGTTCCATCCTCACAAAAACCTTTTGTCTGGCACTGTCCTTTTAGACCTGCCAATAGGGGGCATCCTTCTTCCATCCTTGAATGAACATTTGGGGCAGCCCCTTGATTTTTTTTTTAATAAAAATAAAAGTTACATAACATAAAACTAACCATTTAAAGTATCCAATTCAGTGACATTTAGTACATTCACAGTGCTGTGCAACCACCACCGCTATCTAGTTCCAAGCCATTTCCATCATCCCGGAAGGAGACTCAGACCCCTTAGCAGTCTCTCCCCCTTCCCGCAGGCCCTGGCAGCCACTCTCCAGCTTCTGCCTCTATGGATTTGCTATTCTGGGTGTTGCATATAAATGGAACCGTGCGATATGTGGCCTTTGTGCATGGCTCTTTCACTTAGCATGATTTTGAGGTTCATCCATGCACATTGTAGCGTGTATCAGTACTTCATTCATTTTTATCAGTCCTTTGATTTTTGCTTACTCTTTGGTTTTAGAAAGTCCCAGTAACTTTCTTTGCAAATATTGTCTCAGTTCAGAAAATCAAATCTCCAGGCCAACCCACACTTAAGTCCTGACTCAAAGGTAAGTCCTCTGCCCCTCCTGCTGCCCAGCCACCTGCAGACGGCCACTGCCCTGGGGGCGGCAGACTGTGTTCCTTCCCTCCCTCTCTTCTCTTCCCCATTTGCAAACTTCAGGTTCCGGTTTCTGGTGCCTACGAAGAGAAAGCAGAGAAAGGGGGGAAGAAAATTGACCCCTTGCCTGGCGCTGTAGTGAAATGGCATCAAGCTCTCTGAGTCTGATCGGTATTTCACAACCTGTCCTTGGGTCCTTTAGTGTCTCCTGCCGAGGCCCTGCAGGTGCAAACACCTTGATGTGGGCAACGCAGCTACCCTTTTCTCTGCTCCCCACTGGCTCCACGCCATCCCTGGGGCATCCCATGGCCTCTCCAAACAGTCTTCTTGAGCGGAATTTAAAACCCTCCAGACTGGTCTCTCTCCCATGGGGGTAGCGGGCCCTAAAAATAACAGAAATTACATAGAAGTAATTATATGGAGACCAATGAGTGGTTTTAGTAATAGACAAAATTGTTCTATTCAAAAACTGTATTTAAAAATAAAATTCTTCCTCAAAATAAAAATCATGTGTTTGAGCAAATTTTTAAGCATTTAATTTGTGAATATTTAAAAAAAATCAGCAGAGTAATTATTTTTGGTACCCAGTGAAGTACTTTAATCTGTTTTATAGCTATGTCTGATTCTAACACTGTGTCAAAAATATGCTTCTGTTTTTTTTTTTTTTTCAATTTGGGCTTGTTATTTTTAGATTTTTATTATATAAAGTAGTCTGAAAATTGTCTTCAAAGTTTCATTTATTTATTTATTTGTTTGTTTATTTATTTATTTTTTAGAGACAGAGTCTTGCTCTGTCACCCAGGCTGGAGTACAGTGGTCCAACCATAGCTCACTTCAGCCTCAACCTCCTGGGCTCAAGCCATCCTCCTGCCTTGGCTTCCCAAAGTGCTGGGATTACAGGCGTGAGCCACCACTCCTGGCCTAAAGTTGCATTTAATTGTTCATAAATTTGAAATTGCTGACACCTTCAAAAGACTTTTTTCTACAGACCATTATATTTTTAATTGATAAAATATTCTTTACTGGTGATGAGGTACCTGGTGAACTTAAAGGATGTTTTGCTAAATGTAGAAGAGTCTTGTTTCTAATTTATCTCATATTAAAATGTGTAAATATTTCAGCCCAAATATTTTTAGTCTTTTTGCCTCCTTTCAGAATGCCTTTCTTTAATAAACATTGTTACAAGATGAAAAAGCATCAAATAAGAGATCGCTGTTTATGATTCTTTTGAGTGTTTTGCCAAACTTAGATTGTAGGCCTTTCTCAATTTTATTCTATTCTGGTACAGAATATAAATTTACACAATTAAAAATAGAAACTCCAGCAAAGGCTTCTCCCTTTAAGATTTTCCAAAGCACAATAGTAGATTGTGCTGTGGGTGCTCTCACCCTTGAATCTGTTCAGTTCCAACCTTGATTTTTTTTGTTTGTTTTTTTGTTTCAACCTTGATTTTTTAAGGATAAATCACCATGCCTTCCTGTTTGCAAGCTTTGTTTTCCATCATTACAATTTGCTAAAAGTTTTAAAAGTTTTATTTTAGTGCTCCATATATTGAGTACTTTGATTAAATGTTTACAAATAATTTTTGACCAAAATGTAGGAGTCACTTAAAAAAAAAAAAAAGTTTGGTATCATCATAAGACTGTTGGGCTGATTTACAAAGTGCTTCTGCAAAAGCTCAAATAATTCTAAAATCTGATTAATGACTTGCAGCAAAGAAAAAAAAACACGAGCTACTATGCCAAAGTTTTTTTTAAAATACTACTTCAGCTCTTTCACAGTTACAGAGTATGTATAAAAGTATTTGTAACATTTAACAACTGCAGCTTCTATTTCAATTCATAGAATATCACAGCTGGTTTGAATGAAGTAGAAATTACATGTTCATCATAACCAATTCCAAGGTCATTGCCAGTTGATAGTTAAATTTAGTAAAAACGTTGTTTTTATCATGAAGCTGTGTTTCACCAAAATGTATGTTTATACTAAGACCATGAAAACAATTTTATCTTCAAGGCTGAACATTTTAACCTTATAATAATTTATAATTATAATAATGTTTATTATATTCATTTTGGATGTTTCATCTTTGGCAGAATGAGCTTCCTAAAGCTTTATTTTGATTCCATGGGTTGGTTGAAAAATATATAACTCTTAACACAGTTAACTGATCTTCTGCATGGAATATCAGATAGCATTGATATCAAATTGGCATCATTTAACCATTAAATATTTGCAAAGTTGTTCTGCCAACGAAGTCCACACATTAACAGTTATCACTTCTCTCTGTACATGCACAAGAAAACTTGGAATAAAGAATGAGCAAGATTATATTTTTATTTTGGTAAAATACACATAACGTAAAATTTATCATTTTATCCATTTGTAAGTATACGGTTCAGTGGCATTAAGTACATTATTGCGCAACCGTCACCACTCTTCATCTCCAGAATTTTTTTGTCATCCCAAACTGAGCTGCTGTACCTGTTAAACAATAGCTCCCGGGAGGCACTCCCTCTAGTTTCTAATAACCACTGTTCTACTTTCTTTCTCTATGAATCTGACTACTCTAGGTACTTCATATCAGTGGAATCAAAAAGCGTTTGTTATTTTGTGACTGGCTTATTTCTCTTAACATAGTGTGTGTAGGGTTCATCCATGTTGTAGCATGTGTCAGAATTTCCTTCCTTTATAAGGCTGAAAATATTCCACTGTGTATGTACTGTACCACATTTTGTTTATCCATCCACCGATGGACGCTTGAGTTGCTCCCATCTTTTGTCTATTGTAAATAATACTGCTGTGACCATGCGTGTACCGTATCTGTTTGAGTTCCTGATTTCAATTCTTTTAGACTTATACCTAGGAGAGGAATTGCTGGATCATATAATAATCCTATGTTTAACCTTTTGAGGAATCAGTCTACCATTTTCCACAACAGCTGCACCATTTTACAGTCCCACCGGCAATGCACAAGGGCTCCAATTTCTCCACATCCTCTCCAACACTTGTTATTTCCTATTTTTTGATAATAGCCATCTTAATGGGTGCGAGGTGGTATTTCACCGCAGATTTGCTTTGCATTTTCCTAATAACTAGTGATGTTGAGCATCTTTTTGTGTGCTTATCGGCCATTTGGATATCTTCTTTGGAGAAATGTCTACTCAAGTACTTCTCCCAAAAAAAGAGCAAGGTCAATCATTTGATATGAACAACAACAAAAAAAATTATGGTTCACAGAGTGGTGTGTAAATGTATTTTTCTGTAGATGCACGTGTTAAATCATTCTCTTTGAGTATTGTCTCCTAAAAATAATTACTACATTTTGCAGTAGATGATGTTTCTTTGGCAGAATTGTGTCTTTTGGTTTTCATGTGGTCAATGACCTTGACCCCCGTGGTGTGTTGGCAAACATCAACATTTTGTGCTAAATACATGTTCTCCATCAACTGTCCTGAGAAACAAGAAAGTGGTACTTAAGGCTTTTATTAAATATGCATGCAAATGTTTTTGAGCTTATTATGGCTAGAAGGGTTTATTGAAAAATGTAAAAATCATTACGAAATAGTACAATGAATACTTAGAGTTGCATCATATGATAAATGACAGCACAACTGTAGCCAGAGCATTCAGACTTCTCTCTCCATGCCCTGAGACAGGACTGCTTAGCCTATATTTCCCACACATATTTTACATACACCTAATCTACAATTTCTCATCTTTCCCACTGACACCATCAACTGGCAGCCTGGTGGCTCTGACCCTTTGGCAGGCCACAGCACAGGTTATTGGTGCAGGCCACTGGCACAACTAGCTGGCACACCAAGTGCCCACAAGGTCAGCAGCACCATATCTAATACTTTCTCCTCCCACCAGACAAGACTGGCAGCAGTTAGCTTTCTCTGGTCACTCACGCCAGAGTGAACTTTATTTGGGAGCACGCCAGGTGCTGTCCTTACAAGACAGGTGTTGGTTGAATTGTGCACCAGGGAAAGAGAGTTATTGCTAGGAAACTTCTGAATTTAACCACAGATGAAAGTGCTCATGTGTGATACACACAACTAGATGAGATCACGGTGTGAAGCTAGAAGTACCAAGTGGAGGTCTACCAAACCCATCCTATCAGCTTGAACGGAACTATTACTATAACATACCTTGCTTTAAAGTATTAATAAAATGCTGAACTGGATGGGACTCCAAGACGACAGACTGTAAACTGGAACCATCCTGGAGAAATCAGAGCAGGTTGTCGCTTACCAATGGCTCACAACTGATCCATGAGAAAAAGCGTACATCCTTTGCTCTGGGCCCCATCCAGCACCAATTCCCATCCGTTCCTCCACCAAGGTCACGCTAAAACCCACCTCTCTTGCCTTAAAGATTTCCCAGGCAGGAACCAAACACCAGTCCATGCTGGATGCTCCCCAACAGCTTGACCACAAAAAATAAGTGACAGGGAACTCACTCCTTGAACAGACAGCCCACTCCACTGTTGAGTGACATGGAGCCAGTCAAGGCACTAACCAGGCAGCTCAGAGGACAAGTTCTGGAGTCACACTGCCTGGGGCATAGCCCTGGCCAACCACTCGGCAGCTGTGTGGACCTGGGTAAGTTACTCAGTTGCTCTGTGTCCTCCTCTGTAAGATGATAAGAGGATTTGCCGCATAGTATGCAGAGTTGCCAGATAACATTCAAAGTCTTAAATTTGAACTTTGGATAACAATTCTTTTTAACTGCTGGAAAGGGAAAACAACAACAAATAACTTTTTAGTATAAGTATGTCCCAAGTGTAACTGGGCATCCTGGATTAACCCTATTGGTGTCGCAGCTGGGACAGTACCTGGCATATGGTAAGTTCTGCAGAATTAACTGCTGTTGTTAAGACTTTGGGCCGTAAGGGGACTGTGGATGTGCAGGGTCTGAGTTCTACAGCTGTTTCTCAGGTGCCTGTGATTTCTCCTCCCCTGTAGCTCCGAGGCCACGTGGACCCTCATAGTCAGATTCTCTCGGCCGGTCTTTCTCTTGGCTTCTTGCAAATGTCTGACCCAGCGTGGCCTCCAGCCTCAATTCTACACGACCTAGTAGATCTGATCCTGTCTTAGTTTGGGTTGTTCCAGAAGTAGACGCTGAAAAAAAAAAAAGATTTTAGGTAAGTAGTTTATTTGAGAGGCATCTCAGAAACACCTGTTAGGGAGGGAGAACGTGAGACAGGGAAGGTGAGAGTCAATCGGGGTCATTATCAAACACATTACACCGGGAAAACTGAAACTCCGTCCTGCTGGGCAGCTCCAGAAGCGAGAGTTATCCCCACTGAGGGATGGGGAAGCGGGGTGTTTATCCACTAAATCTGTGCATCGTGGTGAGGGCTGTTTCCAGAGTCGTTAACCCTCTGGCACTTTTCTGGCTTGCCCACGGCCAGGTGAAAGTCCTCAGAGACCACATGGGTGTAGCCATGAAGCCACCTTGGGTGTGTAGAGGTGAGAGTGGAGGGGACATGCAGGGGCCACCAGTGGTATCTCCTGCAAGCACCCCCCAGTGGACTAATCTATGTCTCTTAGTTCCAATTCTCAAGGGAGAGGCCCTGATTGGTCACTGGCTGGCCTTGGGTCAGGGGCAGCCCTCACTCCACTCACCGTGGCTGGAGGTCAGGGGGCAGTCACCAGAGAGACAGGTGGGGAAAGCCCTCCACGCACAACCATGACATTCTCACAGTGAATCACATTTGTGTTTATGTATGAAGCTAAAGTTTGTCTCTGGAGTCTGGACCCCTCTGGGTCAGGAACCTTCCAGAACAGACCCAGTCTATCGTTGGCTATGGGAAAAGAGTATCTTTCCCCTATCTGAGGCTGCATTCATGGGTCCCCCATCTTCTCCTTTTTAGGCTAAATCAAAATCCTCAGTTTGTTTATATCTTCTTCATACTATGTTTGTATATTCCTTTGGTCAGAAGAACCCTCGGTACCAAAACGCAGGTGTGGGTGAGGAAGGCGGAGGCGGGACGCGTGTCCGAATGGGGCTGTGAGTTGGAGGGGGGAGGGGGCTGGCGAGGCCAGCTGGAGGGAAGCCGTGGGGCAGGGGCCCGGCCTTGGTCTGGACCATCTTGTGACCAGGCGTGGGGTGGTGCTGCCGCATGCCGCCTGTGGGACAGCTGCTCAGAGGGGACACGAGGACCCCGCTCTGGACCAGCCAGGCCACGCCAAGCCTCTCGGAACCACTGAAGTAAACAGTCGTCCTGGCGGCTGAGGGAGGCTGCGCCACCGCCAGTGGGATCCCAGAAAGGCAAAGGAACTGTCTCTGTAAAGAGACTGTCCCCCTGAGATAGACCCATAACTAGGCCATTTCCCTCAGTGTGGACTCTTAATTAAAGAAAGTTTTCATCAGGGACACGGACTAGGATCAAGACAAATAACAAGGAGAATAAACAGCCCCGAGCCAGAGCAGGAGGAGCACAGACGCCCAGGCCGGCTCACGACTCGCTCTGGCCTGCGTCTGTCTCTGGGCTTCGGCAGCTCTAACTCACCGCGACCTTTCTTAGAACCGAGCCCTCCGGAGTCCAGCCAGCAGCTCAGGGCCACCCGTGGGCTTTCCTCAGTCATCAGCGGCTCCTCTGTCATCATGAGAGTCACAGAGATGCTGGGGGAGGGGGCCCTCCTTGTGTCCTCCAGAGTCCGGTGGGTGCCAGCAGTCCTCGGCCATATAGCTTGTGGCCACGTCACTCCACCTCTGCCTCCGTCTCCACATTGCAATCTCCTCTGTGTCCATGTCTTCTCTCCTGTCTCTCGTGAGCACACTTGTCATTGGATCTGGGGCCCATCCGGTTAATTGGGACAATCTCATCTCAATATCTTTAACTTAGTTACATGTACAAAGACCTCTTTTCCAAATAAGGTCATATTCACAGGTTCCAAGGATTTGGAGGCCACCCTCCAACCCACTATATATACCAACTAAAAAGTCTGGAAAAGTTGGCTCGTGAAGTATTTACTGAATGCCAGCTCTGCCAACTCTGCCAGACTCATGCTGGGCTTGGTCACTTTTGTGACAAGTCCTGAGGCCTGGTGGCATTTCGGAGAAGGACTCCACCTTCATCCTGCCCTGGGTGCCCAGCTGGCCAGCTATGGTGTTGCTGTCCCAAGCAAGCCAAGGCCCTGACCAACAGGGGAGGGCCAGGGCTTCCCAAGCAAGAGGCCACTTTTTCCTGGCCAGTCTGGCTGTGGAATTATTATGGGCACCCAGGAGTCAGGCACCTGCACAGGCATTTGAACTGAGAGAGTCCTGGGGCTGCCATAACAAATTACCCCAAATTAGGTGGCTTAAACAATGGGAATTTATTCTCTCACAATTCTAGAAGCCCAGAGCCCCAAGTCAAGGTGCGGGCAGGGCCGTGCTCCCTGAGAGTCTGGCTGGGAGGATCCTTCCCCGCTGCCGGGCCGCTGCCAGTCCTTGGCGTTCCTGCGCTTGCGGCTGCCTCGCTCCGGTCTCTGCCCCCGACGCCTCCTGGCGCTCTCCCTGTGCTTCTGTTTGCACATTTTCTTCCTCTTCTTGTGAGGACACCAGTTATATTTGATTAAGGCCTGGCCTACTGCAGTATGACCTCATCTTAACTGCATTTGCAATGACCCTATTTCCAAAGCAGGTCACATTCTGAAGTACTGGGGGTTAGAACGTCAACATACCTGGGGGAGGGGGCACACAATTCATCCCACAACTACAAGCAAAGGGCAACACGTAGTCAAAATTGGGATGGCGCTGGGGGCTTGATATGGTCCCCTAGGATGTCTCAGGCCTGGACCAACACACCCGTGTCTCTGTGGCAGTCCTTTGGGGTCCCAGGCCCACCTTACTGGGCTGAGAGTGGAATCCCAGAGGGAGCCCCTGATCTGGAGCCTCCTCTCAGTGGAAGGAGAATAAGGGCCACCTGGCAGGGCCGGACGCCCTCTCTCCCCACCCGGCTGCGCCAACTATCCCCTGTGGGTCCCCTGTGGCTCCCTCTCCCCACACCTCCTTCCTTCGGCTCCTGATTGCTACTGTTGGCACGGAGGGTGGCAGCTGGTGTTTACTTATGACATTCATCCATTCACTCGTGCTGGAAGTCAGGTCATGTCACTCCTCTGCCCAGCACCTGTGTCGCCCAGAGGGAAAGCCAGAGTCCTCGGCTGGCCCCAGCGCCCCACACAGACTGGCATCTCTCGCTGGCCTCTCTAGTCCCATGCCCCACCCTGCTCTCCCGGCCCAGGAGGCCGACGTGCAGTGGGTTCTCCGGTTTCCCACTGGACCCCAACCACATGACAACCCGGGCAGGAGAGTAGGGGGAGAGAGGAGAATGAAGTCAGGGTGCTTACTCCCCCCGCTTCCCCCAGCTTCCTCCCTGTGGGGTGCCCCGGGGGCGGTTGCCACTTGACCAGCAAGCAGCCCTCCTCTCTCCTCGGGTTCAAGTAACTTCTCTTCTCTTGCCCCTGCATTTCTAGGGGTGGTAAGACATCTGGGGGTCCTGAACTATCCCTTGGGGTGTCCCTACATCCTGCCTACGCTTTGCAAATAGTCGTTTAAGTAAACTCCTCCGGGCAGCCAGTGTGAGCAGGCCCTCAGCTGCCTGCCGGTCACTGACCCTCCCTCTCCTGCCTCTCCGACCCCATCTTCCCTCCCTGTCCCTCACTCTCTCCACTCCAGCCACTCTGGCTGCCTTACCGCACCCCCGCCCCCAGGCTCACCCCCATCTTTGCACGGGCTTCCTGCTCTCACCTGCAGAGCTCTTTCCCAACACGCTCACCCACACGACTCTCGCCCCTCTGCAAAGCCGTGCTCGGCGGTGGCATCCTAAGTGAGGCCTTCCCTGACTGCCCTTCCAAGACCTGCAATCCCCTCCAGCCCCCAGCACTTCCCAGCCTCTTGGCCTTCCCCATTTTTTTCAGAGCACTTGCCTCCGTCTAGGGCACTATACGGTGTCTGTGTCTGTCACATATGCTCTCTGTCTCCCATGCTCTAGGTTGGAAGCTTCATGGGGCAGCAGTGCCTGACTGTTTTGTTTGTTCCTGGATGTGCACCCAGTACCTAGGGTGGAGGCGTGTACGAGGCCTTCATTCACTCAACAGATATTCACTGCACGTTACTATACCAAACACAGTCTGCATCTCCATCCCCTGCCCCTCTGATTCCTCTCCCTTATCTGGCCTCTGGCTTGCTGCTGCCCAAACCCTCTGGCCCTGCATTGCCACTCCGGGTGCCAGCCTTCCAGCCCCCAGTCAGAGCTGGGCCCGAGGCCCGCCGTTTTCCGTGGCTGGAATGACAGAGCAAGTGAACCCCCTCCACGCGGCAGGATCACAGGCAAGCCCCCTCCCCCCACTGCCTCCCGCTGCTGTTTGAGGCTGAGCTCTTTGAAGCCAGAGTCTCCGGGTTTGCTCATTTTTAAACAATGAGAAGGTCTACGCAGTCAGCACTTCTTCACAGAGCCCTGGGCGACGGCTTCGGCCGGCTGCCTTCCAACCAGCTCATAAATCTGCTTCCACGTCGACCTCTTTGTGTTCAGTACAAGCTTGGCAGCATCTCACCTCCAAGCTCACGTCGCTAGAACGTGACAAGATCATGTCTACAGAGGTAGGGGGGTTTCTCTCCAGCGTCTGTCAGGCATAATGATTATGCAGTTGACCAGAGTTCCTTGCAACTTTCCCTCAGGGTTCTGGAAATGTAGCTAGAAATAAGCCAAAAAGAAACAAAAACCCTATGCATGCAAAATAACCTTGTTTTAGCTGCATGTTGCACATTTCATTTTGTAAACGCAAGGGGGCTGCTGACTGGGGGTTCACCTGCCGAAGCCCCGGAGGCAGCACACACTCCCAGGGGCGATCGCAGAGAATGGGTCCTGGGCGCTGCCGTCTCAGGCTCCTCTGACGGGGCTGGAAACTTGATGTGTCAATAAAGCTCAAGGTGTTGAATACGGTGGGTGGTGAGTGTTGCTGGTACCTTCTGAGGGTGGGACAGTCACAGGGTTATGTGACTTCTTTGCTCTTCTCTGGTTCCAAGAGACAGGGAAGAAGAAGAATGTAGAGAACCTGGGGGGCTCCAGGGTAGCCGCGGAAAGGCCCTGCTGCGTGCGGCACGGGGAGCCCTGTGTTCTCCTTGGTGGCGGTAAGAGGACAAAAGGGCAGGCGTGGCTGAGGGAAACTGAGAGAAAGAAAAATGACTGCATGGGGGAAGGGACTGAAGAGCCCCTCACCCACCCCTAAAACCAGGCCCGGGTGTGCTGCCCCTGCCCTCACCCCCGAGTGGCCGATGCCCCCGTGAGAGGCCATGGGGGGACCTGGGAGGGCAGCCCGGCGATGTTGATGCAGTGCAACAGTTTCAACCCTTTAGACAGAAGCCCCCCTCTCCGCCCCCCCAACCGAAAGACCACAAATGAGGCAGAAGGAGCCTTGAGATGCTGGGGTTTGCCTGTGAGGGCTGCGCATGTCCTCAGGGAAGTGGCAGATTCCAGCTAAGACACCTGAGGTTTCCCCAGCCAGTCGGACCACAGCCCAGTGTGAGGAGCTTCCCCCACCCTCACCCCAGAATGACACCCTCACCCCTGCACAGTGCCCCCAGCAGCCTGGGGAGCCCCAGGGGTGGCCCCCCATACTCAGGAGTGGTCCTCTGGGGCTCTTCGGCCTGTGGAGCTGTGCTCACTGGCACCCTTGCGGAGCTGCCCCTGGGTAGGTGCCCACAGACTGCTGCCCTCTGAGACACCCTTGTGGAGCAAAGACCCTCTGGGATGTACCAGCCGGAGACAGGGTGCCCTTCCTCCTCCTCCTCTTCCTCTTCCCCTAGGCTCACACCCGGCATCAAGCTAGCCCTGCTGGCACCGTGTGTCTCCCAGCAGTGCCTTCTGCTCTGCCTGTGTGTCTGCAGATCTCAGTCGTGTGCGGCCAGGCCAAGGGGAACCTGAGAGCCTCCAGCCTGTGTTCTTTGCCTCTCTGGAGCCCATGCAAAAATATCCTTCAGCCCCAAAGCCTCAGATTTGTCATTCTCGGCTCTGCCCATTGGTTCATTGCACCTGCTCAGAGGGAGCTAAGCACAGCAGCAGGCACCCAGATTTTCAGCTATTGTTTGTCTCTTTGTTTCCTGAGCCAGCTTTTCTTGCCACAGGATTGGAAGTGCTTGCAAGGGAGCCCAGGGCGGGTGTGGGGAGCCCAGGGTGGTGATGAGGGGGCGGTGGTGGGGAACAAGGTGTCCTGGGGCACTCAGGCTGTCTAGACCCTGGCTCTGGGCCTCTGCCCTGCCCACCCCGCACCCCTCCCTCTTATCTCACTCTAAACTTCCTAGCGATGCCCTCCTGGGTTCCCATCCTCTCTTTGCTGCTTGTGCATGGCACTGTCTTCCTGGCCTTGACCTTGGCTTCCCCTTGACAATCTTCCAGTTCACACCCCAGCACACCCTGGGGGTGCCACCTTTAGCAAATGCTCCTCCCAGTGCAACCCGGTCCTGACATTCTCTTACTCTGGAAACACCCGTCGCTTCCACCCTTCACCTGCTGATGGTGGTGCTCAGGCCCATCACTGCAGGACGGATTGTATATTCCTGACCTTGGCAACCTGGACTCTGGCAGAAGGGGCAGAACGGAAGCAGGTGTTATAGAAATCTTAGCTATACCTCCTGGGGGTTTAAGGGTATGGAGAAAAAATGGGTGGGTGTATAGTTTATCTCGATGTAGCTTTAATGTAATCTGGGATGCAAACATCTCAGGAGAGATGTTCATAGTCAGTTTAACTGGACAGATGGGCTGGGAGGAGACAGGGGCTGATTCTAGCTGCCCATGGTGGGTGGTGAGGAACAGAGGCCGGGGTAGCCAGGGCAAGGAAGCAGGGCTAGGTCCCCTCCTGTACGCAGTGGGGACCGTGGTGCCTGAAGGACACACTGATTGGCAACAGATAGTAGCTCCAGGTAAAGAGGCACGAGGGTGTTGAGCGCTGTTGATGGATAATCCAACTGCAGGAAATAGCTAACAACCCGACAGGTGGGCAGGTGGCAGAGCGGGCAAGTTATGAGGGACAAAAGTCTAGTGACTATGCCTATAGATTGAGATGGAGTTATCAAACAGTGAGTTTGAGAGAGTTGGGCATGGAATGCCTCAAGCTCTCCGGCTCAAGGGCCAGCTATTTGAATGCCTTTTGGAACAGGCAGGTAACATAAAACGTAAGACCACAGGGAGGGAGGGGACCACGCCAGTGGCAGAGGGCACATCTGTGGTTGCCATCAGTGCTGTGCCCACTAGTGCTGACTCAGCTTTCCGGGCACCTGGTGGGATTTACCTTCCCCTCTTCCTCTGAAGCTAAGAGAGTCATGTGACTCGCCCTGGCAATGAGATCGGGCAGATGGGGCATGTGAGTTTGCAGGAGGAAGCTTTAAGGACCGGCGAGCTACTCACTCTGCGCCCTCCCCTTCGCTGCAGCAGTGGCTGCGCAAGCACGTGCCAGCCTCCCCACTAGAACGGCAGCATCCCCAGCGCCACGAAAGTCCGACCACCTGTCTCCTTTGCCTCACACCTCCAGCACCTGTACAGTGCCTGGCATACAGTAAGTGCTCAATACATTCTTGTTTTAGGAGCAGAAGTTTCATTACATCTTCTTTTTAGGGTTTTTGTGTTAAAATATACATAGCGTAAAATTGATCATTTTGACCATGTTTAAGCATGCAGTTCAGTGGCGTGAGGACATTCACATTGTTGTGTAACCATCACCACCATCCGTCTCTAGACTTTTTCATTTTCCCAGACTGGAAGGCTGTACCCATAAAGCACTCACTCCCCATTCCCACCCCCAGCCTCTGCCACCCACTCTGTTACTTTCTGTCCCTATGAATCTGATTGTACCTTATATAAGCAGAATCATACAATATTTGTCCTTTTGTGTCTGGTTTATTTTATGTAACATGTTTTCGAGCTTCATCCATGTTGTAGGTTGTATCAGAATTTTCTTCCTTTTTAAGGCTGAATAATATTTCATCGTATGATAAACTTCATTTTGCTTATCCGTTCATCTGTCGATGGACAATAAGTTTTGTTTTGTTTTTTGTCACAGTAACTTAGAGTCCTGCCTCGTGCATTTACTAAGGGACCTTGTGCAGGTTGCTCAACCTCTCTGAGATTTGGTTTCCTCAACTGTAAAAAGGGGACAATGTAGTAATTCCCTTATATAAGGCTCCTAGCAGAGTCTGACACACCAGGGAACCTGGCACACGCTGGCTCCTTTCAGCTGTGCGGGGCAGGACACCCAACTGCTGGGAGAAGAAACAGTAAGAAGCATCGTTACCATACGTGATGGGAAAGGCCACCTTAGGGAAGTTCCAGGGTTGGTTCTCAGTGATGTCACCAGAGACCCAGGCTCTTTTCCATCTTTCTGCTCAGCCTCCCTCAGCATAATAGCTTGGTCCTAGGCTTGCCCGTGTGGTCACAAGATGACAATTCCAGCATCACACGTTGACATGACAGTGTCTGGCTGGAGAGGACAAAGAACGTATAGCCATCTTCAATTCACCACATTTACCAAACAATAAACATTCATGGAGCACCTACTACATGCCAGGTACTATTGTAAGTGCTGGGGATACAGACGTGACAAGACACAGTTCCTGCTCCCAGGGAGCTTACATTTTAGTGTGGGGAGACAGGCAGTAGGCAAGTGAACAAAGAAATAAAGCTAAACAAACAAAAAATACACACACACACACACACATACACACATAATTAGTTAATTAATTAAATATATCCTCCTTTCTCTGAAGTCCCAGAGCTTTATCTATACTTTGCTTTTGGCACTGTTGCCTTTCTGCCTTATACTTGGGGTATTGATGTCCCAGTGTGTATCTTTTGGGGGGTTAGGCCATTTCTATCTCAGCGATATCTAAGGTCTCTGGGCAGGGCAGACATTCAACAGCGACTGTAGCGTGTGGTGGTTCAGAGCGTGAGGCTCTAGAGCCAGATAGTGTGGGTCCAAATCCCAGCTCTGCCAACCTGCTAAGCTTGTGGCCTTGGCAAACATCTTCCTCTCTCTGCGCCTCAGTTTCCCCCTATATAAACTAAGGAACCGGGGCTGATCACAGAACCTACTTCCTAGGGTTGTTAAGAGAACTAAACAGTTGTGAGCCTCCCACAAGAGCGCCTGGCATAGTGGATGCTAGATCAGTGCTTGTTGAAGGGACGGACATCTCTGGAAGCATGTGACAAACTGAGGCAGGTCTTCTGCTGCGGGTGGTCCAGCTGCCGCGTGGAAACCACCCGCCCTCACACTGGCCCTCCCACGTGTGTGTGGGAGCCAAGCGGAGTGGGCTCCACCGCGACTGTTCCCAGATCACCCTTTCTGGGGGTGATGAGCTGGCCTGCTCCACCTGTCACTTTAGGACAACAAGCAGACGTTCCCCTCAGGGGCTGCAGCGAGGCCAGCTCCACTGTCAGCACATCCCCAGGAAAGCAGACAGGCTGCAGGGGTGCAGGGGCAGGACCCATTAATAATTAACGCCTCACAGCCGGGCCAGAGCTTCATGGTGCAGCGTCAGAATTCAAATCCCGTAGCTGCACGGCCTGGGACAGCCACTTGGCCTAGCAGAGCCTCAGTTCCTAGACTGCTGGCACCTGCCCTTCTGGGTGGTTTGTGCTAGTGACATGCTGTGGGTTCTGATCGCGTGGCTGCACCGTCATTAAGCTGGGTGGCTTACCTCATGTGCCTTCTGACCCCGGGGAAGTGGGCTAAGGCCAGCCTGGGAAGATTATTTGCAGGGAATTAGTGCAGGGAGAGCAGGATTAGGCCAGGGGCCCAGCAGTTCCCATCTGCAAAGGACTGGTGCCCCCTTTAGCTGAGCACGAGCACCTGCTGCTCTCCATGTTTGGAAAGGGTTGGCAGGAGGAAGAGTCAGTCACCGGCTGGAGTAGCTGTTGGAGGAGATGGCTTCCTCTGGGGAGATGCTTTAAGGCAGGTGTTGCCCTGACCCTCCCCCGTCCTCCCCCGAACCTCAGCTGGCAGGGCGAGAGCAGCGTGCATCTGTTCTGCAGACGATGGGCAGTGTGCCTGGGAACCAGCGCACCTGGCTGGTCCCTGCCCTGCCACTCCCCGTGAGACCTGGGCAAGCCACCTTGTCTTTCTGGGCCTCGTTTTCTCACCTGTGAAATAAGACAGTGCCGGTCCAGCGGCCCATGCGGCCTGCCTAGCTCTCGTGCTCTTGAGACAGCATGATTCCAACTGGAAGGGAGGGGATTGAGGAGAGAGGATCGACTGGGGATTCCTGCTGGGTTTAAAGGCAGCAACAGCAGAGAAAGAGGCCAAACTGTCACCTATGGGGAGACACTGTTGAATGAACGAATAAATGATGGATGGATGGATGGATGCGTGTGTGTGTTAACATAACGGTAGATGTGCAGACGTGCAGGACGGTTAAGGAGCAACAGAGTTTCCGCCCAAGGACGTGGAAATGATATCACTCAATTTACTTCTGAGAGTAAATCATATAATCCACATAAAATAGATACAGTCAGAATTATTCAAAGATACTTTAAATAATATGAATAGTTAGCTTTCATCCAGGACTTACCACACATCATTCTCTGTGTTTTACAACCATAACCTCCTTTAATCCTCACAATAATATAAAGTAAGTCATATTATAACCCCCAATTTACCTGTGGGAAACTGAAGCACAGAAATGTCCAAGGCCAACCCTGTAGTCTTGCTGCAGAGCCCAGGATCTAACGGCCCTCAGTGCTGCTCCAAGGAGTCAGCGTGGCGCTGAGCCCAGAGTGCGGCTTGGCTGCGACACACCGAGGTGGGTGCTGTTCACCTGAGGCCCCACCGCCATAGCTCCTTCAAGGCTCAGAGTCCTTCTCACCGAGCGAGGCAGAAGGTCTGAGCTCTGGGCCGCCTGGCTTACCCGGCTAGAAACCCTCGGGTTCCCAGCGTCCTGTGCCAGCTCTGTCTTGGGGCCACGCTCACAGCTCTCCCGGCTGCTCGGGGACGCGGAGCTGCCTCCAGGGGCACCAGCAGAGACAGGGCGAGGGGGCAGAAGCTTCTCCCCAGCTCTGCACTGCCCTGCACCACACAGGCCTGGTCTCAGCCCAGGACCCTGACCCACCTCCAGAAGTGCGTTTCCTCACGGTCAAGTGGGTGCCCGGCATCCTACAGGGTGATCCCCTTGGCAGGGAGACCCCAGGTCTTGCACAAGGGCTTGGGGGCCTAGAATTTTGGGTAAGAATTCATGGTGGACTCGGGTTCTTGGGTTGGTTCTTCCACTTAAAACTGACTTCAAGTTCGTCACAGGCCTTTCCCTGATTCCAGGACGCGCCCTCCGGGTCGGACAGGAGAGGCTGAAATAACAGATGAATTCTGTGTCACTCTCATGTGATTTTTGAGCCCACACAATAGCCCTAAGAGGTAAATATGTTACCATTTTTCATCAACGGTACAACACACCATTATTTTATATACCACTAAGAAAAGGGAGGAAGTTACTAATAAAACTTTGACATGCAAGGAATTTTAAGACTCTCCGGATTTCAGAGGTGTTACAACGTGAGAAAATGTGCTTCCTGGAGTGGATGAAATGTGGGATAATCCCTATTTGATAGATTAGGAAAGCTTGACCTTGCTGTAGGCTATCTGCTCAAGGTCACATGGAAAATGGGAAGTGGTTTCCGAGACTTGTTCTGCCGAATGCCAGCGGTGTGTAGGTCAGGAAGGGGGAAGGCCGCCCTCGCAGAGAGGCGCACAGGTCGGTGACGGACCATTTATGGAGGTTAAGACTTTGCCTTGCGCCCCTTTGGGATGCTGCAATTGCGGTGCACTCCAAGGGCAGAGCGGGCATGGCGAGGATGGGCTGGAAGGGCGGGGGCGAAAGGCAGGAAGACCACAGTGAGGAGAGGGAGGAGGGAGCCGAGGGCCTGGGCGGCTCCAGCGCTGAGCCCCATTAACAGGAGGGGAAACTGCTGCTGAGGCGGATCTTCACTGAGATGCGGAATAACAATGCTCTTTGAAAATTGTAAAGCACGCCGCGAATGTTTCCTAACACTACCAGCAAAAATACACAAACCCAAGCTGTTGCGCGGAGCCCATTACGGTATGCTACCACATTCAAAAGAAACCCCAAAATGAACTGGAAAGCAAGTTAAGCCTTTATTTAGTCTCTTGGAAATTGCCAGAAAGGGATTCAACGTCTCCCTTGCTTGTCATGTGTGATACAGTTTGTATCTCTTACAACATCCATCAGTAGCTGCGCTGAAACTGCATTCAGGCTTCAGGCTCAATCTCTCTGTCTCTCTCTCTCTCTCCCCCTCCCTCCGTTTCTCTCCCGCTAAATTCCCAAAACTTAAAAAAAAAAGAAAACCTAGCCCACAATGGCCTTTCCCCTTTCTCACTATTTCTCCCATTTTAGAATCTACCCTTTTTCTCTTGCAGGCAGATCTCTGCCCTTTGGGAAATAACTCAATCTACATTTTCTTCACCCTTAAAAACTCTTCAATTCTATCTCCCATCATAACCACACATCAGGCGGGTGAGGGATCAAAATCTGTCTATCAAGTACAATGTACGTTATTCTGGTGATGGGTACACCGAAACCCTGACTCCTGCATGATGCAATTCATCACATAACAAAAGCCACTGGTGGCTGGGCGGGTGGCTCACGCCCATAATTCTAGCACTCTGGGAGGCCGAGGTGGGAGGATCGTTTGAGCTCAGAAGTTCAAGACCAGCCTGAGCAAGAGCAAGATTCCTGTCTCTACTAAAAATAGAAAGAAATTAGCTGGACAACTAAAAACGGAAAAAATTACCCGGGTGTGGTGGCGCATGCCTGTAGTCCCAGCTGCTCTGGAGGCTGAGGCAAGAGGATCACTTGAGCCCAGGAGTTGAGCCTGGGCGACGTAGCAAGACTCTGCCTCAAAACAAAACAAAACAAAAAAACACTGATACTTCCTAAATTTTTATTAAATAAAATAATAATATTTAACAATAATAATTAGAACATCAACCCCCTAGGCTCTCAGAAGCTGCTTGCTAGGTGGGGGTGTGGGGGGCATGTTAATAATTTTTGTTTCTGGCACATAAACACAATCATCAACAATCTCTTAACCTATCACAGAGCAGACGTTGGACTCTCGGGCAGGTAAGAATAACGCAAAGTGTAAGTTCTCCTGGTGACGAAGCTATTTCTGTATACACGCACACTTAAGATTTCCCCCAAAATTATCCCTCAAAAAAAGGAAGTTGCCTTAAATTCGGGTCCTTACAGAAATCTAGCATATTACAGGAAATTCTCTTGTTATCTTGAACATTAAAATACTATTTTTGAGAAGACACATTGGTCTGAAGCAAAGCAGTCAAAGCTAATTTGGGATGCCTCCTAATACAAACCATGAAAAAGGAGACAGAAACGTTTAGGACAGATTTAGTCCTTTGAGGGAAGGACCTTACAATGGTATGAGAAGTTGTAAAAAAAAAAAAAAAAAAAAAAGTACTTTTTAAAGGCCACTAAAAGCAATGCATTTAGTGCTTACGGTGTCAAAGTCACGAATATGTTTCCCCAGGAGGAATTGTTCCCTGCGTTCCCAATGACAGCAGCATGGATAGTTTCAAAAGACGGTTGCCTTTCAACGAAAATGGGCTGAGGTGTTAAATTGTTAGAAGATTCCTACGAATGTGGACGAGGATGCCGATGTCAGCGAACCACCAGCAGAGTTTGAATGAAATTGCTTTAAGAAACATGAGGGTGGAAAAAAACAAATTTCTAAATTAATATATCCTTTTATATAACATGTGACTTGTAGATATAAAATTTTTTACATTAAAAAATGAGATATTATAAACAGCTATTTTATTTATTTCCCTGAAAGTTTATATATTTAAGTTGGCCTGAAACAATTGGTTTTTGTCTGGGGATGTTTTAAGCCTTTTCGTTGGGAAATGGGAAATTGCTTTGCATTTAGAATTGCATATGTGAATTGGGCATCTATGGGCTTAGCAGGAACAGAATTAATGAGCCTGGAGTTTGTTTTGGTCTGAAGAGAACTAAAACCTGCATTTGCCTGCAATTTCAGGATGACGGCTCTGTCAGAACATGTCAGGTGTCTAGTGTTAAAGACCTTCTTTGTACCCAGGCCAGCTGCTCTACATGCTTGTGTCCCGTGCTGCAACTTGAAGAGCAACACTCGAGATGGAACATTCAAGACAGATGAGGGCCAGGTGAGCCCCTGCACCTGGCGTGGGAAGTGTGGGGTTAGGAATTCCTTCTCTTTGCAAGGTCCATGGAGGACACGTGTGCTGGAGGCCAGGTTGGGGGGGGGGGTGAGTTCCACCACATTGTCCTTTGTTCTTCAGAGATTTAACTCTAAAGAGAAAATGTCCTTGCTGTGGGACAAGCGCCCTGGCTGTCCAGCGTCCTTCAGAGGTGGAGAGAGCAGGGCAGAGTGGGACGGATCAAGGAGCAGGGACGAGAGAGCCGCAGCCCAAAAGGTCACAGGGGAGGCCTTGCCCGGCCACAGAGGTCCTGCCTCCTCCTGCCTTCATAGGTGTAGCCATGAAGGAGTCAAGGTCTAAAGAATTTTCCAGATCAAGCTTTAGTGAATTCTAATTCACCCTTAGCCACATCTCTTTCCAATAATTCACCGTTTTCCCTGTCGTTTAGAAATCCAAACTCACCTTGCGCTCCTCTCCACAGAGCCTGCTTAGTGCTTCTCTTGATGACGAGAAGGAAAAAATTCTTAAAGAAATTTGGTTTCATATTTTGGAAAAAAATTTAAAAACAAGGAAAATCTCTGAATTGGCAACATTTCCACTCTACTTAGAATTCTCCAAAGAATCTTGATTTGAGAGAACAGTTGACTGCAAACCATTTCCTGGTCTAGATGTGCGGCGTCTGGGTTTCAGAGGTCTGTGGATTCCCAGCAGCCCTGCCGGGTCCGCGGGCGCGTGCGGATCCGAGGAAGCTCTGGTTTAGCGGACACACACTTGTGTGGCTCTCACGGTTGTTTGCTTCTGTGGGGCCGGTGCTTCTTAGTGAGAACTCTTCTATTCGAGTTTCAGAAAGAACAGCTCAAACTAGCTTAAATGAGCAAATAAACCAGAAAAGGAGTGGGGTGGGGGGAGTCATTGGTTTATGTAAGGTCAAGGAATAGATTGAGGGGACCTCCAACAATATCATCCTCTCCCTCTCTCTCCCTCCAAATAAAGCCTTCCAAATCTCCAAATCTCCCCCCGCCCCTCCCTGCCTCTCTGTCTCCACCTTTAGCTTCTTCCCGTGTGGGTGTCATTCTCAGACAGGCTGTCCCCCACGATGTGGCAAAGAGGCAAAGCTGAGCACCACCCCAGGATCAGGTCCTGCCACTCAGCGGCCTGGTGGGAAGCAGGTCTCCTTCCACTGTTGTTTCTCAAAGGTCTGGTGCTAGGACTCTCTGGCCTGGCCTGGGTCACGTACAGAGTCGCCCTGAACCAGCCACTGTGGCCCCACCTTGTGTCACATGCTGTCCCCTGGCACTGAGGGTATGTATGGTGGGCAGGGATGGGTTTCTCAGGGAAAAAATAGGTGTTTTCTGTCACTAGAGAAGGGAGAGTGCATCCTGGGCAGGCAACACTATAGACGTCTGTTACTGTCACCATTCTCGTTGTTCACGTGAAGCAGAGAGGCATTGTCCTGGGTCCCGTGGCCAGATCTCAGACCCCAGATCTCATGATCCATTTCCACGCTGGTGGACAGAAATCCATTGACACGCCTTGAAGTGGCTGAAGTGATATCAGGACTTAGCCCATTGCCCTCTGGCTTGACACTCACACCCGCTGTCAGAAATCCCAGCTTGCCTCCATCTAGCCAATCACCCACCGCCACCCCTGCACTGGACCTCGTCCTGCCTTGGCCACCCACGAGGAATGACAAGTATGATGAGTGAGAACAAAGAATGTCTTGCTGTGGAAGGAGCACCGACTAGAGATTTGGAAGGCTTGATACTGACACCTTCTGTGGGACCTTGGCCAAGTCTCTGGTCCTCTCTGACCCTCAGTTTATTTATCTGTAAAATGGACCTGGAGTAGGGTTTGACTAGATCATTTAAAAGATCCTTTTCTACATCATGATTCCATCATCCAAGACAAATATTTTGTGCAACACCTTTCATTTAAAAAGAATATATTCTCAGGTATACAGTCAAGCTTCCTCACGTTCTTCCTGCAGATTTGCCAGGAGGCAAAAGGAAACCACCGAGGGCTTGGTCTCTGTTTCTCCTTCTCAGGTCACCCCAGCTGCCCGGCCATAGGAGTGGCTCAGTAGCTCTCCCCATTTCCTCTTCCTTACCATCGCCCTGCTCTTGGGCATCTATCTGACTGGTACAGTTCTGACCTATTGAAGAGACTGTGTCCATGTTTTGGAGTTTTTTTTTTTCTGGAGACGGAGTCTCGAGCTCTGTCGCCTGGGCTCGAGTGCCGTGGCGTCAGCCTAGCTCACAGCAACCTCAAACTCCTGGGCTCAAGTGATCCCCCTGCCTCAGCCTCCAGAGCAGTCTGCGTTGGTGTTTTTAAGCACCCAGCTGTCAATGCCGGGACTGATTGCCTTATTTCTTTTTCCTCCCCTGGAGTCCAGCGCCCTGCATGTAGTCAGCTTTCAAGAAATGATTCTAACTTGCGCCAGCCCTACCTTTGGGGTGGCTTGAGGGTTAACATTCACTAGGCTGAGAGCAGGCACAATGGATGACAGGCGTTGCTCATTCCTATTTCTAGATGTTTCTGATCAGATTGTTCCAGAGTGGCTGGGAGCCATTGCATAAGCATTACATAGGATATGAATCTGCCTTAGGCTTACTTTGTTAATCAAACCGTCATTTGGTTGTTTTACGGTATATTTTTAAAAACTAATTTCTCCAAATGGTGTCCTCTTTTAGCCTAGTTCCTTACAATGAAAAGCTCCTCTTTTGCATTTGTATGTACTTTCTAGAGATAGAGATGAATTAATTTCATTTCCTTCAAATTTTTATGTCACCTTTAGATTCTACCCCCTACTTCAGGCTGAGAATAGGGAGTTAGATTATCCAGAGCATTAAAGATTTATCTCCTCCATTGCTCTTTATAGAACTTCTCTTATTTCTAAGGAATATCTCATTTGCTTAGGTTATTTTGCAGAAGAAAGAGTTTAAAGGGGATATTAATGTTTTCTGAAGCCCTGTATGAGTTTTCAAAAATCTGTAGGATACTGAGTTTTTAATAGCTCCAACTAATTGCCCTTTTTAAGATTAGATGTTAGGTTGAAACCTTCAGGTTTACCACCATTGAAACCTACTAACAAATCCAGTTTATTTTGAACAAAATATGATTTCAATATGAAAATACCTCCAGGGGACAGCCCTTTGTACAAGAAAGATTTTCCCCTGTTCGGGTTTAAGGAGATCTATAGTAAATCCATCCAACAAAGGAATGTTGGTTGCAAGTGCAAAATTACGTGTGCGGTTTTCCCCTTTGCTGAGAACAGCGTGCTGAATTAATGTGGTGTTTGTTTTCTCCCCACTCAGTTATGATGGTAATGAGGAAGGGGGAGGGCCGTGTGGAGGATGACAGCTGTGGAGACCCAGAAAGGCATTCATTGGCCAGGTCTTACATTTATTACCTATTCCCCACAGTGTCTTGGATGTAAAAATAGAATGGCATGCCCAGAGCAGCACAATGTATATTTGTCTGGGATGATAGAATCATGATGTAGAGAAAGATCTTTTAAATTATCTAGTCAAACCCTTCCCCAGGTCCATTTTACAGATAAATAAACTGAGGGTCAGAGAGGACCAGAGAGTTGGCCAAGGTCCCACAGAAGGTGTCAGTATCAAGCCTTCCAAATCTCTAGTCGGTGCTCCTTCCACAGCAAGACACTCTTTGTTCTTGCTCATCATGCTTGTCATTCATTGTGGGTGGCCAAGGCAGGACAAGATCCAAAATCCCGGTACCCAACCAGGTGCACGTGTTCTTAAAACATACCTGAAACCATATTCAATATGAGAACTTGTCCAGACTGTTTAAAGGGCAATGAATCATGTATTGGCAATGAGATGGTTGTAGACTGGACTATGCTGTGATGTGTCCATTTGATGCAAGGGTGGGCAATGGGAGGGCACGGGGCCAAGGGCAGTGACTCTGGGGTCGGGGGTCCCCTCAGACAGCCTCCCCTGCCTCCTGCTCCTCTTCCCCCCGCCCCTCTCGCCCCATCTCCGCCTCTGCTGCCTCTCTCCAGCGCCATCGTGCACTGTCCCTGAGGACAGGGGAGGTTAGGATTTTCATGTCACATCATACAGTTTCCTTTCAGATTAAGTATTCACTGAGGAAAATGAAAAGAATTAGTAACATTCATTGAACACATAGAAAAATTTCATCCTTAATGCAGACCCGGTTTAGAATTTTCTCTCAGCCACTTACAGATAGAGTTTTAAATGATTAAATCGTGTATCTATTACTCTGCAGCTGTCATTTTAATATAACATAAACATCTTTCCAGATCAATATGTAGTATCCATCAATCTAAGTTATTTTTTAAAATAAGTACTAAGTATTCTTCAGTGTGTATATACCATAATCAGCTCAGCTACTCCTCTGTTCATGAACGGTAGTGTTAGGTTTGCCATTGCAAACAATGCGGTAATAAAGTGCCTAGCCCAGTGTCCACCATATATTAAGTCCAAACGTCAGGTTCCCTATCTTCCTTAGCTATTCTGATGCCTTCACAGTCAGAAAGGGAATTAGAATGGAAGTTGAGGTTAGCAACTCCAAAGACCCACTACTAATCATTTTGTACATCGATCCTCATTGAGTTCATAGGTTTTCCTTGGTTTCTGAACTTGCATTTAACACTAGTTCTTTCCCAACTTTATTTCAAAGGCAGAGATCTCAAAATGTTAAATCTGTCTGAAGCAGCTCTACCAGCAGCAGGAAAATGCTCCAAGAGTGGGACAGGTGAAGCAGTAAGCCCCAGCTTTGACTAAGACGGCCATTGTTTCTATTTTGAAATGGTGGTGAGGAAAAGCAAGTCAAAGCCCTGGAAATAAACAGAGCCCGGAGTTTCGATCCAATAGACAGAGAGACATGGAAGTTTCCTTTACTGAAGCGTAGAAAATATGCTTGTCTTGTTTTATGATGTCTTCACATCCTAACTTTCGATCCATACAACTGACTTCTTCCTCTTTTGAATGCCTATTTGTTGCCACATTAGGACAGATCGGTAACTGTAGTAACTCCTTTGAAGTCTTTAACCTATCCAAGAGCGTGAACTTTGGAATACTCAGAAATCTGGATTTGTAACCTGGCATGGCTCTTTTTTTGTAGTGACAGGGTCTCACTATGTTGCCTGGGCTGGTCTTGAACTCCTGGCCTCAAGCAGTCCTCCTGCCTCAGTCTCCAAAGTGTTGGGATTACAGGCATGAGCCACCATGCCCAGCCTATGGCTCTTATTTACTAGTAATTGACACTCAGGGAAATTCTCAGCCTGAGTCTTCACCTCTTCAACTCTAAAGCAGAGATAACTCATTAGATCTGGCATGGGCTACTACACAGTTTAAACCAAAGCAACATATAGCAAGTCCTCCTCATTCCAGGACAGCAACAAATGGAGACGCTGGGCCTGGTGTGTTAAATAGCATATAACATGCTCTACCTTATGGCTTGCGATTTATTTGTTGCCCTTCATTGAATTCCCATAGAAGTTAATCCTTTCAGAGCTGGCTGTTGGCTTCACATCTCAGGAAACCAAAGTCATGGCATAGAGAATTCACCCAAAACTTAAACATTGGTGCTTCTTGGGATGTCTGCTGGAGGCTGATGGCTGTGGGCGAGTTCTGAACAGCTGCCACGATCGCCTTGCTAGTTCCCATTGTGAAACATATGTTTAACAATTACTAGCAATAAAGTATTGAGAAGAGTACTGTTCTAACAAATCTTTTTAAAAATGGTTCTCTCCCCCCCAGGTTGGTCAGGGTCAAATATGGTCTTACAAGTTTTGGGAGAGAGAGAGAGAGAACCCTTAAAAAAACAAACAAACAAAAACCACAGCACAAGGAAAGGCAAGTGGAGATCATTCACATATAAGACGCGACACTGGAAGCAAAACAATAATGTTCCGGGGGATGGTGGTGGATAGATGACTGATGCCCCCGTTTCGTTGTTGAATGTTGAAGACTTACCACCTCTTCCCAAAGACAGAGCGTCTCCACGCAGAGCTCACAAAGCGAGGTCACTACGGGGGATGAAGGAACACTGCAGCTTACCTGATGATCAGCTTCTTGGAGGCTTGTAGTGATCCTGAGCTCATTTCTTTCTAAAGTACACTCTCTTCCAAAAATGACCACTATTGCACACTCCAGCCTAAATATACTTAGTTCCTATTTACGATGGTTTCCAGGTCTTTCAACAAGCTGGTTACTTTCCTTTGGATCTAAGTCAGTTATTATGTTTTAAAAAAGAGGTTACTTAGGCTGCTTACATTTGCTACTATTAATATCATCCATGATGCATGACTGTATGCATAAATGTCCACATTTCAGATTACAGAGAAAAAATTGGAAACCATCCAACAATTGGGAAGAGCTGAATAAATAATGATATGGCCATATGATGGAGTATTTGCAGCCATTAAAAGATGTTTACAAACATGGGAAGATTTCCTGTAAAGGCACAATACAAAATTGTATACATATAAATTATATAAACATTACATTGAAAAAAGATGAAAATAGGCCAAAATGATAGAAGTACTACATTTAGTAAGCCCATTTTTCTGTTTCTTTATGTTTTTCCATGCATTACAAATTTTCTATAATGTACATTACTCATTAGAGGGGAAAGTCAAAAAAAAAAAAGGGGGGGGAATGTTTACTGCAGGAAGGGCTCTAAGCAGGATCTTTCTTACCAGAATAAAGCTGGACCATCACCTTTAAGTTTTTATTTTTTATTGATAATCTTTGTACATACTTATGGGGTACATGTGATATTTTGATACGTGCATACAAAGTGTAATGATCAAATCAAGGTATTCAGGACATCCGTCACCTCAAACATTTATCATTTCTTTGTGTTGGGAACATTTCAAATCTTTTCTTCTATTAATATTTTGAAATATACATTCTTTTTTTTTGTTAGATACAGTATGTAATCATAATGTATACATTATTTCTTGTACAATGATATGAAATAATATGGGAAATATTCATGATAAATTATTAAGTGAACAGTGCAAGTTAAAAACAATAGTTTCATATTTTTTCCCCACCCCCCCTTTCCCGAGTCAGCACCTTCAAGTGTTACCAATCCCCAAACGGTGCGCAATGCACTCATTGTGTAGGCATACACCCATCCCCTCCCCCACCCCCCACCTCAGTCTGATGTCCAATTGGTGTCGTTCCCAGATTTGTATTTAGGTGATGATCAGGGAAACCAATTTTCTGGTGAGTACATGTGATGCTTGTTTTTCCATTCTTGGGATACTTCACTTAATATGATGGGTTCCAACTCTCTCCAGGAGAACCATAGAGATGTCGTATCTTCATCATTCCTTATAGCTGAGTAATATTCCATGGTATACATATACCACAGCTTACTAATCCAATCATGTATTGATGGGCATTTGGGTTGTTTCCACATCTTTGCTATTGTGAATTGTGCTGCTATAAACATTTGGGTACACGTGCCTTTGTTACAGAATGACCTTTTTTCCTTTGGGTATATGCCCAGTAATGGGATTGCTGGGTCAAATGGCAGGTCTACTTGAATCTGTTTAAGATACCTCCATAATGCTTTCCACAGGGGTTGCACTAGTTTGCAGTCCCACCAGCAGTGTATTAGTGTTCCTGTCTCTCCACACCCATGCCAACATGTGTTGTTTTGGGTTTTTTTGATAAAGGCCATTCTCACTGGGGTTAAGTGATATCTCATTGTGGTTTTGATTTGCATTTCCCTGATGATTAGAGATGTTGAACACTTTTTCATATGTTTGTTAGCCATTTTTATATCTTCTTTTGAAAAATTTCTATTCATGTCCTTTGCCCACTTTTTGATAGGGTTGCTTGATTTTTTCTTGCTGATTTTCCTGAGTTCTAAATAGATTCTTGTTATCAGTCCTTTATCTGATGTGTAGTATACAAAAATTTTTTCCCATGAAATATACATTCTTATTAACTATAGTCATCCCATGCTACTGAATGCTAGAACTTATTCCTTTTATCTAACTGTATGTTTGTACCCATTAACCAACCTCTCTTCATCCCCACCCCCCACCACACACACCCCCTTCCCAGCCTCTGGTAACCATCATTCTACTCTCTACTTCCATGAATCAATTTATTAGCTCCCACATGTAAGGACATGTGATATTTGTCTGTCTGGCTTATTTCACTTAACGTAATGACCTCCAGTTCCATCCACGTTGCTGCAAATGACAGGATTTCATTCTTTTTTGAGGCTGAATAACATACCACTACGTATACATACCACATTTTCTTTATCCATTCATCCATTGATGGACACTTACGGTTGATTCCATGTCTTGGTGATTGCAATGCTGCAATAAACATGGGGGTGCAGGTATCCTTTTGATATGCTGATTTCCTTTCCTTTGGATAAATACGCAGTAGTGGGATTCCTGGATCATAAGGTTTTTAGTTTTTTAAGAAATCTCCATGCCGTTTTCCATAACGGCTGTACTAATTTACATTCCCACCTCCAGTGCATAAGAGTTCCCTTTTCTCCACATCCTTGCTTGGCATTTATTTTTTGTCTTTTTGATAATAGCCATTCTAATTGGGGTGTGATAATAGCTTATTGTGGTTTTGATTGGCATTTCCCTGATGATTAGTGATGTTGAGCATTTTTTCATAAACCTATTGGCCATTTGTATGTCTTCTTTTGAGAAATGTCTATTCAGACCCTTTGCCCAGTTTTTAATAGGATTATGTTTTCTGCTATTGAGTTCCTCATACACTCTGGATACTAGTCAGTCCCTTGTCGCATGAATAGTTTGTAAATGTTTTCTTCCATTCAACGGGTTTTCTTCACTCTTTGTTTCCTTTGCTGTGCAGAAGCTTTTTAGCTTAATATAGTCCCATTTGTTTATTTTTCTTTTTGTTGTCTGTGCTTTTGAGATCTTAGCCATAAAATCTTTGACTAGACCAATGTCCTGGAGCATTTCCTCTGGGTTTTCTTCTAGTAGTTTTATAGTTTCGGGTCTTACGTTTAGGCCACCCTTAAAGTCTACTAGTAATTACAGAGTCCATTAGTTATTAGCGATGTGGCCTTAAGCCCATTACCGTTTCTGGCAGCCATCTTATACTCAGCTTATGCCTACAATTCTAGGCTTTATCTCTCCATTATGTGTTTGTGCCTTTGATTTAGAAAGACAGGTGACATCATTTTCTTAGATCTATCCCATTGTCCAAACTTGTTAGGATCCCTTTAGGTACCAATTTTGTCTTATACAAGAGCTACTTCTTCCAGTAGCAGATCATTTGTAAATTTTCTTAACCTGCCACAAATATCCTCAACCAGAAAAAATTGATTAAAATGTCAAGTAAAAGGAAGACAAAGCCTGTGAATTCAGACAAGCGCAGATCCATCAGTGAGCAACCTTTAAAAATAGCTTTGGACGGTTAAGAAACCCACTTGACCAAATCCTAATGCAACCCCACGTCTTCCTCTTATGAGATTTTATGAGAAATTGTTAGATGGCTTTTTGGAGCCAACATATAAGCATTTCCTGGAAAAACTTGTTCAAAGATTCTCATGCAGCCTGTAGATTTTCTTATTTTTGACTAAAGGACACTGTTTTCTAGTATTCTGTGGAAATAGCATAAAATCAGCAGTAAAGATGAAAAGAGACTGTTTTTCTAAATTAATGTATTATCACATTGACCAAACAAGAAAGTTTGCTGCATTTAAATTGTCTTAGGAAACGTCTAAAGATAAAAATGTTTTAGATCTACACTGGGTCAGATGGTATAAATTCCACTGTTATCAAGAGGAAATTCTGAGTAACACATCGGAAGTTACTTTGAAGGATTCTTGTCTAAAAGCTAAAAGGATAAATATTAGAGCTTCTTTTTGTGGATCAAGATGGCATGGTGAAAGTACTGACTCACCAGTGATCAGTTGTGTGACTTTGAAAAAGCCACTCAGACCCCCCCCAGAGCGAGTTTAAGTTGTAAAAATGAGGTGATCCCGAGCCTTTACAGTTGTAATGAAGATGGAATGGGACAATATGGCAATTAATAATCATTATTGTGTAATAAGGTGCTTACCATGGACCACACACACCAAGTGCTTTCTATGGTTCACATTACTGAATCCTCACATGACACTAGAAGTGGTACGAGACCATCCCCATATATTTGAAGTGCTAAGATACAAAGTAACTGACCCAATTCACAATAGAAAGTGGTGGCCTGGGCATTTGAAGCCCCCGACTCCAGAGCCTGTGCTCTTGGCCACTGAATCTATAAAGCAGATATTTGTTGTGGGTCTTCTTTGCCTCCCATTCTTCTACCTTTTGGTAAGAGGCCCTTAAATTCTTAGGGAGAACTCTCCCTACTTGTGTCTAACCTTGGTTAGACAGAGTTGGCACTTAACAAAAGCCAGGCTGGAGCCAGGCATGGCTGTAATCCAAGCTACTCGGGAGGCTGAGGTGAGAGGGTTGCTTGAGCCCAGGAGTTTGAGAGGGACCCTGTGCCTCCAAAAAAAAAGCCAGGCTGAATTTCCCTCATGATATTGTATGTTGAGGGACCCAATTTGTAGTTGATATATTCCCTTAGAAGTGCTTTGAAAGGCTGTTAGGCCTGGATCCCAGAGCTCCCTGGGGTTCTTTTCCCAATAAACTCCTTTTTTTCCCAGTTAGCCAGAGACAGTTTCTTTTGCTCAGAACTGAAGAACTCCAGTAATACATCAAAACCACTACACACGGTAACATCTATCACATGTGAGAATTGGAGGACTAACAACACACTCTAAGCCTCAGTTTCCTCATCTGTAAGTGGGGATAATGACGGTAGCCACAGTGTCATGATTAAATGAGACACGTAAAGCATTTAGCACATCTGGGACACAGAAAATACTCAGTAACAGCTACCATTGCTAAGAGCTCAGTTCTTTTTTAGTAAATGGGCACTTGAGCAGTTATTCCCATTAGGTGAAACAAATCTCTAAAATGGAAATAATTACGGTCCTATAGACTCCGTTTTCTCACAGGTAGGAATAAGTTCTAATAATTATTATACAGTTGCCCACATTTGTTACATAATTGGACTCCATCCTGAGCTTTCCAAAGAATCATTTGTCCAGGGGCATGACATTATTCCTCCCACTACAAATTGTTCAGATTGAAGAATAACTGACTGTTTAATAAAGGAACACCTCAGCACTCAATATAGTGAACTTGGTCCTGACACTCCTAAAACTCAAGAGTTAAGGGGGTGGATGATGCAAATGATGAAGTGACAGGCAAAGTTTTTTGCAAGGACAGTTATAAAATAATATTAACACATTACTTAAGATCTTTAACTGCTAACGTGTTCCGGCTTGGAGAGCATTTTGGATTGAGATTGCTACTCCTGCCATAACCATTACCTGTCTCAAGATTGGGTTTACACCTCCCTCCTTTTCATACTTTCCTCCACCAACCCCACTCCACAGCGATCATTATTTTGACGCTTGCTTGAACATTATACCCAAGTAATCAGGAAAACATTTTAACAAAATAAGACAAAAACTCAAGACTATACAGTTCTATTCAAAGTAAAAACCTATTCAGAATCCATGCTTATTTCACCTTGGCTAGAGCACCACGTAAATTGGAACATCTATTTTGGCACCACCATCTGAACCTAAGGTACTTTCTTTAAAATACCCACTGTTGGGTTCAGTTGGCAGGTGCTGCCATGGATTGGGGAAAGGGAGGAAACCCAGTACTCGCAGCAGCAATGTACAGGGGGCTTGGAGCAAAGGAGCCAGCCCTATGGTCAGGAGATTGGATAATCACAAGAAGAGCAAACAAATAAATATATCAAAGACTATGGGAGTCCAGTTTTAACATAGGGTAAAAGTTACAAATGTGGAAAAGTAGAAGACTAGGACAAACCCTATGGCAGCAGTCCCCAACCTTTTTGGTACTAGGGACTGGTTTCATGGAAGACAAGTTTTCCATGGATGGTAGGGAAGAGGGTAGGGAGGAGGCGGAGCTCAGGCAGTGAAGCACGACCTGGGGATTGGGGACCACAGCCCTATGGAGTAGAAGTGGAATAGGAGATCACTGTGGACTTGTGCTTTCTCACATATATAAGTGGATGGATGAGAAACAAGCGCAGATACATATATTTCCACATTTGTCCACTGACAGTACCTGGTAGCGATGATAGCACAATGGTAATGGTCACAGCCTAGCACCCAGGTCTTGGTTCTAAACCATTCTCCCCTAAAATGAACCAGGACTCTCTGGGGAAATGGCTGATCTCAGGACTGGGATAGGGAAAAAACAAGAGCCTGAAACATCTTGTGGTATCAGAAAGGAAGGAAGTGCTAAAAGAACCATGAGGACACGTCAAAAGGACACAGGAGCCAGCTTGAAAGCGCTCCCACTAGCCAAATCTGGGACAACTGGAGCATCAAAATAAATCATGATCATTTGTAGATTACACAATAGGAATCCATGTCCCATACCGATATAAATATTGAATAAATAAATGGGGAAGAAGAGAAAGTGCTATCTTACAGAATGCCAATTAAATGTAGAAGCAATGGGGGAATTAGAAAAATCACCACTTGGCAATAACTGATTCAGATCAGAATCATCAATGGATGCTCAAACTAAAGAATAAAAGTTTGAGAAAGAACAGAATATTGACATAGTTTCAAAATAGCTCCCCACAAAATACCTATTTCTCATTAATCAATAAATACCTACAGTAATCATTTCACCATGGATAGGTATATCAAAACATCATGTTGTACTCTTTTAAATACAAAAAAAAAAAAAAAAGTGGGATAAATACTTAGTAACTTCGCAATGAAGAAATCTTGAAGACATCATAACCAACTGTTAAAAATTAACATTACCAGTAATGGGAAAAGTTGACACTATGTGCCTCCTAACACAATGTGGAGAAGAATACAGCATCACTTCTCTGGTATTCCTGCCCAAAATTCATCACCTGAATCTAACATAAGGAAACATCAGATAAAGAGAGGGTCATTCTACAAAGTAATTGGCCTGCACTCATTGGCCTGCACTCTTCAAAATATCAAGATTATAAATAAGGAAAAACCAAGGAACTGCTCCAGATTGAGGAAAACTAAAGGGAAAACATAATTAAATGCATGCATCATCCTGAATTGGATCTTGGATCAAAAGATCCAAAAGAAAGGGTAACCATAAGGACATTTTTGGAATAAATAGCAACATTTGAATAGGGTTTGCGGATTAAATGGTAGAATTTTATCAATATTGGTTTCCTGATTTTGATAGAAGTACTGTGGTTATGCAGGTGTGTCCTTATTTTTAAAAAATATACATAGAAGTGTTTAGGACAAATGGGACATCATAACTGCAACTTAGTATCAAATCATTCAAGAAATAATGTACATAGAGACAGAATGGTAAACACAGCAGAATGTTAACAAAAAAGGAATCTAGAGGAAGGATATACAAGATCTTTTAAACTATTCTTGTAACTTCTGAAAAAATGTAAAATTATTTCAAAATAATAAGTTAAAAAATAAGATAAAGACAAGTGGTCTCTGAGCTATCAGGATTTTATTACTGATTACCACTGGTTTTTATTACTATTAGAAAAATCTCTGCCTATGGTTTCATTATCTTAGGTAAAAATATTCAAAAGAATAGTTGAAATAAAGGTGAAAGAAGCTTTTCTTAATGGGCAATAATATTGATATAAAATTCTGCTTAATAGTTTAAAATGCACAATGTTCTGAATCCTCATTAAACATACTTCTTCCTGCATGTGTGTCTCCTTAAAAAAAAAAATCACGAATATGAGATATTGAAAACCCGTGAGAATTTGAATTCTGTACATTTAGGATAAGGAATTTGTTTTTTCTTATAACTGATAAAGGATTTACACAATTGCTTTAGACATTTATGTTTGTTGATATTTAAATATGAAATTTCAAGGTGGACATGGTGGCTCATGCCTGTAATCCCAACTACTGACTCGGGAGGCTGAGGCAAGAGGATTTGCTTGAGCCCAGGAGTTTAGGCCAGTCTGGACAATACAGCAAGACCCTGTCTCTACTAAAAAAAAAAAAAAAAAAAAAATTAGTTGAGTGTGGTATCAAGTGCCTGTAGCCTATAGTCCTAGCTACTTGTGAAGCTAAGGCAGGACTGCTTGACCCTGGCAGTTCAAGGTTACAGTGTGCTATGATCATGCCACTGCACTCTGGCCTGGGTGACAGAGCAAGTCTGTGAGAAAGAGGGAGGCAAGAAGGAAGGGACACTGGATTCTATAAGATATAAGGCTGGGTTCCAATTCCAACTCTGCCTTTAACCAGCTATATGGATCTCAAGCAAATCCCTTTCCTTTCACAGGCCCATTCATTCAATACTAAAATAAGCGGGTTGAACTAAATGAGTTTTACAGTCCCTTTTAGCCATAATATCCTAAGATATTAAGTTGTAAATTCCAACTGCTTCCCCCTACATTAAAAGTAAGTAGGCTTTTTTGAAGAAATTGATAAGCTGATTCTAAAACTCATGGAAAAATGCAAGGTGAGTGATAGGTACACTAAAGGCCTCGACTTCACCACTACACAATCTATAAATGTAATGAAATTCACCTTGCACCCCTTAAATCTATTAAAATTTTAAAAAGGAAAAAAATAAAATTGTAAGGAACCCAAAACAGCCAAAAACAATCTTGAAAGAGAACAAAGTTGGAGAATTCATACTTCCTGATTTCAAAAGTTATTACAAAAGCTACAGTAATCAAGACAGTATAGTACTAGCATAAAGATAGAAATATAGATCAATGTAGCAGAATTGTGAGTCCAGGAACAAATCCAAACATTTTTGGGCAACTAATTTTCAAGAAGGGTGGCAGGACAATTCATTGGGGAAATAAAGTCTTCTCAACAAATGATGCTGGAACAACTACATATACACATGCAAAAGAATGAAATTGTACCCCTACCTCACACCATATACAAAAATTAATTCAAAATGAATCAAAGACCTAACTCTAGGAGTTAAAACTATAAAACTGCTAGAAAAAAAAAATTGGTGTAAAATTTCATGACCTTGGATGAAAGAATGGTTTCTAATACATGAAACTAATAGCATAAGGAACCAGGGGGGGGGGGTGGTTAAAAACCAAATAAATTGAACTTTATCAAAATTAAAAACTTTTGCGTTTCAAATTATACTATCAAGAAAGTGAAAAGCCACAAATGAGATAAAATATTTGCAAATCATATATAATGGTTTAGTATCCAGAATACATAAAACACTCTTATAACTCAACCATAAAAAGATAAATAAACCAAATTAAAAACAGAAAAAGGATTTAAACAGACATTACTCCAAAGAAGATATACAAATAGCCAATAACGACATGAAAAGATGCTCAACATCATTAGTTATTAAAGAAATGCAAATCAAAACCTCAATGAGATACTTCTTCACTCTCATTACGATGACTACAAAGCAGCATTCTTTATAATAGCCAAAAATTGGAAACAACCCAAGTGTCTATCAACGGACAACTAGATAAACAAAATGTGGTATATCCATACAATGGAATATTACACTGACACATGCTACAACATCAATGAACTTTGAAAACATTATGCTAAGTGAAAGAAGTCAGACATAGAATACTATATATTATAACATCCCATTTTTATGAAATGTCCAGAAAAAGCAAATTCAAGGAGGTAGAAAGTAGATTAATGGTTGTCCGGAGCTAGAAAGGACGGAGAATGAGGTGTGACTGTTAATGGGTATAGGCCCTATAGGGTTTCTTTTTGGGGTGATGAAACTGTTCTGGAATTATATAGTTGTAGTGGTCATACAACTCTGTGAATATATCAAAACCAAAGAATTGTATATTTTAAGAGTGAATTTTATGTTACGTGAATTGTATCTTTATTAAAAAAAAAAAAAAGGTGAATTGCCCACCTTGGAAAACTGACTTCCTTACCTGTCTCAGGCCACCTAGAGATTCATGAAAATACAGAAAGGTTTGCAATGATATCTGACATTAATAATCCCACTGTAACAAATACAATAAAATTTTTTAACCAAATAATTTGCTAATCAGATGATAGTCTACATGTTGCACTTATTCTTGCTTCTAAACAATAAAGGTCTGAAAGTTTCTCTGAGTTCATGATTTCTTTCACAGTCGTTTTTAAAATTTGTATTTTTCTTAAGTAACTGAAACTAAGTTTTCATGTTTCTTAAGTAACTGAAGCTAAGTCTTCATGTTAGAAATTTTGGTAATATTGTCATCTAGAAACAGGTGCAAGTATTACTCCTGCAATGACATTATTTAGCATAGCCATCTTCAAGCAGTACTTTAAAATTTAATTCCTGTTCATAGGACAAGAAAAAGGCTAGGCAAGAAATAATTTTTCAATATTGCTAGTACAATGTAATATGTATAACCAGATGCTTTAAGCCATGAAACAAATGCAGATTTTCTTGCCTCTAGAATATAAATAGGATTATAGGCTGACTCCATACAGTAATAAGGGTTTAAGTGAAATTTTTTCAAAGCACTAAAAAGAAAACATACTCTTTATATTCATCTTTCATAACATCGTTTTGTATATCTGCTTTTCAGTATCAGAAAGCTGTAAACTTTGCATTAGCACTATAATCCACAATAGAGGCTTTGTAAGCATTTGAAACAGAATGAAATATTAATTCTAGTCTGATATCATTGGGTTGTACCATACATAGTTCCATATAAGTTAAACAAGAAGACTGATCCTCCTAAAAATGCTAAGTGTAAAAAGGAAGCCTATATACTTGCGAAATAAACACCAAAGCCTGCCATGATTAAGGTACTTTCTAAAAAATTATCAACAAATTACAATAGAGCGACATGGTTTTCATTGCTTAGTTCAATAAAAATTCCATGTATTGTTTTTACTCTTGAACACAAGTGGTTTATAATATATCAGGATGGTTAGCCGCAAGAAAGACATGAACACAGAAAGGATAACCTTTATCCAACTTCAGCATTATTTTTGTAGTGATGTGTATAAAATCCAACTCCTACTTGGGTAACCTTAAGAGAGCACAAGCCTAAGAGATGAAAACATTTACACATTTTAATTAAATTATACCATTACCTTATAAAAAACGCGAGGTTCAATATTTGTAGTCTTAAAAACTGAGCACTAAACAGTTTCCAATACAGTAACCTAGATGATGGTTAAGATGTGTCTAAAATGTATGCTATGCAGAGCCCTTAAGACTTTAACACATCATGGAGTTCTTCTGAATTATGTACATTCAAATGATGATATTGTAATTCAAACTGAAAAACAAAATCATAATAAAACAAGAAATAGGAGAAAGAAAAATTGATTTCTGAACCAAATGTGTACTACCTTACTCTAGAGTGAATCATTAGGAAATACAAGCATGGAGCAGATATGCTCCATGTCAAAACAATTGCATATTCAAATTAGAAGAGTCATAGCATGTATTTTTTTTGTTGTTTTCTTAAATAAGTGTCAAAAAACTGTTGTATCTGTTTTTTTTTTTTGTAGCATGCTTTTTCTAAATAATTCTCATTTTTCATTCCAGAAAATATAAGAAACAGTTTGCAAAAACTCTTGCAAACATATTTCTCTAAGGCCATGAACTGGTTTGCTAAGTTGCATTGTTTTATTCAAGTAAAAAGCCCTTCTAGAATAATGGGTCTGTAAAGGAAACCAATCACCTTCAATTCTTGGGCCTGTATACTTGCTAGGAGCACTATCACTCTGAAAGCCAAAAGCTATCTAGTGCTCATTTGAGCATTAGCAAAATGTTCTCTATTAATATTTACATTTTAAAAATCTAATACATGTAAGTTTTTCTGGCAGATTCTTTTCATATGTTACAAAACAAAACAGTAAAAGCTTTGAGTAAGGTAAGAATCCTTTTTTCTTAGAAAGGTCAAGCAGATACTTCTTGACACCATGTCCTTTACACAATGGCATATTGTTCATATAAAAGGTCTCTTATCCTATAAAAATCTTGACAAAGGCAGCCTTCCAATCCGATGCGTCCAGTTTCAGTCTAGAAACCAAGTTAAAAAAAATTCTTTAGTACATTTTTCTATTCATTAATAAATATGCAGATATAATAACCAAAATACATGAAATAGATTACTTTATGATTAGTCAGGAAATGGGTTGCTCTGATTCACAGAATATGGATGTAATACTTAAGTCATGAATTTTACATAGACACATAAATGTCAGGGGATTCAAATAACAAAAATTTCCAATAAAATTATATATCATTTCTTCCAGAGCCTTCAACAACTTTTATTATGACTATAAATTACTGATCTTCAGTTTTTTGAAATTACCAATCAAGTATTACAGAATTCAAAATGACAAAACATCAGAAGTATGCATTCCCTTCAGCTCCTATTAAAAACACACTTACTCTACGGACTGCTACTTGATTGTTGCAAACAAGCACACCTCCTACAAATTCAGCTTGAATCCCCTCCCGTAAAAGAACTTGCTTGAAGTCTGATAATCTTGGTTCGTTCATAAAAACTGACTGATGTCCAGGAACCTTAGATAAGGGCAGAGGGGAAAGAATAACTTCAAATAAAACACCAGACACATACCTGTATTGAATAAAGTAAAACACTACATGATCTCTAAGATATCTTCTATTATTCCCTGAAGTCCTTTGACAGATTATTTCAAGACTATAAATCACATTCCAAGTTGTTATTCTGAATTTTACCCCATTACTTAACATTACAAAGCCTTTCACATTTTCTGAATGTTTCACAATCAATTTCATTAGTCATACTTCATAATAACAGAGAGACGTTTAGTAATGTTAAGCTCTTCACTCACCCACTTGCCTAAAGGGGTCAACTAGAGTGCCAGTAGGCAGAACTGAACCAAAAATTCATTTTCCAGATCCCACTCCTTTGCTTAGTTCACAGGATAATTCTTCCCTAATCCCATTTCCACTGTCCCTTCATCCTTGGAGGAAATGCAACAGATGCCACAAGTTTTACAACCAGAAAGGAAAGTGGTTCTTGCCTAATGCTGCTCTTTTGAAATTGCTTAGAAAACCACTAGCTTTAGCACAGAGAGAAAAAAGATGCTAATCCCTCCTCCCAATTTCAAGAGTAGTACTAGCAGGGAATCCAAAGACAGAGGAGGCTCGCTCTCTCTCTATTCTTAATTTCATAGCAGGGCTGAAGACATCACTTTATGTGCATGTAGGACTCTTACAGTTTTAATATTGTTTTAAGTTTAATTACCTAGAGTCTTTGTTAATTAACTAGATACTGCTTGAGAACATGTAAATACTAGACTAAAATTATATCTATGTTTAATAACAGATTTCTAACTATAACAAAACCAAAAGTGATTTGAACGGAATTGACAATATATAAAAATGGAATGCAACAGTAAGACACTCTTAAAAGACTACAAATCTCCTGATTAGAAGCAGGTAGGTAAGCCTCACAATCATCAAACTTAATATTTAAAAATCCATACTGAAAAAAAGGTCAGTATGGATTTACTTTTTACAGTATGTACTTTTAAGGTACAAAACAATTATGTACCTTAAAAGATTTGCTAAAGGTTTCCTGTAAATTGTTATCATTCCCTACCCATACGGAATTGCTGCACACGCGGACGCACACAAACATGTCTTCAGTAATCTTTTTTAAAAACTTCCAAATCAGCCTAAGTGTGACATATTTTAAATGGTTAAAAACACAAAAGGAAAACTAGAAGGATGACAAATTAAGGAAGAAAGAGAAAAAGCACATGCTTTTTATTTTATTTTATTTTTTTACCTCATGGGGTGGCAAGGGTTCCAAAGTCGGAATGATTTCACTTTCTTCACCTGTTTCTTTCTCATCATCTCCAAACAGACTTTTCATGGCCTTTTGTTGCGCTATAACGCTAGAATCTGAAGGGGCATCTACTTGCATTTCTGAGTCTTCTCCATCATCCTTCAGTTCTCCTTCTTCTAAAATAACGCCTGTGTCCACTTTGGAAACTCTCATGTCTAAGACACCATCTATCCAAGCTAATTCAGCATCTTTTGCCTTACAAAACTGAAGGGAGCTGACAAGAGAGTCTTTTAATCTCACCTAGATACGCAAAGGGGAGGGGGAGAAATAAAACCCACAGAATATAGATTAACAAATTAAATATAAACCAATTATTATCATTTTCTAGCTCTGGTAATGTGATTAAAATTTGAAAATCTTTCACTCATCTGATCCTCACAATGACAATACCTAATTGCCTGTAAGATCATTAGGGCCCCTACTTGCCAAAGTAGTTCTTAATCCTGACATTGGAATCACATGGCAATTAAAAAAAACAATGAATGCCAGGGCCTTCTCTCCAGTGTTTCTAATATAACCGGTGAGATTAATACCAGAGCACCGAGTCCCTCTGGCCCCCAGAAAAGCTTCCCAGACGATTCTCCTGTGCAGCCGAGGCTGAGAACCACTGGTAAGTCTCATCCTCTAGCACTTGGTGTACTTCAGGAGTACTGAACTGCTTTTACTTTTCTAATATACCATAGAGTTTCACACCTCCATATTCTTGAAACGTTGCTTCCTCTTACTCTGCCCAGAGTAATTTTTCTGCCTGGTAAATTCCAACCCATTTCTTCCAGATATAGACATCACTTCTGTTTTAAATTGACACCGTCTCCCTTTACCAGATAGGAGTTAATCTCTCCACTGTGCTAGTCCTGAATTCTATGCCTATTTCCATTTGTTCCAATTAGGAGTAGAGCCTTAACGAATTTTTCTAGAACTTTTGAATTCTTTAACACTCATCATTCCCCTCACCCTCTGTACTTTTGCAAATATTGTTCCCTCTGCATGGAACACTCTTTCCCCTTCTCTTTCCTACTCTATCCACCTGACAATCCAACTACACATCTGTTAGGACTCAGCTTAGGTTATCACTTCTTTCAGGAAACCTTTTCTAAACCTATGAATTTGATTTGGGTCCCTCCCCTTTACACTCTCATAGCATCCTAAACTTCTCTCTCAGGGGTATGACAATGTGATAAATGCTATTTCCTTTTTGTAAGCCCCATAGACCATGAGATCTGCTAGGGCAGGGGACCATGTCTGACTCACTCATCCCTGTATTTCTAATGTATCTGTCCTAATCTGCAACAAAAAGTATTTATTTCTACTCAGTGCCAACTGCCAGCATATTTACCTGGTAGATGTGTGTTTCACTAGTGGCATCAACTGTTTCATGTAGCTTTGGCATGTACACTTTAATATCTTTTCCACCAAACGCACGGCAGCACTCTGCCAGATCTTGACTGGCCTCTGGTGGGCCATGGACAATGATCAACTGTCGTGGCTTCATCTGATTAATGATTTTTTTAATGGAATCCCCATCAGAGCGTCCTTCATAGTCTATGTAAGTAACCCTGGCTCTGTAATTAGACACGATTACTCAAGATTACTTTTCTGATAACTCTTTAAAAAAATGGCTTTTATCATCAGGAAAAAAATGTATACAATATATAAAATAAGGATTTGAGAAATATACATGTATTATATTGTTAATATGTATTATTTAGGTCTTAGCTATGCCCCAAAATATATTATTTAGGTCTTAGCTATAATTGGACAAATAAACCACTTTGCGCTCTAATGACAAAAAAAATTCCAAAATGATCATTTACTGGTATTATTAACTATACTTAAGTAGAAAGGGGGAAAAAGGGGCTTCTTAACTACTTTATATCACAGAAGTATTTTCTAGACATTAGGGCACTAGAGATGTTTAAGTCAAAGAGTATATTTTATAAAACAAGCAGTAACTCAAAAAAATTAAACTGGGCCAGGCACAGCAGCTGACACCTATAATCCTAGTACTGTGGGAGGCCAAGGTGGGAGTATCACTTGAGGCCAGGACTTCGTGACCAGCCTGAGCAAGAACCCCATTTCTACCAAAAAATAGAAAAATTAGCCAGGCGTGGTGGCACACACCAGTCCCAGTTACTCAGGAGGTTGAGGCAGGAGGATCGCTTGAGCCCAGGAGTTTGAGGTTGCAGTGAGCTATGATGATACCACTGCACTCTAGCTCAGGTGACACAGTGAGACTCCATCTCAAAAACAAACAACAACAAAAAAAAAAAACGTAATCTTATAATCTATTCTCAAATTGCAACAAAAGCGCTTACTTTATTTCAATAGACTCTGTTGTAGAAATACACTTAGTAGGAACATCAGATAAATCTTGATCCATGGGTTCATCTCCATTTGTCAAACCAGATTCTAATTTGCTTTTTTCTTCTTCAGTAGCTTGAAGTTCTGGCACTAAGAAATCCTCTGGTCTAAATAATAAGTCTCTAATTAGAAGTAGTAAAAAGCAAGCTAATATTATATAACATGTATAACCAACTAGTAGGTGGCATAATTTTTAGGCTCCTCAGGTAGTTCAAGATTTAAACATACATTTGATCCAAAGCCAATGCAATTTTGTAATATCAATTATCGGATGACTGCCTATGTCATGTTTTTCATAACCATTAAAGTGTGTTCTTTGAAACACGCTGTGTGTACTGGTGAAAGGCCCCTAGACAGGTCATTAGAAGATCTTAGTGGCTATCACAAGTACTATTGCAACCTAGCTCTGTATTTTTTTCAATAATTCTTTTTCTCAATTTCTATGGTTTTCTTTGCCAAATTCCAATAAATTTCAGAACTCCTCTGTTGTCCTTAAGACCCCCAGTTATTTCCGTCCTACCCAAAGAAAGCAAATGACTCTCCCTTTGCACATTATTAAGAAGACTGAGATACAATATCATTAACTCCCTCATAAGTCTTGATCTTTACTTCAATGTACTATTAATACATCTGTCTTCCCATTTTTACTTCTAATATTAGAAAGAGTTCAAGTCTAGTTTAAATTTAAAAAAACAAAATAACACTTTTTTAAACATTCTCTGACTCCTCTATTTTTCAATGTCCCACTCCACTCACATTCCTCTCTGAAAATCCAGGCCTCTATTCCCAAACACCCAGATTGTTACAGCAGCTTCTTAGCCCCTGGAGTCCAATATCTCCAACTGTAATCGACATAACAACAGCAGTAGCAAACACTTAAAGCATATTTACTATGAGTCAGGCTCTAGGCTAAGTGCCTTATAAACACCACCTCAATTAATTCTTATCCCCATTTTTCAGATAAGGAAATTAAAGCTAAAGATCACTGCCCATGCTAAACAGATTGGCCACTCATTAAGTGGAATGGTAAGCAAAATCACCAACGTTAGTTAAGCTGTTAAGCTGTTATGTTTCCTCTCTATTGTTTTGGAGGGTCAAGTAAACAGTGGAATTTTCCTAATTAAAACCAAGAATGATCTAACTCCACTATATGTTCAAGATAGCACTATGGAAGTACAAAGAAAGTACAAGAAAAGGACCTGTGTTGGGAGACAGGAAAAGTTTCCAGATTCAGCACCTGGAAACCTAAGAGGAGAAGACTGAATGGAGCCAAAGGAAAAACATGTGCAAAGGCATGACATAGAAAAACCAAGCAGAAGGAAACAGAAAGGCTGATACCACCAGAGTGGACAAAGCACATTGATATATATAGAAACATAATAGAAAAGTGGGGAGAAACCAGATTGTGAAAGATAGCCCGCGTTATGCTAAGGCATTTGACATTTACCAGGGAAGCAACAAGAATCCTAAAGAATTTTTACACAGGTTAGTAGTGTTTTCAAAATTGCAATTAGAATATATGATTTCAGTTGTTTGTCTAATAGCAGGTATAGATTTTCCATGGCTTCATTCATGCTATCTCATATTCCTTTTTATCTCACATATCCCATAAAACACATGTGTATCATGTGAGATATAACCCATTTCCCAAATGTAATACCACCAACCATCAAAGTTCTTCCTATCCTGCATCTTTCTCTGAGGATGTCCCCTGCCTCTCTTAAGTGGGGGAGAAAAAAGTTTTGATCATCTTTCTAAACCTTTCACACAACTAAGTAATAAGACCACTAGTTTTCCCTTAATATTCTCTAGGTGTTTCTCAACGTTTCTATTTTTGCATTTCTTTTTTTTTTTTTTTTTTTGAGACAGAGTCTCACTCTGTTGCCCAGGCTAGAGTGAGTGCCGTGGCGTCAGCCTAGCTCACGGCAACCTCAAACTCCTGAGCTCAAGGGATCCTCCTGTCTCAGCCTCCCAAGTAGCTGGGACTACAGGCATGCACCACCATGCCCGGCTAATTTTTTCTATATATATTTTTAGCTGTCCATATAATTTCTTTCTATTTTTAGTAGAGATGGGGTCTCGCTCTTGCTCAGGCTGGTCTCGAACTCCTGAGCTCAAACGATCCGCCCACCTCGGCCTCCCAGAGAGCTAGGATTACAGGCGTGAGCCACCGCGCCCGGCCTATTTTTGCATTTCAAACTATAAATCTTCTATATCTTTCAAGCAGAGGCACTCAGAAACTGACAAAGTACCTAGTGACCAGAAAGACCAAATTCACTGAGCTGAAATGACAGCACAGATAATACCTCCAATTTGTAAGAAAGAAAAGCTTGCTTTGCTCACATACTTGATAATCTCTCCATATTCATCCCATTTAATTCTTTCTTCTGGGGCAGGAAACATAGGATAAGACTTTTTTGCCTGTTTGAAGAAACTTCCTTTCCGACTACCTTCACCTTTCATCATCAGGTCATGCTTTGTCTTATGAGCTGATGGCTGGTCAATATCTTCCTCAATGTCGCTCTCATCACTGGAATCTATATCTGCCCTGGGAGGATTTGGGAATAGATCAAGGTCATAAAGTCCAAAAAAGATTTTGAATTAATATTTATAAAATTATTACTGAATATTCAAAATTATTAATTCAATATTAATCCAAATGATAATATACAATTATGTGCTCTATAACATCTCAATGACAAATCACATATATTAATACAAAGGTGGTTCTATAAATATGGTATTATTATACCATATATATTTTTTTTTACTGTGCCTTTTCTATGTTTAGACACATAAATACTTATCATTGTGCTACATTACCTACAAGTATTCAGTACAGTAACATGCTGCACAGGTTTGCAGCCTAGGGCAATAAGCTAGGCCATGTAGCCTAGGTGCATTGTAGGCTATACTATCAAGGTTTGTGTAAATACATTCTACAATGTTCACACAATGACTAAAATCACCAAACAACATATTTCTCAGAACATATCTCCATCATTAAATGATGCATGACTAGAATAATATTCAATATTATTGGACCAAAATTTTGTAAAACGTAACATTAACTGCCAGTTGATAAATATATTGTAGTACTAGCACTGAAAGGATTTGGTATTCTAGCCATTTGAAAGATGTCCGTAACAAAAGTGATGAAGTCTTAAGAAAATTTAAGTATTTTCAACTAAACATTTAAGTCGTAGAAACACATTCTTCTCAAATTACATACATAAATTTATAATCTGTCTGAAAATGACTCACTCTTTTGACTGCTCAAGTTTTTTAGCAGCTTCTTTCTTTAGTTTTTCTTTTTCCAAGTATTCCTCAAGTTCTTTCCCTTCAAGCTTCACACGTTTCCTCAACTACAGAAAAGAGATAAGAAAGACCTGAGATAAGGAAGACCAAGAGAAGAAAAGGTTTTGGAATACGGGAAGAGAAAATAGTAAAAATTGTTTTGCAAGTGATCAAGTAGAGGGAAAACTGTTAACAGAGATAGAGGAATAACTGCAGAACAAATATCCCTAAGAAGGTGGTGAGCAGGGACAGAATCCTGAGCATAAATATTACTTATTTAAAAAAAAAAAAAAAAAAAATCAAAAAACTAACATTTCATGTTTTGGCTGCTTCTCATTTCTTTAGGATGCTTCTGAATGTCATTTTCTGTTTTTTTTTTTTTTTTGAGACAGAATCTCACTCTGTTGCCCAGGCCAGAGTGCAGTGGCATCATCATAGCTCAGTGCAACCTCAAACTCCTGGGCTCAAGTGATCCTCTTCTGTCTCAGCCTCCTGGGTAACTGAGACTACAGGCATGTGCCACCACGCCCAGCTAATTTTGCTATTTTTTGTAGACATGGGGGGGTCTTGCTCTTGCTCAGGCTGGTCTCGATCTCCTGAGCTCAAGCAATCCTCCCACCTCAGCCTCCCAGAGTGCTAGGATTACACGTGTGAGCCACTGTGCCCGGCCCACTTTTAATATTCTTTTATTATTTCCTCAAATGGCTTATCAGCCCTAAAGGAATTCCTAGTAATTAAAGTTTTCAAATTGAGTATTTCATATCTGATGAAACTGTTTCAAGTATTTCTAAGCTATTAAATAACCCAAAAAACAGTATTTTACTTTGGTATGCTTGCTCTGCATCTTTGCTCAACAATTCTGTATTTATAGAAAATATCTATTGGATTGTAAGTTACTAATAGTATGCTTTTTTTAAGTAGAGTTATAAGACAAAGATACTCTTACCACTTAGCTTTTAACAAACTAAACATTCCTTAAAATGGCTGCTACAAAGACAAAATGAAAAGCAGTCATCTAAAACTCTGCACAACTCTGGTAGTTAGTAACCAACCCATTCAGCATCAACTGCTATAAACTTCAATAATACTAGTTTTGGAAAATTGATAGATTTAATGGATTGGTTATTAAGCAAATGATCTTTTGATATATTGGTCATTTAACTAATTGTCTTGCACCTGTAACAGGAGATAAGGCAGCAAATGTGGTACAGAAATATATTTAGTGGTGGAAAGATAAAGGAATTCCTGTCTCACTTCCACTTCTCTGTTAAGTTTGAGACAAGGTCATGTGCTATGAATGAGGGGTGAGAGCGAGTTGTAGGACATTTGAGGAAATAGAATGCATAAAATTGCCTCATGGGAGAGTGAGAAAGGGAATGTTGAGTGCTAGTGCAGGGTGCCCTTTTGAGATGTGAAGTCATAAAGGTGAAGGGAAACCTGTCCACACAGTAGTGTTTAACTCCAGTAACATAAAGCTGCTTAAGTACAGGCACAGACTAAGCACATGGTTTAACTAGGGTCAAGGTTTTTCCAGGTAGGTAGAATAAACAGAAAGAAAGGTAAGAGAGTTAAAATTGTTTGCAAAATTATGAGTATTGATGGACCACTGTCTCTAAGCTAGAAGGATGATGGATATAGTAAAAGGTGAGGTTCATGAACTGAAAGTCCCAACATGACCAAAGAGTTGTTAGCATGGGAGTAATAAAGTCAGCTGTAAGATCAGAGTGGGATGTTTGAGGTAGAGATCTGGAGACTGTTCAGCCATATCATGATAAGGTCAAGGGTATGACCATAGCAGCGGACACCATGGTAGTAGGAATGGATGGCTATGGTAGAGTGGAGAAAAAGACAACTGAAAAATAGGCTGTCAAGGAACTGAGAGGACCAAGGGATTGGACAGATCATATACACGGATGTTAAAGTTGAGAATGGAATCCTAAGTACAAGTGGAGAGGAAGGTTGTGAATCAGGGTCTAACATCACCAGTGAATGACGGAGAACGGCCAGATCAGTAAATGTCAGAAACAAGGAGGGGTCAGCATATCATCACGTCTGACGGCATGAATTGCAAAGGGAAGAGAAACGGCTTGAAAGCTGCAATACACAAGGAAGACACCTACCCCACCCAAAGTACATGAAACATGAAAAGAAAAAAAGAGCACCTACTTTAGATGGCTGCAGGGAAAAGAACATCATTAGGAAATATCCAGATTTAAATTAAGAAAAAGACAGGAAAGGAACTTTCCAGAGAGACCAGAAAAACAGTGTATATGTTTACCCTCTGGGTATAATTCCATAGGGTACCATGGAAGAGTTCAAGAATGAGAATTTCCAGTTAAGGGTCTTTGAAATTCATGCTATTAATGGTTCTCTACTGTTCTGATAAAAATACTGAAATGACTTTAAGGTTTATTTTTGGTCACTGATTTTTATATATCATACACAACGTATCCCCAAACAGTTTTAAGATAAAATTCACATCCAAGTGCTTACCTCTATTTCCGTAATTTTTTCAGAAGGATTATCAATTAGGAAACGTGCTAAAGTCCCAGGAGTAGTTCTGTAAGTTAGAATGATTGAGTTTTTAGGGTCCTGACACCACTGAATAAAGAGATCCCTTGAAAATCCACATTCCAGGTCAGGTTGGCTTGCAAGTACAACTTTGGGGCTAGGTACTCGAGCCAAGTCAGAAAGACCATGACATAAAGAGAGATGGCGAAACTGAAACGGATTATTTCTTTTGTCTTCAAAACATCTCATCAATTTGTCACTCATCCACTCTACCTAATATGGGGAGAAAAATGACAATAATTACAAAATACTATATTGTGACTTCAGTATATTTTCTAACAGCCAAGGAATTCAAATTCTATTTTAAGTCTTTTTCCCCCATTGGTTGCTTAAATTATAGTTTGGGCAAGCATTTCATTTTCTGTTTCTTTTCCCCTTTAGAGCTTCCCACTCCAGTTATCATCCCTAAAAATCCAATTTGCATTGTATTTCACTTATAAATTACATTTTTTTTTAAAAGTGTACATGGTCTAAATGATTATCTTACTCCCAGAGATTGCTAATTCAAGGGAAGGAGTTTTATTTAAAAGAAAAAGAACAGGCCTGGCACAGTGATTCATGCCTATAATCCTAGTACTCTGGGAGGCCAAGGCAGGGGGATTACTTGAGGTGAGGAGTTCAAGACCAGCCTGAGCAAAAGTGAGACCCCTGTCTCTACAAAAAAATACAAAAATTAGCCAGGAGTGGTGGAGTGAACCTGTAGTCCCGGCTACTTAGGAGGCTGAGGCAGGAGGATCACTTCAGCCCACGAGTTTGAGGCTGCGGTGAGCAATGATGGCACCACTGCACTCCAGCAGGGGCAACAGAGCAAGGCTCTGTCTCAAATAAATAAATAAAACCCAAACAATAAATTCTGACATTTATTCCTATGAGGTAGATTCTATTCTTATCCCCATTCTACAGATTGATATACTAAGAATTAGAAGAGAAGCAACTTGCCCAATCTTCAAAATGGGAATAAAAATAGAAACTATTTTGTAGGGTATATAAGGAAGGATTAAACGAAGTAATACAAGTAAGCACACAGAACAGTAAACAGTTAATGGTCAGCTATTATTAACAACCTCTTCAACAGAAAAATAAAATTCAAAGGGCAATCCAGACACCATATTACATATGCCCAATAACTGTAGTAAACTTCTTTATTATAAATGATAACATGAAAACAAACCTGGGACTTAGAAAACTCCACCACATTATAACTGACATTATTTAGGAGTGCCAATGAGTAAACACCCAATCCTGCATCTTTAGTTCTCCAAATCTGATCAAGAAGTTGAGCAAGTTCCAAAACTCTGCCTGCTGTGTCCACTGCTATTAATACATTTCCATCACCTCGAAGTGTTTCCAGGACATTTGCTAGAAAACAAGATGTAAAATCCCTATAGAACATAACAATACTCTGCTACAAAATTAAAGCTTACTTTATCTCCCTATTTTTGCTATAAAGACCATAAGTTATAAATAAGCAATTACTAGGCCAGGTACAAACTGAAAGAATTTTGTTTAAGTCATCACAACTACTTTTGATTCTGTTGAATATATCTTTATCTTCATAGGAGTAAGCAATGCCTTTAACTTAATTTTCTTTCAATTGAATTTTCTTTCAATTTTTCTCATCAATTTTCTTCACTGAAAAATTACAAACCAGTAAGTAGTCCTCAACACTTTACACAGCATAATACACATAGAAAATTATATTTGTATCACTGGGAAAACTGAATGACGAGGGCAAATGCAACCAGCCTGGGGTTTCTAGGCCACCCTAGTCTCACCTTTGAGAACTTTCTTATGATGAATTCCTGATTTTACATACACACACAAATTACATATAGCCACCCCTCAGTATCCACAAAGTATTGGTTCCAGGATCCCCACAGATACCAAAATCCACAGACGCTCAAGTCCCTTACATAAAATGGCATAGTATTTGCATATAACCTGTGCATATCCTCTTGGATACTTTAAATCATCTCTAGATTACTTATAATACCTAATACAATGTAAATGCTACGTAAATAGCTGTTATGCCATATTTTTATTTGTAGTATTTTTTATTGTTGTATTATTTTTATTTTTTTCAAATATTTTCAATCGTGGTTGGTTGACTCCTCAGATGCACAACTGTGAATACTGACGGCCGACTGTATATAATACATACTATGGACGTATGTATGCCTGCACAATAATATATAGATCATACTCCCATCCAGCGGAGCATCTTTATAGATTTCCTTGCTCTAGATGAAAGTCTGCTTGGAAATATCTGGTAAAACAAAACTCTAGCAAAAACCAAAAAAACCAAGAATCAAAGAGCTTCTTAAAATTAGTGTTACAGAGTATACTAGTTACAATTTTTTAGTAGACAGACTAAGGCAGCAGTTGTCTTAAAAGCAGACTCCACTTTTCCCTATTGAAATCCCATGTATCTTATTTTTAAAAAAAATGTAAGATGAAGAAGCTTAAGTCAAAGAAGAAGCGAGCAGTAATGGCAGCTCTTCAGAACCAAGACTACTCTATCAACGTAAAACACCCAGTATCAAAATCAGTGGACTGTTTGCATCCTCATTTATCTCTTTTGTTCATTTTTCTTTTAGAGTATGTTTTTCGAATACATTTTTATGACATCTTTATATAGAGACATACACCAGTGAGTGCCAGGGAGAGCTAGCTATGTGCTGGATGGCAGGGAGAAGCCATCTTTACACCACTTACACAAAAGTTAAATTCAGATCGACTAAAGTACCTTCTTTACAACATACTGATATGATCACATAACATTTTTTCAAAAATACTAGAGTTAGCCAACCTCCTATGACCAAGAAAAGTGTTAAACAGAATAAACAGTAATTCATACCACCATGCAATTCACAGCTTGTTAAAAAGGACATGATATAATACATACTCAGAAGTTGCTCATCTCTTTGTTTTCTTCTAGGCTGCACATATGTAGCATTAAATGAATCTGTGATAAGTAGGGAGGGTCTGCTTAACATTTCCAGGGAACATCCATTTAAGTGGCTATAACAAAGTTTAAGAAGAAGAATATTTTACACCACTTTAATTAATAAAAGCTTCTCTTACTTAAAATTAAGCAACTTCTTTTATTAGGTTTTCCCCCCCAACTCTAACTATAAAAGTATACATGCTTTCCCCATCTAACATATAAAAGTATACCAGATAAGGAAATCTGGTAAATTTAAAAAAGTATAAAGGGGAAAATAAAAATCTTCCAGAGTACCATTACTCAGAAATGACTGATAGTATATTTTGGTATACATCCTTCTAAGCATATGAATTTGTTCTATGCATATATATGTACTTTACAAAGTTGACATCCCATGTACACTCCTATATACTCAGTTCTATATCCTGGTTTTTCCATGATATGATAATTTTTTTCTAAACCTAATTTTTAACAATTGCAAAAATTTTCTATTGTGTCTTATACTGTATTTATTTGACCATTCCCTTTACTGCTATTTAGGTCAGTCTTTTCGTCATTATAAATAGTCTTTCAAAGAACATTTTTACAAAAAGCTTCACTTGTATTTCTGCTTATTTCTTTAGTTCACATTCTTAGAAATGTATTTACTGGAATATATAGTGTTGCTAAACAGCTTTCCAGAAAGAGTTAACCTTTTCCAGAAAGGTTCAACCAGAAAGACTGACCAACTTGCTACATTCTTCCCAGAAGAATATCATCATTTAAAAAAAAAAAGATCATCATTTAAATTTTCTTTTTGACTTTATACTTTTTGTCCATTTTATAACTGATCTCTTTTCAATTAATTCATAAATGCCTGGTGTCAGATACATGCAAGTCTTTGGCCAACTTGCTGCAAATATTTTCCCTAGTTTTTTATTTTTAAATTTAGCTTATTGTTTTGGACTTGTATGTAATCAAATCTATCAGATTTTTCTGTTATAACTTGGCCCATTATCTATATGCTTACAAAGTCTTTTCCAAATTAGAGATCAGACTCATCAATTCTATCTAATTCTAATCCATTTGAAATTTATTTTCCTATATGGTAAAAAGATTTTTTTTCCCCCAAAATGGTTGAATTCCCCAATACCATTTACTCAAATATCCATCCTTTCCTCATTATGATAAGAATGTAAAATTTAAGTTATTAGTCTTAAGTATTTCTCAATATAAAGATCTCAAAGCTACTGTAATCTAATATAAAACAGCTATTAAATTAATGTACAGATATTTAACAAGAGAAGCCTGAATGAGACTAAACACCAAAAAATTTTATAGTAATGCTCTGAGTACCAAATGAAGTATATAAAATTATGACTAGTATTGTGTCCCCTTTTAAAAGGAATCTGACTTTTTACAGGGTAGCTGTATTAGATGGTAACTACTGACTTCACAAAACAAAACAAAAAACCCACCCACAAAGTTCTGCTAAGTAGCAGCTCAAGAGTATATAAAATATAACTTGGTATATAAAAATTCATCTCCTTTGCAACATATCCAGGGAGATATGTTTTATACAGTACGTACTTAAGCATAAATTTTAAAAATCTCTTTATGTCTTATACCAAATTTTTCCCTTTACTATACAAATAATTTTGAAAATATTTACTATTTGATGATTCCTAGTTAAATAAAACCCAACTCTTTCTAATTTTCCCTCTGAAGAATGAAATAATAACAATTACATTTCCTTTAGCTTTTGTCTTGATATACTTACATCTCCCTCTTGTGGTTGAAGTCAACTGCATAAACAATTTCTTCTTCTCCATCTTTGACTATTTTCCATATTGTTCCACCTATCATATGACCGGCTGGCAGAGGTGTGATAGACAAGCCATGTCCTTTACCTACATCAACAAGATAAAGACAATACTCAGATTTCTTTTACAACTCTGAAGAAAGCTTATTTATTTCTAAGCTATTTTAATAGGTAATCCTATATATGCAATAACACAAAACTCAAAAGTAAAAATGAATACAGTGAAATGCAAGTCTCACTCTCCTGTCCCCGAGCTGCTTCATTCCCTTACTGGAGGCAAACACTGTTGTCATTTTATTACGTATTCTTGCAGAAACTTATGCTTGTAAATAGAAGGCTAGAGATTGGTCTGAAAAGCTAGCACACTACATTACTTAGTATAAACTAATAATTTTAAATATTTATATTGTACACACAATTATCAAGTGTTTCCATTTTTGCTAACCTCTAAACTGATGGAATAATAATTCAAATTTCATTATGATAAAGAATTTATCCTATAGAAAAATTAAGTACAAGCAAAACTGTTAAGACCTTTGTTAGTTCTGGGCTAAATCTTCAAGAGTCCATTATACCATCATTTTTTCAATGCCAGGATTCATTTTTATGAAAACCTCTAATACAATTCTCTCTCTAGATGATAAATATAGATTTAATATATACCTTCCTAACCTAATTAAATAATAAACTTTCAATGTCTGAGTCTAGAATTCAGTCATTTTCTACTCCGCTGCCATAGCACCTTTACATTTACCCATCTCAGCTGTTCTGTCTCCTCAACTCTAACTGTAAGCTCTGAGAAGCAGGATCTGGCTACATCAACTTTTGTTCATTACATACAGTAAACTAAATAAGTCTTTCCCAAGTTAACTATGAAAAGGCCTACGCTATTAACATTTTGTTAGTATTTAGTTTGAAATATTTTAAAACTAAAATGGAAGTTCAGAGTGCCATATCAAGGCAGAATATGCTGATTTTTTATTCTTCAGGCCACAGTGCCTATAATTTTTACTATGAATTCTCCTCAGTAGTTTTCAGTAGGTTAGATCCCATTAAGTCCAACTATTTACTACTGGAAACATTTCTTACCTTTCAAATTCACAATTTGAGAGAACTTTAGCTGCTGTATTTTATCAAAGGCTGCATCCACATCGTCTAATGTAAAGAGTGTAAAGTCTTCTGTATTGTGTCGAGACTAAAAAAAAAAACACATATTCATGTGATTATAGAGGCTGAGACATTAAAAAAACAAAACCACCACATATAAAAGGTTAAAAGTGAATGGGACATGATTAAATTAAAAAGCTTCTGCACAGCCAAAGAAACAGTCACGAGAATAAACAGACCACCTACAGAATGGGAAAAAATATTTGCATACTACACATCAGATAAAGGACTGATAACAAGAATCTATTTAGAACTCAGGAAAATCAGCAAGAAAAAATCAAACAACCCTATCAAAAAGTGGGCAAATGACATGAATAGAAACTTCTCGAAAGAAGATATAAGAATGGCTAACAAACATATGAAAAAATGCTCAACATCCCTAATCATCAGAGAAATGCAAACCAAAACCACAATGAGATATCACTTAACCCCAGTGAGAATGGCCTTTATCAAAAAAACCCAAAACAACACATGTTGGCGTGGATGTGGAGAGACAGGAACACTCATACACTGCTGGTGGGACTGCAAACTTGTGCAATCCCTGTGGAAAGCATTATGGAGGTATCTTAAACAGATTCAAGTAGACCTGCCATTCGATCCAGCAATCCCATTATTGGGCATATACCCAAAGGAAAAAAGGTCATTCTGTAACAAAGACACATGTACTCGAATGTTTATAGCAGCACAATTCACAATAGCAAAGATGTGGAAACAACCCAAATGCCCATCAATACATGATTGGATTAGTAAGCTGTGGTATATGTATACCATGGAATATTACTCAGCTATAAGGAATGATGAAGATACGACATCTCTATGGTTCTCCTGGAGAGAATTGGAACCCATTATATTAAGTGAAGTATCTCAAGAATGGAAAAACAAGCATCACATGTACTCACCAGAAAATTGGTTTCCCTGAGCATCACCTAAATACACATCTAAGAACGACGCCAATCGGATATCAGACTGAGGTGGGGGGTGGGGGAGGGGATGGGTGTATGCCTACCAATGAGTGCATTGCGCACCCTTTGGGGAATGGTAACGCTTGAAGGTGCTGACTCGGGAAGGGGTGGTGGGGAAGGGAGGGATATATACCTACATGATGGGTGAAACGCGCACTATCTGGGGAACAGACACGCCTGGAGCTCTGACTTGGGGAGAAAGGCGGTACATGGGCAACGTATGTAACCTGCAATTCTGTATCCCCCATAACAATAAGATGAAAAAAAAAAAAACAAAAACAAATAAAATAAAAAAAAAAGGTTAAAAGTAATCACTGAAGGAGTGTTTAAAAGAATTTTCTTAACTGCTTAAATTACCTGATAAAGATCATACATGAACATCTGTCCCATTTTGTAAACAGGAATGGTTGCATAGATAGCACAGTTCAGACCCAGCTTCCCGACAGCATATGGGAGGGCACCAAGATGGAGAGGATCAGGGTGAGAAAGCAGCACTGCATCGATCTGGTGAACATGTCTACAAGAATGAAATCAAAAGGAAGACTTTCTCAAATCTTGCTTTTAAGGGTAAACACAAGATATTCAAAATTATTCATCAATTCTGGATTGAGGACTATGCTGGGGTAAAAGAGCAAACCTAACAGCTAAAATTATGACACCTATGAATTTCGATTATTACTACCTCCATTCAGCATAGATAGCAAAATTATGGTGTAAGTTACACCTAAATATATGGTGTCTAAACACATTTAAAAAAGAAAAGAAGGGATGGTGCAGTGGCTCACATCCATAATCCTAGCACTCTGGGAGGCCGAGGCAGGAAGATCACTTGAGGTCAGGAGTTTGAGAGGCAGGAAGATCACTTGAGGTCAGGAATTTGAGACTAGCCTGAGCAACAGCAAGACCTATCTCTACCAAAAATAGAAAAAATTGGCCGGGAGTGGTGGCACATGCCTGTAGTTGCACCTACTCAGGAGGCTGAGGCAGGAGGATTGCTTGAGCCCAGGAGTTTGAGGTTGCAGTGAGCCGTGACCATGCCATTGCCCTCTACCCAGGGTGACAGAGGGAGACTGTCTTTAAAAAACAAAACAAAAAACCAGGAGAAAACACAAATAAGGTGACTGATTTCGAATAGATATCTTGCATACTATTAATTTAAGTTCAAGAACTCAGCATGGAATTTCAGACACTGTTAAAAAGAGAATTTTGTTTTTTTAAGGCAGGGTCTTGCTATGTTGTCCCATGCTGGTCTCAAATTCCTGAGCTCAAGTGATCTTCCCACCTCAGCCTCCTAAGTGGCTGGGACTACAGGCGCAAACCTCCGTACCAGACTAATGACAGAATATTTAAATGGCCACATATTTATTATGGATATTCACCAGCTTTTTAGCATGGTGACTGGCAGCATATTCATTATAATAAAACTTCAATTAATCAGGGAAGCATATGTTGTTATTGCCAAAAGAAATTAACAAGATGATTTGAGTTTAATTTTTGGCTTCAAGTTTTTTAAATATTTAAGTCCTCTTTCCTTCCATAATTAGTATAATACTGCAAACATAACTGAATTTTTTGGATGGACTAGGATCCTTTTGTATTTCATGGTCATTATTCTGAGAAGAAATTCACAATGTTTAGCATTAAAAGATGTATTAATAGAAAGTAAGCTAATGTGAACCGACTATCAAACTTTCACATGGAAGATGTTTCCTCTCCTCAAATTCTTATATACTCTTGCTCTTTCCTAAAATTAGGGTACAAAAATTTCTACTGAAATCCACTAGAGCCAAGTTAACATCTTAAGATTTTGCTGAATTTCAAGAAACAAAGCTTATAAGTCAATCAAAACTTTACAAGATAAAATGGTCACTATTTAGCTTTTTGGCATAAACTAAATTAGTGCAAAAAAGCAACACCATGTAACATCAAAATGGTATTACATTGTAGAAAAGAGAAGTTGACTTAATAAAAGACTATAACTAAGAAATGTAACTTACTTCCTCAGGGAATCTATAATATCCATAGAAAAGTGCTCATCCCAGCCACAGTCCAATAAAAATCTAAACTCATCAACTTGGAGAAGATAGCAAAGAGCAGATTCTTCTTGGACCCCAGAGAGGGTAGTCAATTTAATAATAGATGTCATTTTTTTGGTCCAGTAGTAATAAACTAAAAGGTTCTTTCAAAAGAAATGAAAGCATAATTAAACATAAAAGCACAGTTTAACATATATAATAGACAAATTAAAATTATTTCAAATTTTAAGTGCATAGAAATTCCATAAACATGGAAAAGCAAACATTTTAATGACCCACTCCTACCACTGCCAAGTTAAAAAATACAAACATAATCTTACATTCTCTTGTTTTTTATACAGTGAGTCCTTCATGGCTCCCCAGTAGGGTGTAATGAAAAGTAGTGGACTTTGTAATAAAACAGACCCAGATTTGAATCTACTCCTATGAGATTTGGGGCAAGTTAATTAACCTTTCCTCACCTATGCATCCCAGTCTATAGAACATTATTATTATTATATATGTAAAAAGGATGTTGGAGTATTTCAAATAATGTATAAATTACCTAGAACAGAGACTATGACATCCAGTTGAAATAAATGTTCACTGAATTAATGAAGTCACCCTTCAAAGTGAATTTGTTCTTCTGTTATCTTGCTCTATGATGGCACTGATTACACTGTATTACAATGATTAGTTTGTATGTCTTTCTCTGTTAGATCAGTGGTCTTTAAACAGATCCCCTTGAGCATCTGATAAAAAGCTACGGACCCTCCCATCTCTCTCCTAGTTCTCAAAACACCAAAAAACAAAAACAATAACAAAACCCCCAAAAGCACATACACAGGCCCGGTGCGGTGGCTCACGCCTGTAATCCTAGCACTCTGGGAGGCCGAGGCGGGTGGATCACTCGAGGTCAGGAGTTCGAGACCAGCCTGAGCAAGAGTGAGACCCCGTCTCTACTAAAAATAGAAAGAAATTATATGGACAACTAAAATATATATATATACAAAAAATTAGCCAGGCATGGTGGCGCATGCCTGTAGTCCCAGCTACTCGGGAGGCTGAGGCAGTAGGATCGCTTAAGTCCAGGAGTTTGAGGTTGCTGTGAGCTAGGCTGACGCCACGGCACTCACTCTAGCCCGGGCAACAAAGCGAGACTCTGTCTCAAAAAAAAAAAAAAAAAAAAAGCACATACACACATAGAGGTTCACACACTTTTCAGGGGGCTTAATGTGAAGAACCCTTGAACTGGGATGTGAGTGAATGAAAAATAGAGATGGTATCTTATGTCTGTAATTCCTAAAACAGAACCTGACACACAGTAGGTGCTCAACATATAGCTGATGAAATGTATGTTGAGATGCCTACTACACGTATTTCAAGAAAAATATAACATGAACACATCTATTGGGATTTAGGACCTAGAATTGCATGCTATTAAACAAATGTTATAAAAAATATTCATTAACAAAGTTCAACTCCATGGAAATATTTCAGATTTTAGCTCCTTACAATAAATTAGCCTTTTCTGGCTAACTATGCAGGTAGGAGAGGCCACCAAATTACCTGATGAGCTCTCATCATCTACTCAAGGTCATCAATAAGGTAAACTGTCCACCTTTCAAAAGAGGCTGACAGGAGGCTAATCCCACCACATCTCCCATGCTTGTTTACCTGGGTTACAGCCCGAAATCCAAGACTCCTAGGTTAACAATTATCACTGATATATACACCTCCTAGTTATACCCAATCCCTACCTCTTCTCCCTCCCAAATCCTCAGTATGCTCTCTGGAACTACAATTATACTCACTGGTAACTTCAACCTCTTCTCTGCAAATTCTCTTCACCTGCTTGTCTTCACAGATACCTGGCTGTTCTGTAATGATACTATTTCTCCTGCAGCCTTTGAAGGTTCTTGGGGTTTTGTTTTTTGTTTTTAAGTCTCTCGTACCCTGTACACCTCAAAAGCAGGAAGTATGTGTTCCTTGCTCCTCAATGCAGTTTCCAAACCATGTCTTCTTTGTCTTTCAAATACCCCAGTCCCATTAAAGCTCATGCCACCCAGCAGTTCACTATCACACTTCCACATTTCCTCTTCACTGTGGCATCCATCAACCTGTCTCGTTCACTGAGGACTTCAGCTCCTGACCCGGTCTTCCTCTCAATAACTTCAGTGTTGACCTCTCAGTCCCTTGACTCCCTCAACTCCAATAATCTTCATTTCACTTCAGCCACCCCCCACCATGGTTACACCCGAGACCTTCTAGACTTTATCACTACCAGTACACCTGCACCACTTTCAAAATCCCACCTTCAAGCACCCCACTCTATCACTACTACCTCACTTACTCTGGCATCCCCACTGCAAAAATCCTTTGGCCTCACCAGTGCCTCTAACTCACTGACCGCTTTTTCACTATCCATCACCCCCTCTTGTCTTCACTCCGGTCCTTGCCTTCCATCCACGATCCATCATGATTATCTGGCAAACACTCAAGTATCTTGTTCCTCCAGCCCTTCTCTGTATTAGCCTGGCAAACCCCCCAACCCTTATTAATCATTCACTGTCTATCCCAACGGCTGAATGTTGCCAGATAAAAAACCAAAATCGCACAATTGTGCTATTCGCTCTCTAAATTCATGGTCAAAGATTTCAAAGAGACACGTGTCAATCCTACTTTTCTTAGAAGGTTGACTCTCAATCTCTGAGACACTATGTCACAACTCTTCTGCTCAGGCATCACCCACCGCATCCTCCACCCTACTCTCAGCTGATAATCTCACCTCATTCTTTGATCAGAAAATCAAATTAGACAGTAATTCCTCATTTTCCAGATACTACATCTATTAACCTATCTGCATGTACACTGTTGTGCCTCCTATTATATGGAATAAAGAGCCCTGTTTCCATCCAAGGTCAATCCCTGTGTATGGTGTTGATCCCATTCTCTACCTTCTAAAAAGGCTTAACTTCTTCAGTCATTCCCTCTTTCCCCTGCATCCACGTATCACTGACGCACCATTCCCATGAGCACACAGAGATACTCTAGAATTTCCCAAATTATAAGAACCCTCTTTTTTTTTTTTTTTTGAGACAGAGTCTCACTCTGTTGCCCAGGCTAGAGTGAGTGCCGTGGCGTCAGCCTAGCTCACAGCAACCTCAAACTCCTGAGCTCAAGTGATCCTCCTGTCTCAGCCTCCCGAGTAGCTGGGACTACAGGCATGCGCCACCATGCCCGGCTAATTTTTTCTATATATATTTTTAGCTGTCCATATAATTTCTTTCTATTTTTTTAGTAGAGGTGGGGTCTCGCTCTTGCTCAGGCTGGTCTCGAACTCCTGAGCTCAAACGATCCGCCCACCTCGGCCTCCCAGAGTGCTAGGATTACAGGCGTGAGCCACCGCGCCCGGCCAAGACCTTGTATATTTTGATCACAGTTACATTCCAAAGCCTCCACGGTGCCTAACACATCATGGTGGTCAATAAGTGTTTCTTGAATGAGGCATGGCTAGTATTAAATGAGCTTAGTGCCCTCAGCACACCATTAACAGCTACCTATCTACATGTATTTCCCCTTGCTTGGGAGAGCTCTGAGTGCAGCACTAGGCTTAATCCATTTTTGTATCCTCAGAACATTAGCACAAGCGCTGCACATAGTGGTTGTTCAATAAATGTTGATAAGTTAAAATTTAATATATACTGACTTAATGTGTTCTTATCTGAGGTATGAGAAGCACAAAGACATTAATTATCTACTTGATGAAAATGTTTATAAATACAATCTGGAAAGGACATAGGAAATTCTCCCGGCAAAAAGCTTCCTGTGCCACAATTACATTAATGGCCTAAGAGAAACTCTTTTTCTACTCAAAGCTTCCTTAATTCCCACTTTCTATATTTAGATTATGAAGTGAAAATACAAAGTATCTTGCAGTTAGAACTGAATGAGTTCATGTTAAAACTTTTTTTGCAGGCAGGCCAAGATTTCAACAGATGAAAAGATAGTTTTACTATAATTACTCATAAAAAAGCTGTATCTTTATTGTACATTCATTACTTACTGATATCTCAGTTGTATATATGATGAAACACCATGAATTCAGAGTTCTTTATAAATCTAAAAAATAAACAAATAAGAACCTCATGAATGTGGTACAATGATTTAGTTCTGTTTATAATAATGATGTAGAACATACAGCCCTTTAAAAAAAATTTGGTGTCATAATTTTAGGAAGCTTAAGCTTAAATAAAACATAGGAATAATAAAAGATATAAAAATAATAATGAACAAAACTGGCTATAATCAGGGCTCAACTATGCAGTTTAGGAAATAGGATTTTAAAAATTGACATTAGCTTATGTTATTGAGAATCACAGAAGAAGTGGGATCTAAGATTATTCATTAAGGATTGTAAAGACCTGGGTAGAAACAGAGAAAAGGTATTCAAAACAAAGGAATAACATGAGCAAAAGCACAAAACACAAACTTATAGTGTACCAGTGAAAACACTAGCCTGGCATACTTTCATATAAGCAAAAGATGAAAGAAAAGACATAATCAACATAAAGGGGGCCAAACAATTAAGGGCTTTGGAAACTCTGGACCTAGTCCTACAGGCAACAGAGAAACATTTTAAGATTCATTACCAAGTAGAGAGTGGCATGATACCAGTAATTCTGTATTTTAGGAAAAACACCCAGTATGTGTAATTGATTGGACTAGGAGATAAAGCAGGGAGATAAAGGGGAGGGTATCTGGCAGACCACTTTCTCCCCTCAACTTCGCTGGTTCTATTTGGGGACTAAACATCTTTGGCCTCAAATATATTTTACAATGCTGTGACATCAATTCATTAGTTGTTATCTAAGTAACCAAGGCTTGAAACTTCATGCTGATTTCTTCCCTTTACTTCTTCTGGGACAGTCCATTACCAACTCCTGATCATTCTTCCCTCAGAAGGCCTTGCACATGTAACATTCCCTTTCTATTCCTACTGCCAGTACTTTAACGCAGGGCCTCATTACCTTACATTTGAGTTTCTCTGCCTCCAGCCTTTCCTCCCTTCATCTCAACCTAAATACTGCTGCCCAATCAATCTTCAGAAACACCCTCACACACATTACCTCTTGCTCAGAAATCTTCAAAGTCTTCTTCGAGAAAAAAAAAAAACTGAATGCCTTAACTGGCAGTGGAGGGCTCCAGGAAGCAACCCTGACATCACTGCTCAATGTCCCAAGGCCCAAGCTCACATTCTACCTCCTTACAAATTCTATCATTAGTCTAAACTAGAACAGCTCTGTCAACAGAAATATATCACATGCCACAAACATATTATAGCTTCAAATTTTTTCAAAGCCACATTAAAAAGCAAAAAGCAGGTGAAATTAATTTTAATATATTTTATTTAACCCAATCTATCAAAATATATCATTTTAAAATGTAATCATTATTAAAAATCAGATATTTTACATTCTGTTTTTCACACTAAGTCTTCAAAAATCCAGTGTATACTTTATATTTACAGCACATCTCAATTAGAACTAACCACATTTCAAGTGCTCAATAGCTACACGTGGCCAGTGGCTACTGTAATAGCACAGGTCTAGACTCTAAAATCAATGCTTCAGACTGCTGAGGATTGTATTCTGCCATTTCTAAAGTGCAGGTTGGCACCATTCTATTTTTATGTACATGTCTCAGAACAGATTTTAATGGTATCACCAACCATTTAGTCTTCCCCACTAAAAATTGAAACCCTCTTACCAAATTGGCAGCCACCAGTTGAATCCTATTTGATATTTACTTAATATCTCTCTGACACACTTTACTGTCCTACCTCAATAGAGGCGCTCACTGCCTTACCTGAAGGACTGCCAATTTCCTTTCATCTAGTTTTCCCGTTCCCAGTCGATCCTCCATACAGCTGTCAGAGACCACCCTAAAAAGCAAATATCCTCATGCCCCTCCATGCATGAAACAGCCACTGGCTTCCTGCTAACTACTGAAAATCTAAACTCCTTAGGTGGAAAATCAAGATCCTTCACAAGGTGATCTCAACATACCTCTTGCTTCACCAATCATTAAATAATGATTCACCTTGCATTAAATAATGCTCAAGCACATTTATTTTCCCACTCTCCTTAAGTATGCTTCTTAAAGCTCTGTATCCCTGTACTGTATCCAGGAACCAACTTCTTTTGATCCTTCATGACCCAACTCAAGTATCTACACCCTTATGAAGCTTTTTCGTTGCCCCCAGGCAAAGTTGGTTATTTTTGTGTTACAAAGGGGGCACGAAGAATATTTGTGGAATGGATGATGAATGTGTAAAGGAGAGGAAGTAATCATCTTTGTTATCTCCAATACCAAGCACAGTGCTCAAGGCGATAGATCCTGCATACTGATGACAACTAAGGGGAACTATGCAAAATCCAAGGGAAAATGAAGGAGTCTGGGGTAGCCCTGGAGCTCACTGAGTGGGAAGTCTCTTGGGGGTGGGAGGGAAGGAGGGGAGGCGTAGCAGTTTCATAACAGGGTCAAAGGCGCGGAAAAAAAAAATCAAAAATTGGGAACGGGCATAAGTGATAGTTCAAGTTCACCTGGTCACAGGAGGCCAGACTTAACTCGCCGGTGTTAGAGCCAGTACGACCCATTGCTTTTTGAAGAGCATGTAAAACAGTACGAAGTCAAAACGAACGAAGTCTTGGGAAATTGCAGCGATAATGAAAGCGCTCCAGGGCGATGGCGGGAGGGGGCAGAGCGCCAAGGCAATTTTAACAAAGCGTGGCACACCGTCCGCAAGGTATTTGGGGTCGATGAACTAAAAGACGCCTACTTTGTGCCCAGTGTTTAGTAGCCTCGTAGTCTCTCAACCCGAGACCCCGAGCGGCTAGGCTGAGAACGCCGTAGCCACCACGAGGCGAAGGAGCCAAAGCTGGAGTGGGATTATCTCCTCCAGCGGCAAGAGTGAAAGGGCGGAGGGAAACAGCAGAGAGGAGCGAAGGAGAACATGGGGTGAACCGAACGCACTGCCACAAAACAGCGGGAGCTTTAGACGCATGGAGAAGTCACTTCTCTTTCCCTCGCTGAGCACTTCTGCCAGGAACGACCAGGGCAGTCGCAACCAAAACCGCGGGAGCACGTCCGCAGGGGAGACCCGGTCGCAGTCGGAGCCCGGCTCTCCCTCAGGGCCGAAGACGCCCCCTCCCCCATCCAAAGGCTCACTCCTTCTCCCGCCCCACTTGCCTCGTCAGGCCTCCCCCAAGGCCGTCCACTGCCCTTCCCAACCCCTAGTCGAATCCAGGTTCAGGAGGGAGAAAAGCTGATGTTCACTCAGCAGCACTCCTGACGACCGGCCGGCAGGACCCCTCACTGGCGGCCGCCATTTTGAAACTGGAGGCGAAGCGCCGAGGCGGGGAAGACCAGGGGTGATACCATTTCCGGTGGGGGGGGCCGGGGACGAAGCTGCAGGAAAGCTACGGCGCCTACGCCAACAATTGTTGTCACTTTGGACCGACGTTTTATTCAAAAATTACTCATAATTTTTTGAAGATAAAAACATGAGAAAAATCAAATATTGTAAGGAAGAAGAAGTATGATTTGCCGGCGCCACCCCTCTTTTCCGTGCGGGCGCGGCGAATGGCGGGTCCCGAGGTCGCAGTTTCCGCTGGCGCTGGTGGCTTAGCTCCTTGCTGCCCTTGGTCTCCGGGTCGTTGTTGACATCGGGGTCGCAGGTGGGTCTGGGGACCCAGGGTGGCCGCGGCGCCGCCGATCGCGGTTGTGGAAGCGGGGAGGGTTACAGGAAAGGCCTTGGTGGTGTCTGTATGTGGATGGGTGGTCTGAGCCTCCCCCCGGGCTTCTGAGCGAAGGTGACGCGAAAAAGAAAGGGAAATGGGGTTTTCTTTGGATAGACAACTGGGTTCACGTTTCCTGCCAGGCAGAGGGTACTCTGAGGCTGTCATAACTGGAAAACGTCTTTAGAGAAGACCCAGTGACCGCTCCCAGCCGGACTGGAGAGGAGACCGGCCGGGATCTCAGCCTGCAGCAGCGAAGGGGCTGCTTGTCTGCCACCATCTCACATTTGTCCAAGTCTCAGCGTTGTCTCCTCGCTAACCTCACCCTCTTCAGAAATCTCAAGACTTTTGAGCCGACCATTCCCCCCAAACATGCACTTACACCCTTTTGCTTTTTAAAAATGTAATACTTAAATTTGTGCTTGTTTCAAGGGTGTATGTTATCACTGAGACTTCAAAGAGTTCCACACCTCAAGGATGCTTTCATGCATCCAGCACCTATTTCATAGGTTAAGACGACACTTTTTGAGCAATGCAAATAAAGTACTGCGGGGAACAATCGGAATCTACATATTTCCAATGAGATTTTGAAGTGACTTACAAAAATGAGATACACAACAGATACCATTTTCTTGTTAGTAGTTAAGGGGCAGGGGCATGGGATTAAAGAAAAAATAATATTAGGAAGAATAAGATAAAAAATTAAAAATTATAAAAAATGGAGTCAATATAAGGGCTTAGGTCTATATTTATTATGAGAGACAGTAAAGCGCAGGTAATGAGCTTGGACCTGCGGGGGTGCAGTGGCTCTCGCCTGTAATCCCAGCATACACGTAATTCCAGGGAGGTCTAGGCGAGAGGATCAGGAGTTCAGGAGCTGAAACTAGCCTGGGCCGCATAGCCAGATGCCCTTCTCCCACCCCGTCTTTACAAAATAAAAAATAAAAACAATTAGCCATGTGTAGTGGCACTCCTCTGTAGTCCCAAGCTACTAAGGGAGGCCAAGGCAGGAGAATCTCTTTGAGTCCAGGAGTTCGAGGCGGCAGTCACCTATGATTACAGCCACTGCACTCCAGCCTGGGTGACAGAGCGAAACCCTCTCTAAAAATTAAAAAAAATTTAAAAAAGAGCTTGGACTGAGGAGCCAGCAGACTGCCTGGGTTCTACTTGCAGCTCTGCCACTTAACTGCATCTGTGACCTTCGGCGAATTACTTTACCACGATTGTCCCTGGATTTCCTCATCTGAAAATAATATGCCTGTTGCATTGTGGACATATTAGCTGATACATATATAGTATTATTGTGAGGATTATATGAATTGGTGATTATGAAAAGCGGTAAGAACTGTAAGACATTGAGATTCTGTTCTTGCTAGAGGTAGGCAAAAAAAATTTAAATCATTTTGGTATCGAAGGATACATGATTGGGTACGTATTCTTTGAGTTTATAAGACAAAATCCAATTTGTTTGTAAGGAATACCATAGCTGCTCCTGGTTCTAAAGTAAAAGCAAAATTTTTCTTAAGGGTCTTCATATAAAGAAGACACTAATAATATGTACGGTGCCCGCATGGGTGCCCATGTGGATATCACCCCCTAAAGCGGTTGGTCCTTTTCTCCCCCTAACATACTTCTCTCATCCAAAACCTAGGCTTGCCTCAACGGAGCCTGCCTCACTACCATTTGCCTATCAGGTAAAGCTCTCTTAGCGTCTTGGGCCCATGACCAACAGCTAGTCTACCCCCCGCCTTGCCCCTTTTATCCATTCCCTAGCTAATCATTCTAGTTCACTTCTTATGTCCATAAATCTTAGTCCTTCCTGGTTGTCCACTCGCAGTAAAACATACAGGACAAATTATATTGCGTGCACTGTCCCAAAGACCATTAAATACAGGTTGTACATTTGTAGTATGAAATGCCTCTAGGACTAAGATTTATCATTTACCTCTTAGGGATGGAATCACAGTTCTCCGTGGCAGTTGAGTCCAACTCTGTATTCCAACTGTACAGAATCCTTTTATCTGTCAGCCCCATTTCTTTACTTCTGGAGTCTCTGTAAGATCCTGTATGCAGCAAGCCCCACGAGGGCTCGTCTCATCTCCTACTCTGAACCTATTCCTTAGCTTCTGGCCCTGTTGAAAGAATGCCATCAGTAATGGCTTATAGCCCACAGGTGGCCATGGGCTTGTTTAAGACAGTCTTGGGCTGGGACTCCGCAAGTACTTTTTTGTCAGTGATTAAATACAAAAACGGTGTGTAACAGTCAACTGAGCTAAGGGTAGAATTGACCTCTCTCTCTTAAGAAATTTGAGGAGCCTACTAAACACAGGTGGCAGAATAGAAGACCCCCGAGTTTGCTGAACTTGAACACAGAAGGTCACATGAACACAGAGATGTACTGTCTAGTATTTTGCAGTTTAGTGCTTTCAAAGTTACATTATCTTATTTAAAACGCTCATTGTTATCCCTGTGCTTATCTGGCTCAAATTTATAAAGCAAGTAAGCAACTAACTTGGCGGGCGCTCAGTATCACAAAAAGTACTTAAAGATCTAAATGCAAATAATGTTACTTAATGAAGACACCATCTTCTAGGAAATAAAGTAAAATTGGTTACACTTACATTTTTACGCCCAAGAGCTATTTGCATCAAAATCAGCGGGAGGAGTTCTTTCAACTACAGATTTTTCCAGCCTCACCCTGGAGGTAAGGCCCAGAAGTCCCTGTTTTGAAAAAGGTTCCCCAGGTGATTTTGATGTACAGTCAAGTTTGAGAACTCCAGCTGTGGGCAATAGACTAAAATCTGAAACTAACGGATAACTGAGTTGTAAATTATATACTTAAATATCTCGTTTACTTGTAATTTTCTAGATCAGTGATGTTCACACTGGAACCTGCTGTGTGCAGTATTACACTTTATGAAACACAGTGTCTGTATTGTTTGACTTTACATTTCATGGCCATTTCCTAACCCAGTGGATAGTGGGTGTTTAATTAAAGTTTCAGAAATAAAGAATTAGAATTGTGTAAGCATGTGAACTACTGTCAGAAGGAGGGGCAGGAACTCAGTCTACATAATCCTAGTACAGCTTATTGCTAAGAACTTTTGTTGGCAGTAATGTATTGATTCTCTTTCTAGGGTGTTGTCATGTCTTCTCAGCCAGTGTATGTGATGCATTCATTAGATTCATGTGCACACAGGTGTTTTATGATTTTATCCTTATGTACAACTTTTTACAGAAAATTGGCAATTCAACTATGTTTTTATTGAATTAGTGCAAATTTGTTATTTTCCACATGATAAAATCTACAAGTTCAGCATCCCATCCCTAATATGAAAGTTTGAAATCTTAAATACTCCAAAACCAAAACTTTTTGAGCAGACGTAAAATCCAAAACTTTTTGAGCATAGACTTGTGGAAAATCCCACCTCTAACTTCATTGATGGGTATAAAATTACCTTCAGGCCAAGGTGTATATGAAAAGTAAATGAATTTCGTGTTTAGACTTGGGTCCCATCCCCAAGATAGCTCATTATGCATATACAGATATTGCAGAATCTGAAAAAATCTGAAATCTGAAAAATTTCTGGTCCCAAGCATTTTGGATAAAGGATACTTAACCTGTAATTCTAGTCCTCCTCTTCTGCCTTTTGGAAACTCTTAGAACTTAAAATCCCTTAAACACCATAAATACCGGTTCAGGGAGGGATCTCAAAGAGAGACAGTGTGATAAAGGGAGCCAGAGCTTTGGAGCAAACCTGAATTTGAATTCCAGCTCTGTGTTTAATTGCTATTTGGCTTAAGCTGTTTTCATACCTGTAAAATGGGGATAACAATAGTTATTTCACATTATATATAGAAATATATGATGGCCTTGATACCTAGTAGTCATTCTATAAAAGTAAATTCCCTTCTCCCATTATCTTTTGTAGAATATTTAATTGATAATTAAGGTCTCCTGTGACATTATTGAATATGGTTATTTTTTGTTTCTCTTATGTCTTTTCCTTTTCTTTCAAAAATTAGTTTTCAGTAATTAGAGCTTTACCTAAAGAATTCCACTTCTGGCAAAGTAGTAGTATTAAGCTTTTTTTTGGCACTGAGAAAGGTTCTAAAAATATTTTGCACGTGTAAAAGTTCTAAATCAATACAAAGAAGGTGAAAACAATCAGCTTTCAAGGCCTGCGTGAACCTGAGGTGGGAGGATCACTTGAGGCCATGAGTTTTGAGACCAGCCTGGGCAACATAGTAAGACCCCCATCTCTACAAAAAGTTAAAAAATTATCTAGGTGTGCTGGCCATGCCTGTAGTCCCAGCTACATGGGAAGCTGAGGCAGGAGGATCTCTTAAGCCCAGGAATTTGAGGTTGCAGTGACCTATGGTGATGCCACTGTACTCTAGCCTGGGAAATAGAGCAAGACCCTGTCTCAAAAAAAGAAAAAAAAAGTATATAAAGTATAATCTCTTTTCATAGTTTCTGTCGCTGCCTAAAAAAAAAGAATCAGCTTTTGCAGGTAGAATTTTTAATACTCTGTCCATTTCTCTGTTCTATATCATATCAGACCACTGGTGAAGCTAGAAATAAAATTAATAAATAGACTTTAGTGCAGCATAATCTTTATACTAATCATTCTCACCTGTATAATCTTCACCAATTAGATGTTAAGTACTATACTATATTCTAATGCCAGGCAAATTTAAAGAGGCTTATTTTGCTTTTAACATCTTACATCCATGGCTATCTTCTTGTTTCAAATGCAATTTAAAAGATTTGAAACATTTTATTTCAATTATATTTCTCATAATCCTTTATTTTTTTTCAGCAATCATGGTGAACTTCATTCAGATTGTGCGTGACCACTGGGTTCATGTACTTGTCCCTATGGGATTTGTCATTGGATGCTATCTAGACAGAAAGAATGATGAAAAGCTAACTGCCTTCCGGAACAAGAGTATGTTATATAGAAGGTCAGTTTGTGCAATTTTTTAAACCAGCAGTTGGCCAGCTTTTGGGAATATTCTTTTTAATATTCTATGTGCCGAAAAATAAACAGAAGGGATAACTTTTCCCCTGAGGAGTTAGATTCAAGTGATACTATTTTATAGTCTTGTTTGTTATTTAATCCTTGGATAAAACTGTTATGATTACCTTTGGAATGGAACAGTCTTCAGTTTATGAACAGGCTATTTCAGATGTTTTAAAGTCTCATTTTTTAAAATTCAGAGTGCATTTTAATATAGAAGCAAAGTTTTACACCAGCTGACCAAAGCCTACCCTATATAAAGCTTTCATATAGATTATTATGTACTATCTTCAGCTATGATGTACCTGTGATAAATAGTAATAATAGTGGCTCGGTACTGTGTTCTCAGCAACACTACCTGAGAGCTTTAGACCTAGTGGCTGAATGATAGCAGCTGGCAGCTGCCTGGTCTCATCGTGTCCCTAGAGATGGCTCCTCTGGCAACAGAGTTATAGTTAGCAAGGCAGAATATCTGCCTGCGGGTATAGAGCTGTGTTGGAGGAAGCTGAAGGGGTAAGAGAATTGAGCAGGCATCCATAATCAGTATGTAGAGGTGATTCACAAATCAGGGATGTCAAGAAAGATAAAATGAGCTGGAAGGGGTCTAGAAAATATTAAATGAACTCTGAGTAGATAACAGCTTTCATATAAAGATAAACTAAGAAATTACATTTCTTTTTGTATGTTTTTTTAGTTGACACATAATAATTGGATACAGGGTACATAGTGATGTTTTGATACCTATAATGTATACTGATCAGGTCAGGGTAATTAGCATATCCATCATCTCCAACATTATCATTTCTTGTGTTAGGAACATTTGACACCTTCCTCCTTGCTATTTGAACTGTAATATAATAATAGTCATCCTACAGTGGTGTAGAACACTAGAACTTATTCCTCCTATCTAGCTGAAATTACAGTTCTTTAATCTAGAAAAATGAAGATTCGGTAAAAGTTTAAAATCATGAAAGAATGGAATGAATATGATGAATGTAAAATTTTTTACTGGGTCTGTTTAATAGAATATAAAACATTGATCTGCACAAAGTTTGATTGTAAAAAATAACAAATAAAATATTGAATTCATATTCTTCTGACTTCCCCTTTTATCACTTCATCAAAGTTATTTACACTTTTTCTGTTTCTTTTTTCTTTCCACACAGGGAATTGAGACCCAATGAAGAAGTTACCTGGAAGTAAAAACTGGCTGAATTACAGAATGTTCACATTTTAAAAGTTATTAAAGAAATAAAAACATGTTTATTAAGAATTTGAAGAGTGATTCTTTTTTATACTAAGGTAATCTTTCAAGTAACAAGTATATTTAGCTTAAAAAATAATTATTGGAGCCAGGTGAACTATTTTAAAAAATCAGTAAATTGTACTTTACCAAAATTTAAAACTTTTTCTCTTCAAAAAACATTAAGGAAATGAACATGCAACCACAGACTGGGAGAAAATATTTCTAATACATATATAGCAAAGAACTTATATCTAGAATATGTAAAGAATCCTTACAGCTTAGTAATAAGACAAACAACCTAATTTTTAAATGGGTAAAAGATTTTAACAGACACTTTACCGAAAAAGATTTGAGGATGGCAAACCAAATGAAAAGATGCTCAACATCAGTAGTTACTAGGAAAATGCAAATTACCAGCACAATGAGATACTACTACATACCTATCAGAATGGTTAAAATTAAAAAGACTGATCTTGTCAGCTGTTGGCAAGGATGTAGAGCAACTGGAACTCACACACTGCTGGCAGAAATATAAAAAGTTGCCACCAGTGGTTGTATCACTTTGGAAATAAATTTAACAGTTTTAAATTAAACATACAACTACTACCTGATCTAGCCATCCCAGTCTGAGGTATTTTACCAAAGAGAAATGAAAGCATATGTCCCCACAAAGGCTTACAGGAATGTTTATAGCACAGTAACAGCCAAAAACTAGAGAGAACAAATGTCCACCAAAAAATGAATGGATAAATTGTGTTGAATCCATATCATGGAATACTACGCAGCAATAACAGGAATGATCAGCCATCCACAGTGGCTCTGCCTGTAATCCCAGTACTTTGGGAAGCCAATGTGGAAACATCACTTGAGGCCAGGAGTTTGAGGTTACAGTGAACTAGATCATGACACACTGTACTCCAGCCTGGGTGACAGAGACCTTGTTTCAAAAAAAAAAAAAGGGGCCGGGCGCGGTGGCTCACGCCTGTAATCCTAGCACTCTGGGAGGCCGAGGTGGGTGGATCGTTTGAGCTCAGGAGTTCGAGACCAGCCTGAGCAAGAGCGAGACCCCACCTCTACTAAAAATAGAAAGAAATTATATGGACAGCTAAAAATATATATAGAAAAAATTAGCCAGGCATGGTGGTGCATGCCTGTAGTCCCAGCTACTCGGGAGGCTGAGACAGGAGGATTGCTTGAGCTCAGGAGTTTGAGGTTGCTGTGAGCTAGGCTGACGCCACAGCACTCTAGCCTGGGCAACAGAGTGAGACTCTGTCTCAAAAAAAAAAAAAAAAAGTATCCTGTTCAATAAGATGGAAATATCTTTGTGCAATCTCACTTGTTAACATAAAATTTCAGTGAAGTAGATTAAAGCTGAGTTGCCCAAAGTGACATAGAAAGCCTACTGGAAGTGCATCTATTTGGTCTATTCTGTCTCCAGGAACTTTTCCCAATTAGCTCAGTAATTTCTTTCTACTGAATTATTGTTATACTTTTTCGTGCCAATCAATTAAAAAGAATTCATGTATTTATGCACTGTTTTGTACCAATCCTTGGCCTAAAGAATAAGACTCTTCTGACCCTCAAAAGCTGAAAATTTAGTATATAAAGTAATAATTCCAGTATGGTATAATCGGTGCTTTAATATAGGCATGTACAAGGTATAATGTTAGCACAAAGGACTTTTCCTCAATGAACTTTCCAGAAGTCAAGGGAAGAATGTGGTGTGACTAGAGTCTGGAGTAACTGGTGTAGAGGGAATTTGGGGAGAAAAATCGGGACAGGGGTTTGGCCCAGATCATAAGAGCTGTTTAAGATAGCAATGAGGGCCTGGCGTGGTGGCTCACGCCAGTAATCCTAGCACTCTGGGAGGCCAAGGCGGGTGGATTGCTTGAGGTCAGGAGTTCGAGACCAGTCTGAGCAAGAGCCAGACCCCCGTCTACTAAAAATAGAAAGAAATTATCTGGCCAACTAAAAATATATATAGAAAAAATTAGCCAAGCATGGTGGCGCATGCCTATAGTCCCAGCTACTCTACTTGGGAGGCTGAGGCAGTAGGATTGCTTAAGCCCAGGAGTTTGAGGTTGCTGTGAGCTAGGCTGACACCACGGCACTCACTCTAGCCCGGGCAACAAAGCGAGACTCTGTCTCAAAAAAAAAAAAAAAAAAAACAGCAAGAGGACAGCAATGGGAAGCCACTGAAGAATTTTTAAGGAAAGAAGGTTTGTATACTTATTTAAGAATCTCTCTCAGTATAAGTTTCATGAAGGTGAGACTGTTTGTCTTTTTGATGGTCACAGTCCCAGTGCCTGATACAGAGTAACACTCTATTCATTAAATGAAAGAGAAACTGGGGAGATTTGCATTTCTGAAAGATCACGGACAGCACTGTGAATTGGACATACTGAGAGTGGAATCAAAAGACCAATTCAGAGACTCTTGGACTGGACTACACAAGACACCAAGAGGGTGTGAACTAAGTAGTAGCATTGAAGACAGAGGAGAGCGTTAGGAGTGGATACACAGCATTTGAGGACTGGTTGGACTAAGGGGTGAGGTGGAAGAATTGTGAGAAAGGAATCAAAAATGATTCCCAGATAGTTGGTACTATGGTTTGAATGTTTGTCTCCGTGCAAAACTCATATGTTGAAATAAAATCAATATAATCAATATAATCCCAATGTGTTGGTATTAAGAGGTAGGGCCTTGGGAGGTGAATGGGATTAGTCCCCTTATCAGAGGCCTGAGGCAAAGCATTTGCTCCTTTTCCCTGCCGTCAGGTGAGGACACAAAGTAGGCGCCATCTATAAGGAACAGGCCCTCATCAGCCACTAAATCTGCTGGAGCCTTGATCTTGGACTTCCAAGCCTCCAGAATTGTGAGAAACAAATTTCTGTTTATACATTACCCAGTCCAGGGTATTTTGTTATGGCACCCCGAATGGACTAAGACACCGGGCTTTAGTAATTCATTCGAAAGACATCAACTACAACTGAAAAAAAAGAAAAAAAAAAAAAAGGACAAAAAGTGGTTTGGCCGGGCGCAGTGGCTCACGCCTGTAATCCTAGCACTCTGGGAGGCCAACCATGCGTGGGAGAATCACTTGAGGTCAGGAGTTTGAGACCAGCCTGAGCAAGAGTGAGACCCCCGTCTCTACTAAAAATTTTTAAAAAATTAGCCAGGCATGGTGGCATGCTCCTGTAATTCCTGCTACTCAAGAGGCTGAGGCAGGAGGATGGCTTGAGCCCAGGAGTTTGAGGTTGCAGTGAGCTATGATGATGCCACAGTACTCTAGCCAGGGTGACAGAATGAGACTCTGTCTCAAAAAACAAACAAACAAAATAAACACAGAAAGAAAAGAAAAAGTGGTTTGAAATTTCTTCCACTTCATGAGACTATGATTTATTTCCCTTAAGAGCATGGACTTTCCCCAATACAGAACTGGGAACTGTGTACACAGAGATGTTGATAAATGGCAACTGAATCCACCCAGGCCTCATTGGTAGTCTTCATTCTCTTGTCTCTCATTGCCCCTTCTGCTTCTCTGAACTGGTCTCCATAACATCACCATTGCATGGACTCTTGTAAATCCTTATGTTGTTGACTTCTTAGCAGCAACTGACACTGATTGCTCCTTGAAACCCTGCCTCCCCAGGGCTTCCACAATACTAAGCTCTCCTGCTTTTCCTCCCTCCTCCTTGGCTATTGTTCCTCTCCCATCAGGGCTCAGCTCTGGATCCTCAATCTCTCTCTTTTCCCTCAGATTATTTTATTCATTGCTATGGTTTTAGTTACATTTTGATGCCAAGAACTCCCCATTCTACAGCTCAAACAAGCCTCCTGAACCCCAGACCCGATATCCAACCATTACTCACCATAATTACCTAAATGTCTCATAGGTATTTCAAATTCAGTATCTCCAAAATGTAAACTGTGTTGTCTTCTCTTCCCAAGACCTTGTTCCTCCTCTAGTGTTTCTGATCCCAGTGAATATGGCTCCCATCACAGTGGCTGCCTAGGTCAGAAATCCAGGAGTCATCCCTACCACTTCTGTCTCCCTCAGTCCCAAATCCCTCGCCAAGTTCTGTTGAGTCTCTCTACTTACTAATTCTCTCTCAAAATGGTCTCTTCCACAGCTAGAGTGAGCTTTCTAAAATGCAAATCTGACCATGTCTCTTCTTTCAAAATCTTTATATAGCTCCCCACTGCCTTTATAAAGTACATCTTAATCTGATTTTAAGGTGCAAGATCTGCACCTACCCTTCTCTTTAAGCTTCATCTTATCCCTACTACCTCCCCTCCCTCCCACTTTACTGGACATTCACTTCCCCCAGCTGATACTTGATCTTTAGGGACAGAACACCTACACTGGTAACAAGCGGCCTGGATTTGAATCTCGGCAAGGCAACTTACTATCTGATGTTAAACATTGTGCTGTTCTTAACTTCTCTGTGTCTCATGCGTATGATAGGAATAATAATATCTACGTCAAAGGTTGCTGTATTAAATTCGTTACTATATGCAAAGCACTTAGAGGGCTGCCTAGCCCATAGTAAGACATATAAATATTAACTATCATTTTTACACAAGTGCTAGGTTTTGGGGGAATGCAATGACACCTTTTTCTTACCGAGGATTTCAGTGGCGGAGGAGGAGGAGGAGGAAGATACTAAGTAATTATATACGCAGATGTGGTAAGTAGAAAATACAAAGTAATGTGGAAAATAAAAAGAACATACAACTCGGGTGGGTGGTCCAGACCCCCTGGAGACCCAAGAACCCATAGAAATGGGTGCGAAGCATAGAAGATCCTCCAGGCGGCAGGAGGCGCTGAAGGACTCTCCAGACAGCCGCCTGACAAGACAGGAGAACGCGCTACCAAGATCACGTGTCCCCGCATTTACCGCACTGGCGTTCACGCGCTCTTCCCTCCACGTGACTCGCATCCTCGGGGGTGATTGGTCTGCGCGAGGCACGTGGGCAGGGCAGGGCCGGGGCGGGGCGGGGTGGGCGGAGGAGTGGGTCCGGGGGGCGGAGCTGGGGGGGGCTGGTTCGGCGCGGGGGCCGTTGGCTCCAGACAAATAAACATGGAGTCCATCTTTCACGAGAAAGTGAGTGTTCGCGTTCGGTGGGGAGCTGTCCGCGGCGCGGTGGCGGGCGTAGGGTGCAGCATCACGGCCTCGCGGAGGGCCGGGTGGGGCCCCAGTCGTCCTTATCCCGACCTCGCCAGGGGAGGGGCGGCGCTCGAGGCTCCTGCTTCCTCGGCCCGGAGAAAGGAGCTTCACCCACGCCCCCACCGCATCCCCAGCTACAGAGGCTCCTGCCCGGAGAGCCAGGAGTGGGTGTAGGCAGGGTCGGGGGCGTCTCGGGACACGGGAGGGGGTGGCTCCGAGTGGGTTAACTTTTGCCTTTCTCTGCCACTTTCCGTAGCTTTTTCGGGGGAGTCTTTCTCCCTAGGGTCTGGCTGGAGTCATCTCTGGGACATCTCTGTCTACCCTTCGTTCCCAGTTCCACTCTACTTCCGCAGTCCCACCCTGGCAGAATTAAATTTTCCTTCTCTGGGCTCCTCAATTCTGTACTGGAATCTCCCATGCCTTTAGATATTTAGGATCTTGTTCATGTCCTTCCCCTGCGCTAGATTTGCGAGGCTCTGGAGGGCAGGGACCTTGGCTCGCCCATTGTAGGGCCTGACACTTAGGAAGTGTAGTAGGAAACCCCGTGCGCCCCTAAGCAAGGAAGTCGTCACAAGAGTTTTTATTACGGAATGTTTAGGTTTGTTTTGTTTTGGTAATAACCATCTTTCCGGAGCAGGAGGCCAGCTTTGTTTTTAGGTATTAGGGGTCTACTGGAATAATTTTGTTGTAGTCTGCCTGGCCTGTTGAGACTTTAATTCTTCAATGACTACGCAGTTGGAGATACTGTTTGTGGTATGTGGAGAAACTCGTCTTTTCCCACGTACAGTTATCAAGCCGTTTGGGTGTGAGTGAAACCTTCCTCAGGACACTTTCGGCACATGACATCTTGTTTCATAATAGTTTCATGTCTGGAAATGGTTGCTGGTAAGGATATTATATAGTAGGCAGGCGCAGAGAGTTCTTGTTTTATTAAATACTTGTGAATGATCATTTATCCCAGACATTTAAAAATTCACACACACATAAAGCAATCAAAGACAAAAGAAGTATGGTATAAATCTGTGGTATGAATCTAAACAAGTTGTTAGATACAATGTTTTTCTTTATAGAAAACAGAAGCTTTTGGAACTGGAATAAACCAAATTTAGAGTGGAGGAAGCACTCTTTAGTTATTACTAATCTTTTGACTTGATTGACATGATTTATGAATCATGGACAAGAGAGATTTAGTTGCTTGGCTAAAGAGATTAGCCATGTACATACACATGTACATATTTTTGTTACTAATTTTCAAAGGCTTTGGTGTAGGACCATGTTTCAACGTGGAAGACTTTAAACATTTGCCACATTACTTTATGAGAATTATACAGTGTATTTTTAACTGTATTGATTGTTACCCAGTTTGGATAGATTTTTGAAAGTAATTCTTCAACCATGGTATCAAAAGAAGCTGGGCACTAGCCTAATGAATACTTAACCTGAAAGAAGTCACTCCCAATTATTAGCATGTGTATAAGCTTAAAGATACTTCAGGAATATACTTACCATTATCGACTTATAAGAACATAGCAAATGAACTTTTAACAAATTAAAGTTCTTTGAGCATATTTCAGGACTATGCACCTATAATTGGACCTGTTGCTAATCTCCTATATAGTCCATTCTGGGAATGTTGGTGCTTAATATGCCATTTACCAGCATGCTCCCTTACCCTCCACAACATGCCTTTAACCCTTGCTAGGTCCTAGGTTTGGAGAGCCAGAGAACCAACTTTGTCCCTAAAGAAGCTATGTAAGTAGGGAGATCTGCCTACTAAGGGCCTTGCAACCACTTCCTCTTGGATCATTCGTTTCCCCATTTTAGAGTTGTCACTTTGAGTACCCTTTATTAAGTTAGAATATGAAAACAGTGTTTCACTGATATATCTTCAATGCCTGAGATAATACCTGGCACAAAGTAAGTACTCAATAAATATTTGGATGGATCAACAGAGTTCCTTGACTGTCTGAGATGTATATGGAGCTGTTTATCTAAAGTAAACAACTTTTCTGTAAATATTTTAAGGCTTTGCAGGCCATACATACTCTATCACATATTCTTGTTTGTGTGCATATGTTTTCCCCAACCATCTAAAAATGTAAAACCTATTAGCTATTGGGGCAGGTTGAATTTGGTTCATAGACTAGAGTTTGCCCCTAACTTAAACCCTAATATTAAATGACACCAACTGCTGACTTGTTGTTGTTGTTGTTGTTGTTTGTTTTAGTTCTGGTGCCTGATTTCTGTCATTTTAGTTATCACCTCTATTGCTGACTGCTTTTGGTGCAGTCACTGTGCCATTTGTATTAATACTTTTAATATAATGTGAATTGGGAATGATAACCAAACTTGTTGGGGTTATAGTTAAACTTAGTGAAAAGATTCAAAAGATGCTGAGCATTGTCTTTGTGACATTTGTTATTCCCTTTTGTGATTGCTGGCTCTTAGCCATCTTTAGGATATTTAAGGTTTAGGAAAAGCCAAATTCCAAATAAATGACTTCAGGAAGTGGTAACAGCACAGACTTTGAAACCTCTGCCTGGGACTGAATCCTTGCTCTGCCATTTACTACGTGTATGATCCTTACTTACTACTTAATAGCTCTGTGCTCCATTTTCCTCCTCTACAGTGTGAGGATAATAACGTGACTTAACCTCAGAATTCTGAGTGCTTAGAATGCTCTCTGGCAGATAGTGTTATGGAAGTGCTGGCCGTTGCCATTTCTCATATGCTTGTGTCTTCTGAACTTCATAATAAGGGGTGGGAGAGTTTAAGAGGAGAGGAAGTGTTGCTGGATGGATTGTGTGTCCCTGGTTAGCCCATTTCTGAGAGCAACCTTACATTTATACCTGGTTTCTATTGTAGTTAATAGTGTCTTTGGGAATTTGAACTGTAATAGTTTCTGGTTGGTCCTGAAGACTTGGGTGGTAGTGGGGGGAATGGTTTGGTTGTAGTTCCCTTTTGTGGCTTTATAAAATATCTTGGTAGAACTGCAGTTTGCTCATCCTGTAGCCCAATACGATGAAGTCTGGATCTGAAATCATGGAATTCTGATATCACTGAACTTTGATTATAGCAAAGTGATCTTCTATTATGCTTTGGTTAAAGCTTGATGAGAAAGAGGTGGCTGAGGCCGGGCGAGGTGGCTCATGCCTGTAATCTTAGCACTCTGGGATGCTGAGGCAGGAGGATCACTTGAGGTCAGGAGTTCAAGACCAGCCTGAGCAAGAGTGAGACCCTGCCTCTACTAAAAAACAAAAATAGAAAAAATTAGCCAGTGTGCACCTGTAGTCCCAGCTACTCAGGAAGCTAAGGCAGGAGGATCACTTGAGCCCAGGAGTTTGAGGTTGCTGTGAGCTACCCTACCCTGGGCACTCTGCCCTGAGCAACAGAGTAAGACTCTGTTTCAAAAAAACAAAAAAGGTGGCTGGGGATAATTTGGGGTGGGGATGGGGCAGGAAAATGCATACTCTTAGATGGGGGTCATTGTACAATTTTATTGGTCCCTATATAATTTGATCCATCTTGTGACTTAAGTGTTTTTTACATTTGGACTGAACAGTTTGTTCTTTCCTTCCATTAAATCATATTAGAAGAACAAAACTTGATGCTTCTTATAGCAATATGGTTTTACTTGGACAAGGTTTGATTTCAAGTGTTTATTTTTCATAATTTAAAGCTATTTTTTGTGGAGAGAAATTTTTATGAAATATTTGGATGTCACTGTTTCTATAATACGATACTAAGTATGGGGACCATAGTTTGCGAATCCCAAACTGAGGCGTGTAGCCTGACAGCAGGACAGAAAATTTATGTTAGGACTATTGTGAGAAAATCCAATGTCAGGTCACCATATTGGGAACTATTGATATGTGGGAATAGCTGTATCTTAGTAGATGCTTTTTTCTTGTTGTTTAGATTGTTTTTATTAAGTACAACACATAGAGGAGCACACACATCATAAGAGTACAGCTCAGTGCAGGTGCAGTGGTGCACACCTGTAGTTCCAGCTACTTGGGAGTCCAAGGCAGAAGGATTGCTTGAACCCAGCAGTTCTAGGCCAGCCCTGGCAACATAGTAAGACCCAGTCTCTTAAAAAAATAAAATAAATAAATTACTTTAAAAAAGGAGTACAGCTCGATGAATTCTCACAAAGTGAATACACATGCAAACAACACTGAGATCAAGTTACAGAAGATTGATCTGCATACTGTAAGCCCCCTTTAGGCCTTCTTCCAGGTGCCAACTTTCCACCCCCATTCCTACCAAAGGTAACCACCATCCTGAATTCTGACATCATAGATTAGTTTTACCTGTTTTTGAGCTCCCGTGAATAGACCCATAAAGTGTATACTCTTTTAAGTCTGTCTTCTTTTGTTTAACATTTTTTAAGAAATTCATCCATATTGATCCAGATAGTTGTAGTTAATTTGTTCTCGTTGTATAGTATTCTTTTGTGATTTCCATTCTGTTGTGATCCAGACTATCCAGTTGGCTAGTTTCCAGTTTGGGGGCTATCATAAATAGTGCTTCTATTATATATGTTTATATAAACATTCTTAATACATATCTCTTGATGAAGCTATGCTTGCATTTTTGTTGTTTGCATTATGTACATAGTAGTGGAGTGGAATTGCTAGATCACAGGGTATGTATATGTTAAGCTTTGTCTCTAATCCTCTCCAACATTTTCGCCATTCTGAAGAGTTTGTAGTAGTAACACATGGTGGTTTTAAATTACATTTGCCTAATGACTAATGAAGTTGAACACTTTTTTGTGTTCTATGTAGCCATTTGGCTGTCCTCTTGTGAGGTGCTCATCTTGCCTATTTTTCTATAGAATATAAGTAGAACATCGATATATCCCTTCAATTCACATTATATTATTCAGTAGGAGTTGCTCTCTGGTAGTAGAAATACAGCAGGAGGAAAAAGGTGGAAACAAAAAGTCTCTCACTGTTATGGCCGTGACTTGAGGGATAGTGGGTTCTCTAGCTCCAAGCTACTAATTTCTTACCAAACTATGCAGATAAACTTTTATCTCAGCCTCTTGTCTCAAACTCAGACTGTCTTCAATGCTGCCTTCCTATTCTATATTCATATACCCTATATCTCTTTCAGCAGCTTAATTTTGTTCCTAGAAAATTGATTCATTAGGAAAAATATCTATCTTGCAAGGTGGTGCTCTTTAGGGTCACTATCTACCATGTGATATAGCTCAGAGTAAATTGCATGGTGTCAGATAGGTTGGGTTGAGGAATAGACCTTATCGGGGAAAGAGAAAACTTAGAGGACCAAGGTTAGCTGAAGAAGGAAATGTTCTCCTATCTGTCTTCATCTCACAGAGAGGCAAACCTGGGGTCTGTGTTCACAGGGAGGGATCTCATCCATCTGTGAGTCTACCTTCTTAAAGGGCAGCATGGGAAGGCAACATTGTTGGGGTGAGGAGGGTAACAAGCAGGCTAATCGGTGCCAGGCGGCCTGGATTTGGATTCAGGATGCCAGTTATGTGAGAAAGCCAGCTATCTAGCGCCTGAAGACCCTGGGCCCCTGGAAAGTTGTACCCACCTCCCGTGAGAAGGAAGCCAATGATCCCATGGGGAGCTGAGCTTGGAAGCAGTCCCTCTTGCTGGTTTGTCCAGGAGTGACATGTAGGGTTGTTTTGGGACTGTTCTGCTCGTTGCACTATACTGTATTACGTTATCTGTAGAGTTTCCTGAAGAGAGAACTTCAGTTCTACAGCTATAAGTCTTAACATGGAACAGAATTTTTCTCACCTGTATCAATTCTTGAGATTTGAAATTCCATGAGCAAGCATTTAGATTGAGTAGAGATTGTCTTGTTAAAAGAATAAATGTTCTAAGGCTGGGCACAGTGGCTCATGCCTGTAATACTAGCACTTTAGGAGGCCAAGATGGGAGGATTGCTTGAGGCCAGGAGTTTGAGATCAGCCTGAGCAAGAATGAGACCCCATCTCTACAAAAAATAGAAAAATTAGCTGGGTGTGGTGATGCACCCCTGTAGTCCCAGCTACCTGGGAGGCTGAGGCAGGAGAATCACTTGAGCCCAGGAGTTTGAGGTTGCGGTGAGCTGTGATGAGGCCACTTCACTCTAGCCTAGGCAACAGAGTGATACCTTGTTTTTTTTTTTTTAAAAAAAAAAAGAATAAATGTTCTAGGGATTAAAATTCCCTTTCAGCATAAGTAATTTGCTGTGGAATCTCCAAAGAAGTATTTATTTTAGGTACTGAAAATGAGGGAGGCCAAATGTTTTATATAGTAGTTTTTAGGTAAATAAGATATTTGATATATTTGATAGATGATAATGTTTGTTTAAAATAAATCATTCTTAAATTTTTGATCATATAACAAAGTAATTGTAGTTTCATTAATGGTAGAATTGTAAAGTACATGTGAACAAATGAAAGTACATGTACCCATGTTAATTATGCTTGTCTAAAACTAAAAAGGTTCAGTTCAACTATGTTAAAAGTTAATAATTAAAATTTTTAGGGGAAGGTACTGTACAAATCTCTTTAATAAATCACATTTGAATTTTTTCTTTTGGAAATATTAGCAAGAAGGCTCCCTTTGTGCTCAACACTGCCTGAATAATCTGTTACAAGGAGAATATTTTAGCCCAGTGGAATTATCTTCAATTGCACATCAGCTAGATGAAGAGGAGAGGATGAGAATGGCAGAAGGAGGAGTTACTAGTGAAGACTATCGCACATTTTTACAGGTGCTGCTCTTAAACTCACTAAGTCACATTTTTTAAAAAATTGTGGGTACTATTTTAAAAAGAGTGAGCCATTCTTTCTATAAGGATCTGACTGGTAAATTATGACTCTGCTCTTGACTTTGTAAATGGGAGTGCACAAGATGATATTTTAAATATGCACACTAATGACAGTTTTCATCCTTCTTTCCCCACTCCAACTCCTGCTTCAACTACCTATCAAAATGAACAGCAGCCTTCTGGAAATATGGATGACAGCGGGTTTTTCTCTATTCAGGTGAGTAGGAACCAGCACATACTAAGCGTTGTTTATATAGTCACTGTAATGATGTGACCTTCAGAAGTTCTTCCAATAGATTGTGTCTACAAAAGTATAAAATTGTACTCTAGAGCTGTAGTCCCCAACCCCTGGGCCGCGGCCCGGTTCTGGTCTGTGGCCTGTTAGGAAATGGGCCTCGTGTCACTGCCTGAGCTCTGCACTCCTCCACTCCCCCACCCTTGACAGCCCACTCCCCACCTGTGGTCCGTGGAAAAATTGTCTTCCATGAAACTGGTCCCTGGTGCCAAAAAGGTTGGGGACCGCAGCTCTAGAGTACTAGATTTTTATATAGATGAAAATTATCTTCATTTTAGAATCTTCATTTTAGAGAAGGGCTTTTAAAAATTACTTTTTGAGAGATTATTTAATCTATATCTGGATACTAATAACATTAATTCTAATAAGTCACAATATTTCAAACGTACTATCTCTTGGGTAAATTTGAGAAAATGCAAGATTTTGCTAGCTTCCATTTAAATCAGCCTACCAGGATTGGATTCTTTCATTATGGTTTGTGGCTTTTGATTTTTTTTTTTTTGTTAATTATAGCTCTCTTTGAATTCTACAGTTGTGTTATATGTACTTGTGAGATTCTTTTATCTGTGGATCTTTAGTTCTGTTTCTAATGCTGTGAGACGTATTTAGAGTTCTCTCAGAACCTCTCCTGAGGAACCTAGTTCCATAAATATCTTTGTTTATATTTCCCTTTTACTACCCTCCTCATCCACCAGCATTTCTACCCAGTGCTTCGCCGTGCCACTGTTGACAGGTAATGGCTCCTGCAGGGCCAGGACTGGAGGTCAGAGCTGGCGCAGCTCTTGCCGTGTCCTGTTGGTGCTGTGCTGCTCTTGGCGCTGCTTCACGTTTGCCCGCCGCAGTGTGTTCCCATTTTGTCTGTGCTAGTACCTGGTTCACTCGCTGCTTTGTTGGCTACCTTGGAGGGAAGAAGTGAATTTTCAGAAATTTCTCTTTTTTTTCTCAGATAGTTTGAAATAATCAGGTTTGCCTTTTGTTTCTTTTCTACAAATTATAAACCTATGACCAGAGAAGTCTAAAATATATGCACTTTTCTGTCTAAATCCCCAGGGAGAACTTATTTTAATAGACATGGGACTATTGACATTGCAGGTAGTGAGTTGAACATAACTTTTCTAAAGCAGCATTCACAGAAGCCAAATTATCAGATATGTGTAGTGGACTAGTTTTAAGAACAGTGCTTACTGGATAGCATATACATCTGCATTTTTGAAGCAGTTCTATCTAGGAATTGTGTGGTGCTTTGGAACATCTCAGAAACCTAGTATGAGAAGCACTTTTAATATATATGTGTATGTTACTTATGGGTTTAGTGATATATCTGTACATACATACTTTTTTAAGACCATACCCTTCTAGAGAAATTTATACATGAAGTATGATTGTTTACATAACTAACATGGCTATGCTACTTAAATTTGGAATTGAATGGCTTAGCACATAAAAAGTTGCTATTTTTTTTAACAGGTTATAAGCAATGCCTTGAAAGTTTGGGGTTTAGAACTAATCCTGTTCAACAGCCCAGAGTATCAGAGGCTCAGGATTGATCCTATGTAAGATTTTATTTTGTATTTCCTACATTTCTTTTCCTAAACTTCATTTTTAAAGTTATGCTTTCTTAAAGAAGAGAAATATATTTTGGATACTTTTGTTTTGGTAGTCCTTATTTCTGTTTTATTCCCTCAGACTTTCATATTTTACCTTTTTTTTTTTTTAAATGAGACAGGGGCTCACTCTTGCCAGGGAATGAGGGCAGTGGCATCATCATAGCTCACTGCAAGCTCAAACTTGATCCTTCTGCCCCAGCCTCCTGGGTAGCTAGGACTACAGGTGTGCACCACCACACCTGGCAATTTTTTTTTTACTTTTTGTAGAGATAAAAATAGGTCTCAAACTCTTGGCCTCAAGCAATCCTCTGGCCTTGACCTCCCAAAGTGCTAAGATTACAGGTGTAAGCCACCATGCCTGGCCCCTGTTTCACTTTTGTGATGTCCATGAGCATCTACCCTCTGAGCCTTCCTGACACCCCAGCGTCTGTGGCATCGGAGCTGACCCTTGAGTGGTATATGAGGCTGTCATTGTGGCACAGCATCATTAGGCTACTGTGGAGGGGCTCATAAAATTGTGTAATTTTTTAAAAAATCAGCAATACTTAACTGTAAACATAATCTTTAAATTATCACAAATTTTATGTAATACTTGCTAGTAGACTAAATGAATATGAACTCAATATTTCAACTTAATTTGTGTATGTATTTTTTTCTAGAAATGAAAGATCATTTATATGCAATTATAAAGAACACTGGTTTACAGTTAGAAAATTAGGAAAACAGGTAATATTTCTCTTCCTTCCCTGTCTTTTTTCTCATTCTGCACTCCATTTAAAACTAAAATATAAGGGATTGATGCCTTTGAAAGAGGGAACTGACCAGTGATGTGTGTGTGGCATGGTTTCAATTTTGGTAGATAGAAATTTGCTATTTTAAAAGATAGTATCAGTTTCTCTTAGATTTATTTGTGACAACCATATACAATTAACTGTATCATAAGAAAAATTCTGTATGTAAGACTATGCAAATATGGTTACTTTTAAATGGGTTTTCATCTGATGAATATGTTCTGTCAGTTAATTATTATTAGGTCATTAAATATGAAATGTCTAATTTCGCTTCAAAAATTTCATTTATATCTCAAACAAGAAGCAGTATAATTTATCAAAGTATGCGCCCGGGGTATCAACACTGTTTTGCCATCTTAACGGATGCTTGCTTATGCCAGCAGTGAAATAGCCTGGAGAACAAGTGGTGATGAAATTGTCAAAGGCGTTTTCCACAGCTTGTTGAAAATTGAATATTTTTCCTTGCAAGAAGTGGACCAAAGCCTGCAAGAAGTGGTAGTCGGCGCAAGGTCTGGTTAATATGGTGGATGACAGAGAGTTTCCAAGTCCAGCTTCTGTAGTTTGAGCAACGTTGTGCGACGTGTGGTCAAACATTGCTTTGCAAGAGGATTGGCCTGTCTTTATTGACCGATCCTGGCTGCTTGATTGCAAGCATCCTCGTCATTTCGTTGAATTGGTTACAGTAGATATCCGCTGTAATCGATTGACCAGGTTTCATGAAGCTGTAGTGGATAATACCAGTGCTGGACCACCAAACAGACACCATTAGCTTTTTTTGATGAATATTCAGTTTGGGACTGTGTTTTGGCACTTCATCTTTATCCAACCATGAGCCAAACGCTTGCAATTGTCAAAAAGAATCGTTTTTTCATCACACGTAAGAATATGGTATAGAAATGGTTTGCCTTTATGTTGTGACAGCAAAGAAAGGCAAGCTTTGAGATGATTTCTCTTCTGATGCTTGTATAATTCATGCAGTCCCCCTCTATCCAGCTTCTTTACTTTGCCCGTTTGTTTCAAATGGTCAAATATTGTTGGAATATTAATAGTAATGTCAAGCCTTGCTGCTAATTCCCCTGTAAGTTGACATGGATGTGCTTCCACTACAGCTTTCAGCTCATCATTATCTACCTTGGTCTCAGGTCACCCACATGGCTCATTTTCAAGATTAAGATCACCAGAATGGAACTTTTTAAACCGTCAATATACTGTGTGTTCATTAGCCACATTCTTCCCAAACACTTTGTTGATATTTCGAGCTGTTTGCATTGCATTGGTTCCAGAACAGAACTCATATTCAAAAATAACATGAATTTGTTGTTGCCCTGGCTAGAGTGCCATGGCATCAGCCTAGCTCACGGCAACCTTAAAATCCTGGGCTTAAGCTATCCTCCTGCCTCAGCCTCCTGAGTAGCTGGGACTATAGGCGCTCACCACAACACCTGGCTAATTTTTTGTTTTTATTTTTAGTTGCCTGGCTAATTTTTTCTATTTTTAGTGGAGAAGATGGGGTCTCGCTCTTGCTCAGTCTGGTCTCAAACTCCTGACCTCAAGCGATCCTCCTGCCTTAGCCTCCCAGAGTGCTAGGATTACAGGCATGAGGCACTGCACCTGGCCATAACACAAATTTTTGACTTATACATGGTTTCACAAAAATTGCTCTGAAAAAAATTTTTGAAAGATAATCACAAGCCAAAACATGGGTTTAAAAGAATGAGGATGTGCTTTCACAATAATAAAGGAAGTGTGAAAGTGAAATGTCAGAGATATCAACTCTCAAATTTAGTACTTAAGGAAATTGGACATTCCGTACTTAATAACCTAATACATTTATTATAGTACTGTCAAAAAGCCTGAAACAGTATCAAGCATGAATAAAAGCATTCAACCATGTTGGTTTTTATGTAGCAAGATTATTCCCATGATTCCAAAATGCCATGTAATATATACATCTGCATAAAATAATTTCTTAGAAAAACATGCAATGTGTTCTGAGCAAGCTTTTTTAAGAAACAGAATCATTTGAAGTCATTTTTATTAGAATTTTGAATGTTTGGAAGAGGGTTATTGAAAATCACCTAATACAATAAAAAGGAATGAACTATTGGTACAGGTAGCACCATGGATGAATCTCAAAATAATTATGCTGAAAGAAGAAGCCAGATGCAAAATACTACATACTGTGTGGTTCCATTTACATAAAAGTCTAGAAAAATTCAAACTGCTCTATAATGACAGAAAGCAGATTGACCAGTGATTGCTTGGAGATGAGGGCTAAGAGGATGACAGGGGAGGCCTACAAAGGGGCATAGGAAGCCTGGCAGTGATGAATGTGTTCACTGTCTTAGTTGTAGTGATGGTTTTATAAGTGTACAACAAATGTAAAATGTTTCAAAGTATATACCTTAAAAATTAGTTCAGGTTATTGCACGTCAATTATACCTCAATAAAGCTGTTTTTAAAAATAAAATAAAAAGCAAAAATGAAGTCAAGAAAGAGTACATTGAATTAAATCAATAAAAGATAATTCAAAAACGAAAACCTTGCTGTTATCTTTTAAGTCAGCCACCAATAAACAGCTTGATCCTAAATGATCATTTCTTAAAGTTCTTCCTGAGGAGCTAAGAACAAGTGAAGAGGTGTGGTGTAAAGGCTTACGGTAGAGACCGACCCAAGTGGGAATCAGCCCTTGGGAAAAACTGCAGCAGTACACTGCCAAGATTATTTAAACTCTGAGTTTTATTTATACCTTTAAGAAATTATAATACAGTATTATTTACTTTCTGTATAAAGAACTGGATTTTTAAGGTCTGAAGACTTAGATTCTCGGCGTTCCTTTGTATTGATTTACAAAGGAATGTCTTGCTTATTATTTTGAGAGGTTTTTAAAGTTTTCTTCAAAATTGAGTTTTCATATTTACTACATCATCTTTGACAAACGCAGATGTGAAACTTTGATTTATTATCTTTGGTTTTAATTTATATTTTTGTTTAAAAGTATATTTTTCATTATAGACTCTTTCTGTCTGAGATCCCTGTATAATAAAAGAAATGACTGGAAAAAATATTATGCACAATGTCAAAATCCAGAAAAAGTAGTTGGCCATGATAATGACAGTAACTTTTGAAACTTTTTGTTGGAGTAAATTAGGATTCCTATGAGGTAGTGATAAAAGATGTTATGTGATGGTGATTTTAGTGACTTTCTAAAAATGAGTTGATAATTATAAATCCTCTTCCTGGAATGTCTGATTTTTCTCACAAGTGGAGTTTTTGACCAAAATTACCAGTAGTGAGAAAACTTTAATGTAGTTGTCCTTTTTCTTCCACATCAATATGACAGATGTTACTGGAGTTATGTTAGACTTTGAAAGAGATTTAATTATAGATATTAATAAAGACAATTCAAAGTACGGACTATTAGTTTCTATTCTTTTGGGAAGATTTAAAGTTTATGGCTGAAAGCAAACTTTTGTTTTTAAAAAGGCATTTAATAGTGATAAATCTAACGTTTAATTTCAGTTTTTTAAATCACGTTATCCAGCTACTTTAAAGAAAACCTCAACCTGGCATATTTCCAGTGTTTAGATAATCTTACTAAGTGTAGATGGGATATATCTATTCTTAACATGTGAAACGACCTTATTATCTATAATGCACGCTAAAATATTGACAATTTTTTTTACAGTGGTTTAACTTGAATTCTCTCTTGACGGGTCCAGAATTAATATCAGATACATACCTTGCACTTTTCTTGGCTCAATTACAACAGGAAGGTAAATAAAGACTGCAAATTTTGCAATGTTATCTTTGGAAATAGCTAAGTAAAACTGGCTCATTAAATGTGAGCATATCAATACTGTTTTTCTGGCAGTGGAAATGAAATAATCTCTATGCTTGACTTGGTGAACTTTAGGCTGTGATATGGGTGATGCTGTAGAATTCTCACTGACACCTGGCCCTCCTCTGAGGGTGCTGCTTTCTTTGCAGCCCTTCTCAGTAATGGCTTTTTTCTTCCATACATCACATACCACAGGGCTGAGAGTATTCTTCCTGTTCTTCCTCACCCCTTCTAAGCTACTGTCTTTCCTTATAAACTCTAACTCCTTTGAAATATGAGATTAAACTACCCCCTGCCCTTTTGCAGTCATCCATGAGCTTTGTCTTTTTTCATTGAAGATTTTAGGATCTGACTCACTTTTTCTCTGCTTCAACTCCTTTTATTCTTAATAATGTCTCTATTATTAGTCAATCCAACCAATCCAATACCTTGCTTCTTACTTTAAAAGATCATTCGTTCTTGCCTAGCTATTGTCAATAAAACCATAACCACCTTCCAATCTCAATTGCAAGCATCCTACTCTTTGACTACCACCTCCCATCTTTGTACCATGTTTTTTCTGTTTTTCTTTTTTTTATTCCCACAGTTCCTTTTTTTTTTTTCTTTTTAGCAGAGTCTCACTATGTTGCTCAGGCTAGTCTCCTGGGTTCAAGCAATCCTCCTTCTTCAGTCTCCTGAACAGCTAGAAGGATAGACGCACACCACCATGTCTGGGTCCAACAAATTTTTAAACCCTACCAGGGGGCCTAAACACTCCCCTTATATCCATACTTCCTTTCTTACCCTGCTTGTTTTTTATAATGCATCATTATAATCACTCTATTGCATTTCTCAACCTTTTTTTTTCCCCCTTCCCCCTAGTTCTCAACTTCTTTTCCCCTCATTCCCTCTACCATACTTTAATCGCAAGAATCTCGGTTCTAGTTAAACTTGGCTTCGTCCATTCCTATACTGGCGCAGGTGAACATGACTAAAGGATACCATAAAGCATGATGATTGGTTACTTTAAATTTATGGTCACAAATATCAGTGGAGCCCTCGGTGCTGCCTAACGTTTCCACTATGTTATCTCAGTAAATCCATGCACCAGTATGCAAGATGATTATTTCATAGCTTACCTCTGCAAACCTCTAACCACTCCCCTTTCTCATCTTTACACCTTGCTTATGGCCTTCCTTTATATTCTAAGAACATTGAGTCAATTAAAAGAGAACTTCCTTATCTTTCTACCAACAAATCTATCAACTCGTTTAACTCTCTACCTGTGTTTTGAGCCTATGAAAATAGGTGAATTGGCACCACCACTGCTGCTGAGAGATTAGACAGTCCTGTGTGGGCTGGATGCAGTGGCTCACGCCTGTAATCCTAGCACTTTGGGAGGCGAGGGTGGGAGAATAAGTTGAGGCTAAGAGTTCTAGACCAGCCTGGGCAATGGTGAGACCCCGTCTCTACAAAAATAAAAAAAAATTAGCCAGGTGTAGTGGCATGTAACTGTAGTCTCAGCTACCCGAGAGGCTGAGGCAGGAGGATTGCTTGAGCTCAGGAGTTTGAGTTTACACTGAGCTATGATGACACCACTGCCCTCTTGTCTGAGCAACAGAGCAAGACCTTGTCTCCAAAAAATAAATAAAAAAGAAATGCTTGTGTAGGCAAGCCATGTAAATTTTTATAATGGAAAAGAGACTATGCTTAGTACACAGGGTCTTCTGCCCTTTAGTGTAGCTCAAAAAGCAAGTAGAAGAATGGCATTGAAACAGATTTCCAGCAACAAGTGCTTTGGGCGGTAGCAGAAAATTTTTGAACATGACAGTGTTGAACTGAACAGTAGTATGAAATTTGCTATCTACTTACTACCAAAAGCAGAAAGTGGAAAGTGCCTTGCACTCTATTGGCTGTCTAGTTTAACTTGCACAGAATAAAATTATATATCAAAATCAGTATCAGGTTGCCTCAGAACCTGGCCTTGTCATTATTTTTCAGTATTAAAGGAGAAGGTGACAGCTGGGACTTTGGCACTCGTGCTAGGTTTTGGAGAAGGGTAGAAGACTCTTCACAGATGATGTGGCATTCGATGTCTGGTTGTCTCTTTGCGATGTTAGTAGCTATTGATGATCAGTGCCTAGAACCCTTATTTCATTAAAGTTGCAAAATGTTATTAGATTCCTACCATTCTTTCATTTATTAGCTGAAATACTATACAAATAAATTTCCCTTCATCAGTTATTTGGTTATCCTGAAGTATAGTTCCATACAGGAAAAGCAGGATAAATATTCCTTTCCCTTTATCAGTTTTTAAAACAAATTGGTCTCATAGTGTTCTTCAGAGGTAACCAATTACTTTCTTGTTTTTGTTAAGCTATAAACTTAAAATGTAGTTCATTTGTTTCTGTCCATTGTAATTATTACTCATATTGACACTTAAATTTTTTCATCTTGGACCAGTGAGAACCTTTTGAAGTTTATCCCCAAGTCTCTGACATGACCACTTAAGTCTTTTGAAGGCTTGCTTTCTCATTTAACAAGATGTTGCAAGGTTATCTTTTACATTTTCTGCCTTGTATTTGAGCTCTCATTTCTCCAAGGATACCTGGTTCCTTTGATTAACGATACTTAGAGGTCGCAGTCTGAGCACCGACATACTTATTGCTACTGGGTTTGTCATCGCCTAGTTATTTTCAATTCACATTTAGGATTATAGTGTTTTTATTTAACTTATTTGATTTTTTAAAAAATTTTTTGTAGAGTCAGTGTCTCACTGTGTTGCCCAGGCTGGTCTTGAACTCGTGGCCTCAAGTGATCCTCCTGCCTCAGCCTCCCAAGGTGCCAGGATTATAGGCATGTGCCACCACCATACCTGGCCAACTTCTTTGATTTTATATATTTGTATCTCTTTTCTTTCATAACTAAAACTTTGGTTCCTAACCATATCCTTCCTTCTTGAAACTCTGTCTCCCTTGGCTTCCAGGCCATCATGCTCTGGTTTTCCCATTACCCATCATTGCACACATTATCTGATTGTGTCCTCACAGCATCGTCTGAGGAACATACCAGTATCATTTGTTTAACAATTGAAGAAACCAAGACAGATGGGTTAAGTGATTACAGAAACCATGCAGCTAGGAAGTGGAAGAACTGGGATTAAATCCAGGCAGTCGCAGAACGTTGTGGCCTGTACCTGTAGTCCCAGCTACTCAAGAGGCTGAGGCAGGAAGATCACTTGAGCTCCAGAGTTCTAGACTGAAGTGGCTCCAGCCTGGGCAACATAGTGAGACCCTGTCTCTAAAAAATAAATAAGTAAATAAACCCAGGCAGTCTGATTCCAAATCCCTTACTTTTACCTATTCCTTTACCTGTCTCTCTGATACCCTTTAGTGAGTAGCCTACTTTGTCAAGGACTGTGTTAGTAGGGCCATTTACAGACATTGTTTTATTTACTTTTTATAGTCGCTCTATGAGACAGCTATTCCAGTCTTACAGATGGGAGAAAGTGAGGCTCAGATACTTTACGTAACTTATACTAGGTTACTCTGCTAGTTAGCATAAAAATCATTGTTTGAATCCAGATCTTTCTGAATCCTCAGCTTATATTTTTTCCATTACACTGTGCTTCCTCTGTTGTCATTAGAAATCAATTTTGAGTCTCTTACTGGCTGTTTTAGTTAATTTTTGCCTTTTGGGGTTTTTTTAGGTTATTCTATATTTGTTGTTAAGGGTGATCTGCCAGATTGTGAAGCTGACCAACTACTGCAGATGATCAGGGTCCAACAAATGCATCGACCAAAACTTATTGGAGAAGAGTTGGCACAACTAAAAGAGCAAAGGTAAAAATTAAGCCTGTAGTATAGAATATATGATAGTATTTCATTATAAAAATTAAATTTTCATGCTTACTTTGTGATATATGGTCCTTTTGTTGGTGATGCTTATATTTCAATGAAGTTTATTGGTTCAAATTTTAATCAGCTCTTTGAATTACATAAATATATTAACTTAGATTCAAATTACAACACAATCTTTATATTACTAAACCTCATCTGCTAGAAAATGCTTAAGTTTTGACTCATGTAAAATCTTTAGATAACAAATACCTTTATATTATGTGTAAACAAGAACATTGCTCTGCATTTATTATCAGTGCTTTTGTTCTTTAGGGTCCATAAAACAGACCTGGAACGAGTCTTAGAAGCAAATGATGGGTCAGGAATGTTAGATGAAGATGAGGAGGATTTGCAGAGGGCTCTGACACTAAGTCGCCAAGAAATTGACATGGAAGATGAAGAAGCAGATCTCCGCAGAGCTATTCAGCTAAGTATGCAAGGTATAGAGATTTTGATGTGCACGTCATTCATTGTTGAAAAATGGATTCAGATTGTTCTTAGTTTTCTTGAAAGTTAGTACCATTAGCTAGTACCAATGGTACCAGTGGTAACTTTCCTGAAAGTTAGTACCATTTTTTGACAATTACTTTCCTGTAATGGCAATCACTTTTTATAACCTATATTATATTAGGACTAGTTATATTTTTACTTCTGGTTATTTTATTTGGTTATAATACTGTACTAACACAATAGTAAATGGAGATTAATCTTCGTGGGTGTCAGTTGACCCTTACCCAAACTAGCTTTTTCATAAATATATGCCATTAGACATGTCAGAAGGGCCTGGATTTGATTTTACAAAAATCTAACACTTATTGGCGATGCAGATTAAAGCTTACGCCCACTTTGGTGGACCTACTATTTTAGTGATATAAGCCCATCTAAGCAGTCAGAAATGTTGAGACATTTCTCAAAGTGGCTTATTTAAGTATGAAGTGGGGTTTTTTTTGTAGTTTTTTGTTTGTGTGTGTTTTGAGACAGAGTCTCGCTCTGTCTCCCAGGCTAGAGTATGGTGGCGTCATCATAGCTCACTGCAACCTCAAACTCCTGGGCTCAAGCAATCCTCCTGCCTCAGCCTCCCAAGTGGCTGGGACTACAGGCACTCACCACCATGCCTGTCTAATTTTTTTTCCTATTTTTTGTAGAAACAGGGTCTCTATCTTGCTTAGGCTGGTCTTGAACTCCTGGCCTCAAGTGATCCTCCCGCCTCAACTGCCCAAAGTGTTAGGATTACAGGCGTGAGCCACCGTGTTCATGCCTATCGTTTGTTTTTCTCTAATTCATATGAATTTGCTTCTACTTTCTAATGAAATTGTTCATCAGTTGAATTCCTTATCTAAATAAAATTGATTCCATTAATATGAAGATTATTTTTATCCTGAAGTTTTCTTGTTCTGGGCTCACCTCTGAGTACTCCATATGGTGTACAATCCCATTTTTGGTTAATTGAGCCCTGCTAGATTAGCCCAGTAATGGCCAGAAACGAGATTTTATAATTTTAGGTATTTTTATATAATTCATTCTTCTTACCACTTTATTTTACAATTTGTGCAGAATCTCTGTTTGGAACAGTTATCAAGCGAGAACATCAAAACATTTAAGTTGTTATACCCAAATGTTTGAGGATAGAGGAGACCAGAGAGTGGGTTTGTTTTATGATCATCCATTTTATGTTGCTTTGAGGACTAGTCTGCCTTTGAAGGTGTAGATTCATTTCTAATAATTTAAAGAGAGCACACAAGTGTGGTGTTAATGACTTCTCTTACCATGTTGGTTGTTTGACTTATATTCTCACATCTTCTACATCACAAATGGGTAACAGCATTGGTTGCAGTGGACATACATTTGATTTGGACTGCCTTAATCAGATTTCCCCTGAGACTTTCAGAGCCTTTCTTATATTTATAGAATAGGAACAAGACTATTTTAAAGAAGAAAACTAGAAAAACTTGCTCAAATGAGTATAAACTTGTTGTTGCTTAAATTGGTAAAGTGACTGTTTTTTGTTTCATTTTTAGGTAGTTCCAGAAATATGTCTCAAGATATTCCACAGACATCAGGTACAACTCTTACTTCAGAAGAGCTGCGGAAGAGAAGAGAAGCATACTTTGAAAAGTAAAGTAGTTGGGACACATTAAAATTGCATATTTAATATTTGCTTTGGCTGTTTTGTCTGTTTGTAAATGACTAGTTACTGCTTGAATCCTGTGAGCATTTGAATGTATTTTTAAAAATTTACAGCCAATAACGTATGAAATAAAATACAGTTTTAGGGAAAAATTTTGCCCCAGTACCAGATAAATTTACATGAAATAGGGTGAAGGAAACCTTGTAAAATTTCATTTGTTAAAAAGAAAATGGAATTAGGTAAGGCAGGAACAATACCTATTGATCCTTTGAATGTGCTTCTTGGTTACCTAACTCTGCAAAATTCTTCTTATCAATCAATAAGAAAAAAACTTTTGAGGTAGGGGAGCACACTCCAAAAGAGAGGTGGTAGTTCATTGTCCTTTTTGTTGCCACTTTAGGGGGGTTCTGCAGGCCCTTCAGTATCAAGGGCATGGAGGCAAACAGTAAGTCTGAATCAGTTGCTAAAACCTTACCTTATGCCTAGCTTTGTAAGTACTCACCAAATAGAAATTTTACCCTATGAAAATACCTTTTTACTGATAACTATCATTCACAAGTCATCTTCTCTTTTTCTTTTTTTAAAGAAAAATAAAACTCCATCTTAAAGATTATGAGATCTATAATAGATAATCAGATCCTCTGATCCCAGGTCAGAAAACAAAAGGCCGGTGGCTGAATGTGGCCCATTATTTGCTGTATTTCATCAATTCTAAGGTACACATATTTTCACATTACAACATCTCTGAAATTGAGAAGCATCTTACAATCATAATTGACAGTATTTTAGCAGTATCTAAAATATTGGAGCATTTTACATTTGATGGTATAATGAAGATAATATTTATCTTTTTTTCTGTTTTTTTTTAAGTCACAACTCAGAAGTATATGAAGGAAAGTTCTGATCAGCTGACATCCTTTTAATGTGAGATATTTCTAGTCTTTATTCAGTGATAGATTAATGGATTTAATTATATTTAAAATTTCAAAGTAGTGTTTATTAGTGCTTTTCACTTTCTTTTAAATTTTAAAATTAACTTTTATGTTTTAGTTATGATAAACTTCAAATTTATACAAAAGTAGAAAAACTAGCATAATTAACTCTTATTTGTCTATAACCCAGATTTAACAAGTATCAGCACCTTGCCAATCACATTTTTTTATGTTCCCTCCCATCTTCCATTCTCCCACCTGCAAACTTGAATTATTTTGTAACAGATCTCAATCATCATATCATTTAATTTCTAACCATTTTATATGTGTCTCTAAAATATATGGACTTTTTTTTAACATAGCCAAATGCTACCATCACACAATAATAATCACATGATAATTAATGATAATTCTGGATCATCAGATCTCTAGTGTTAAAAATAACTTAAACCTACTAAATTAGATAAAACCAATATTCTAGGAAATTTATTTTAAGAATATCACAAAGCATACTCCCACCATTCTTCAATAACTGATGTTAGTATTTTGGCACATTGTCTCCGTGTCACACAGACACACTTACATTGTAAGTGTCATACCGATTTTCCCCTGATAGTAAATAGTGTTTGTAACAGGCTGCATATTCCATAAAAGAAATAGATTGCCTAATTTATATATGAACCTTTTTATTTTTGCTATTATAATTAATATTACAACAAACAACTCTTGTACTGAGTCTATCCCTCGAATCTCTCATCATTATTCTAATTATTCTGAGGATGTCAGATTATTGGGTTAAAGGATATGAACATTTTTAAGGCCTTGGTACAGATTTTTTAATTGCTTTCCAGAATAGGTCCCAAGTAATAGTTCTACCATGCTTATTTCAGACTCTTTTGCGGGGGGTGGGGGGGGTGGGGATAAAATGGTCCAAACAGACATACTACTTAGAGAAACTACAAAATTCACAAGCACATTTAAGAAAAGGAAAACATCTTTACAAAAAAATTTTTTATAGTTTTTGGGTTAGAAATATAAAACTTCTAATAAATTGAACTTTTTATAGTAGTAAAGATAATTTAGTAACATTCCATAATGAGTAAGTTGTAACAAGCACAATACCACCAATAACTAGTGCTTTTTAATAAATAGAGGTTTCAGTCAACGAGCACCCTTTTAAAAACGTTCTGGTATCAATATACCTCATTCCTAATTGGAGGATAATTGACTGGGGAGGATGGTGTGCAGTGATGGTTATCAGCTTCAGCCTTCTGGCTTGACCTTGAAAATACTGCTGTGAACTTGGAGAAAGAGCTGGAAAATATTTTACATAGTCACATGTAGAGTTAAGAGCTAACTTCTAGGTGTTTATTTTTAACAATGGCTAGCGTTCAAAACATTATAGAACTAATTAGTAGAAGAGCAGAGAAGCTAATATTTGCCTTTCACTCAAATTCCTGATTACTTAGCCTGGATGAGTCCTTGTATTTTCTGTCTTTGGGACTTGGCTCTAAGGCTATCAAGCTAACTCTGTCTTTCCTCTTGCTCTCCCCAAACGGCCTCTGGTGCTAACTTGTTATTCATACAATTTTATGTTTTTTTTTTATTCCCCATTTTTGTTGTTTGAAACTTCATACTTAATGTAGTAACCATAGTACTCATGCATAAAGAACACTATAGGGTTTCTTTCTGGTGCAAAAAATACTGTTAAAAATCTACCTATTAGAAATTCATAGTTTATAAGAGTTGTTAAGTAATATTTTCATAGCCATGCCATTTTCCCAGTAGTAAGCTTGAAATTCGTTTTACCTTCATAAAATCTCAAGCAGAACTTACTACATCAACTATGGTAATGTAAAACCTGCCTTAATTCACATGTTATGAGCATCAAATTAGACAATGTATGTAAAACTATTTTGTAAACTGTAAAGTATTCCACAGATAATGCGTTAGCATTATTATTGTCTTCTCTGGGTATAACTTTGAAATGATGCAGATTCTTTCTGTCAAGAAAAACATAGTGTTTCCCAACAAGGAGGGACACAGATATTTTCATGGCCGTGGATTGCTATGATGTTTTGATTACCTAATACTTGAGCCACCACTTCAGTGGTATGACGTAGTTTATCAGACAGGGTTCAGTTTAAGAAATAGAAACTGCTAGAGGTATTTTAAGGAGAAAAGTATTTAATACAGAATTTAGGAGCTTACACAATCTTAGTAAAAGCTGGAGGTATAGCTCTAGGCCAGGCCTCCAGAATACCACAAACCAACTTGCAGGAAGAGCTGCAGCCACTACCCCAGTTGGAACAATGGGGAATGAGGATACTGAGTTTAAGAACACACTGCCCTAGCTGTGATCCTAGGATTAGGAAGCTGCCTCCACAGTTGCCTAGACATGGGAACATAAAGTCCCCCACAACAATGGCAATGAAGCAGAATTCTGGGACTGGTAACTTCATGACTTTGCTTGCCAACAGAACAACCAAAGTCTCAGGAAAGTGGCTATGTCTCATTTCTGCATTTTAAATCTCATGCAAGTGCTTAATTTGTAACCAGAATCTTACTTGTAAAGGAATGTGAAACATGTAGTTTTTAGCTTCCCACCCTCTGTAATACCGAAGGCACATTAGAAGGCACAGTGGGAATGGATGCTGAGTGTTATTTGAACATGTTCCATCTCAGTGTCATCACAGCTGGAAGGTTTCAAAATTGTTTCAAGGTTGGCAATTGATTTACTTCTCATTTTTCATAAATTAAAAGTAGAATAAACGTTATCCCTCTCAAGTTTCTGTCTCACTGATCACTCCCTTGTATTCTGACATGCTTTCTTGAGTGGAGGGGAAGAGGGCATGGTTGATACCTGATGTGCCAGCAATTCCACACAACTCACAGTCTTTCTTGTGTCACTTTCCAGACACAGGATATGCTAGTGGAAGCATTAGCCATGCACACTAGAGAGTCACACCCTTTATAGATGTCAATTTTCTGGCTCAAAGATCAGTAGGGAGAAATTGCAGTTTTCACTGATTGAACTTTTTTTTTGTTGCTCACATTTTTAAAACACAAGATTGAGAAGGACTCTAGAGAAAATGTACCATTCTATTAATATAGTTGCTGGTAGTTTAAAAATTCTGGTTCCTTTAAAAATCCTTATATACTTTTTTAAAGCTATGGCTTCTCAGATTGTCAACTGTTTATAAGTTTTGCTTTTCAGCTTTCTGTGTTTCTGTTTATATATATGAAATACAGGTTGAGCATCCCTCATTCGAAATGCTTGGGACCAGAAGTGTTTCAGATTTGGGATTTTTTTAATAGTATTTTGGAATATTTGCATTATACTGTGCATCCCAAATCTGACAATCCAAAATCTGAAGTGAGCATTTCCTTTGAACATCATGTCACTGCTCAAAAAGTTTCAGATTTTAGAGCATTTTGGATTCAGCTTTTAGGACATGTGATGTTCAATCTGTAATTTCAAATTTACAGAAAAGCAGAAATACTACACAGAGCTCCTTATACCCTTCACCCAGATTTCCCTATTGCTGACATTTCTGAACCTTTTAAATCTCATGTGAGTGCTTAATTTGTAACCAAATCCTACTTGTAAAGGAATCTAAGACATGTAGTTTTTAGCTATAATACTGAAGGCACAGTGGGAATGGTGAACCATTTGGGAGTAACTTGCAGACATGATTTCCCATTATGTCTCACTACTTCAGTGTATATTTTCCAAGTATAAGGATGTGTTCCTACATATTTGCATCATTAACTATCATGTTTAAATGTCTCACAATGTGGCTATTTATGACATTGTTTTTCCTTTTGAAAAAGAAATACAAGGGAGCTTAATGCAATATATATTAATGAAAACTTAATAATTTGTGCTAAATAGTAGTTTTCATTTCTTTCATTTGTTAAGTATTTGGTGAATGCCTACTATGTGACAGGCTTAGTTTTAGGCACTGCGGAAACAGATAAACAATATAAGGTTTGTGCTCTTTTAGCTTACATTCTGAAGAGGGAGACAAACAGAAGAATAGCAGATGACGACAAGTTTATGCTGAGAATAAATTGAAGTGATGAGATAGTGAGAATGCCAGGTGGCTGTGTCAGGTGGGTAGTCAGGAAAGGCATCTCTGGGTGATATTTAAGCTCAGACCTGAATGACAAGGAGCCAGCCATGGAGAGATCATGTTAACTGACATGGTAATTTGAGATGCTCTGTCTTCCCAAAGTGCTTATTTTCCGTGGCTTCTAACAATATTAAGGATCTATAAACCGACATTCATTGCATAAAAATAGTTACCAGTAAATGTTTTCGTATAATAGGCTATTTTGTGGTGGAAATACCTACCTCTTAATTTGTCTGATAAATTCAAATTTTATATCTAGGTTTCCTAGGATCAGCACTTCTATACCTTTAAGTATTAATAATATATATCAGACTAATAATTGCTCTTGCACTCTTTTGTCATGTTCATGCCAGTGACTATTTTGATTTGTGGAATAATTTATTTTCCATCTGAATAGTTTTTCTCATGGTATAATTATTCTTAAGTTTTGTTTTTTTAAGATACATTTAATTTTGAATGTTTCAGGCAGCAGCAGCAGCAGCAGCAGCAGCAGCAGCAGCAGCAGCAGCAGCAGGTAGATCCACCAGGACAGATTTCACATCCATGTGAAGGGCCAACCACAAGTTCAGGAGCACTCAGGAGTGATCCAGGTACAGTCCTCTGACCATTCATCATGCTTGTTACCTGCATGCTCTATTTGACATGCAGACTTAATATTATTTTTGCTTTATAGTATTTTTTTCTCCTCTCTTTAATTGTATTAAAACTCTTAAGTGAATTTGTAATCTACTAGATTTCCTTGGGTTAAGGAGCAGGCAGACTAGGGATTCAATGAATGTTTTTTTTTAACATAATACTTTCAACTTCACAGTAATTAGTACCTTTTCCAAAAATTCCTCAAATATCATGAATGTTAGTAGTTGATAAATATATTTTACCACCTGAAAAATGAAAAATACTCGAGTGTAATAGAGTTGCTTACCGGGCGTTGGTTTGTTTAATAGGTCTTAAACTTTGGCCAATTACTGGTAGTTGAAGTTGAGTGAAAAGAAAACTGTATCTAACAGAGGACTTACAAGCAGAATATGTAGCGAACTGTCATAACTGAACAATAGGAAAACAACTCAATAAATAAGTGAAGGATTTGAAAAGATATTTCACCAGGTGAGATACAGGGATTATGACAATAAGCACATGAAAAGATGCTCAACATCACTAGTCATTAGGGAAATGCACATTAAAACCACAATGAGATGCCACTACATACCTATAAGTATGCCTTAATAAAAAAATAAAACCAACAATACCAAGTGCTGGCAAGGATAAGAGCATATGGGACTCTGACACACTCTTAGTGAGAATGTAAAAGGATACAGCAACTTTGGGAAACAGTTTGACATTTTTTAAAGGAATTTACATTTAGCTGTGTGGTCCAGCAGTCCCATGCCTATGTACATAACCAAGAAAACAGAAAACTGAGGTTCACACAAAAACTTGCATTTGAAAGCTTATAGGAGCTTTATTCATAATTGCCAAAAATTGGAAACTGCCTAAATGTTTACCTTCATTTGGTGAGTGGATATAATGGATGTACAAGCTATGGTACATCCAAACAATTGAATACTAAAAGGAATGAGCTGCTATTTTTTCCTACTCTTCCTGTTAAGTATAGTTAAAAACCCTGGACATTTGTATAAAACAAACATAAGAATCTCAAAGACGGAAAGAAGACAGATTGGCTAGAGACCTCATGACTAGAGGAACAACATGGTGGTGAGTGGCCTGGATTTTCTTTTTGCCTCATATATCTAGACTTGTTGCTAGAAGTCACGGGCACAGACCAAGAGAAAATTCCCAAGAAAAACCTGCTATCTCTAGCCAAAAGTGACTGCCTAGCAAGACAAAAACTTTTAGATAATAAACACACTAGTCCAATTAAACACCACAGAATAAATTACCCCTGTCAACAAAGACCAAGTGGGAGCCAAGATTTGTTCCCCAATCTGGCAGAAATGAGGTACACTTCTCCCCTTCCCCAGTTGGGGTGGTCAGAGATAGCCAGATAGGGAGCAGAGATTTTCAATCTCTGTGTAAGGTATTGAGGCTCCCTCTCCCATGGTGTTAGTAGTCACAGGAGCCTGAACTTCCACGGGGAATACGTAGGTATCCTTCTGGCTTCCCACATGGGTGGTGTCAGAGAAGAGGCCTAGTTGGGAAGCAAGACTGTTATTGACACCCAGCAGTAACAAGGCCACCCCCACAGTGTTAGTGGAGGCCACGTGGGGAGCAGTAACAAGACACTCCTCTGCCTCCCAGTCAGGGAGATGGCAGTGGAGGACAGTGGCAAGCTGGAACTGCACGTGCAGCAGCAGTGCACCACCACCGCTTGTCATCGGAGGTCCTGAAGGAACCTAGAGTTCTGTTCCCATCTGGCATTAGCAAGGTGGCACTCCCTTTTTCCCACCAATGCTGTGTCAGAGGTGGGGAAATCTTGCTAGAACAGAAGATTTAAATAAGAATTATAGTCTCATAACATAGTACCCCAAATGTCCAAGATTTAGTTGAAAATCACTTGTAATACCAAGAACCAGGAAAATCTCAACTTGAATGATAAAAGACAATCAACACTTCGATGGCACTGAATTACCTGATCAGGATTTTTTTTCTATTTATCTTTTTTTTTTTTTTTTTTTTTTGAGATGGGATTTCGCTGTTTCACCCAGTCTGGTCTCTAACTCCTGGGCTGAAGTGGTCCTCCCACCTCAGCCTTCTGAGTAGCTGGGACTACAGGTGTGGGCCACTGTGCCCAGCTTTCATAAAGATTTTTAAAGTAGCTATCATAAAATTGCTTCAGCAAGCAATTACAATGAATATACTTGAAGCAAATGAAAAAATAGAAAGTCTTAGCAAAGAAATGGAAGATACAAAGAAAAAAACAAATGGAAATTTTCTAACTGAAAAATAATAGTAACTGAAGTTTTCAGAACTCAGCAGATGGACTCAAGAGCAGAATGGAGAGGACAGAGAAAACAATCACTGAGCTTGAAAGCAGAATGATAGAAATTACCAGAGTGGAGCAACAGGGAGAAAATAGACTGGAAGAAATGAACAGAGCCTTCAGAGACCTGTGGCACTGTAACAAAAGATCTAAATTTGTGTCATGGAAGTCTCAGGAGTTGAGAAAGGGTGGGGCTGAAAAAGCATTTGAAGAAGTGACGGCTGAAAATTTCTCAAATTTGGCAAAAAATGGAAACCCACAGATTCAAGAAGATGAATGAACCTCAAATAAGATAAACCTAAAGAAATTCATACCAAGACACATCATAGTCAGATTTTGGAAAACTGAAGACAAAATATAAAAATCTTGAAATCAGTGAGAAATAGCCTTACCTCCAGCAATTTGAATGACAGTAGATTTTGCAACAGAAATTATGGAGGCCAGAAGCAAGTGGTACAACATTTTTCTAGTACTGAAAGAAAAAAACACTTAAACCCAGAATTATATATCCAGTGAAACATCCTTCAAGAGTGAAGGGAAAATTAACAGAATTTGTCTTCAGCAGACCTAGTCTAAAATAATGGCTAAAGGAAGTTCTCTGTAAAGAAAAGACATAATAAAAAGTAATTTGGGAACATCAGAAAGGAAGAGTAGTTATAGGTAAACACAATAGACTTTCCCGTCCTTTTGAATTTTCTAAATTATGTTTGATGGTTGAAGCATGAATTATAATTAACACTGATTTTGTTTTCAGTGTATGTATAGGATACATTTAAGGCAATTATGTTATAAATAAAGGAGGGTCAGGGGACATAAAGGGACATAAGCTTTCTGTATTTCATTTGAACTGGTACCGCCACTTTGGAAAATAATTTGTTTCCTAAAAAACTGAACATACCCTGACCATATGACACAACATTTACACTCCTGGGCATTTGTCCCAGAGAAATAAAAATTTATATCCATACAAAAACCTGTACACAAATGTTCATAGCAGCTTTGTTTATCATAATCAAAAACTGTAAAGAGCCCAAATGTCCTATAGTAGGTAGATGGTTAAACAAACAGTAGTGCATCTGTCATGGGGTACTACTCAGCACTGAAAAGAAACCAACTGTTGGTAAGTGGAGCAATTTGGGTGGATCTCAGGGGCATTATGCTGAGTGCAAAAAAGTCTCAAGAGCTCTCATACTATATGATTCCATTTGTATAACATTCTAAAAATGACAAATCTATAAAGAAAAAATTAGTGGTTGCCAGCAGTTAGGGAAGGCGGGTGGAAGAGAGGTGAGTGTGACTATAAAGCGAGAGCAGGAGGGAGGTCTTTGTGGTATAACAAGTCTGTGTCTTGATTGTGCTGATCGTGGTTACATGAATCCACATTTGTGATAAAATGCCACATAAAACTACACACAACATTGTGCCAGTGTCGATATCTGGGTTTTGGTTTGACCGTTAGTTACATAAGATGTAACTATTGGGTGAAATTGGCCTAAAGAGTACATGGGATCTCTCAACTATTTTTGCAATCTCCCTTGAATTGACAATTATTTCAAAATAAATAGTTTTTTTAAAAAGCATTAATTTGTTTTTTTTTTCAATTTAATTTTACAGAATCAAAGAGTCTAACAGTATATCTTGTTAGATACGGTATGTCCTCATAATGTATACATTATAAAAAGCATTAATTTTTGATAACATATCTCAATTGCATTATGCTAAGTGAAGGAAGCTATATGCAAAAGGCTGCATACATACTGTGTGATACCATCTATCTGACATCCAGGAAAAGGCAAAACTATTAGATAGAGAACATACCATTGCTCGTCTGGGATTGGGGATTGACCACAAAGAGGCTGCATGATGGAATTTTCTGGGTCAGTGGAATGGTTCTGTATCTGGTTCTGTATTTTGATGGTGGTGTTGGTTTTACAGCTGTATGCATTTATCAAAAACTATAGAACTATAAAAGTGAATTTTACTTTATGTGAATTAAAAAATCAAAAAAGAGGGCCAGGTATGGTGGCTCATGCCTGTAATCGCAGCGCTTTCAGAGGCTGAGGCAGGAGGATTGCTTGTGCCCAGGAGTTCCAGATCAGCCTGAGCAACATAGCAAGACCCTGTCTCTACAAAAATGACCTGGGCATGGTGGCGTGTGCCTGTAGTCCCAGCTACGCAGGAGGCTGAGCCAGGAAGATTGCTTGAACCCAGAAGTTGAGGTTGCAGTGAACTTTGTTGATGCCACTGCACTCTAACCTGGGCAACAAAGTGAGAGAGACCCTGTCTCAAAAAAAAAAAAAAAAAGAAAGAAAGAAAGAAAGAAACTTGTGCTGAAATATAAATACATTTTCTAAGAGCTTACCTTTTGATGACTTTGAGAATTTTCCAGAAATTTCTAAGAAATGTGTGTTTTCTTTCCTAACAGGTGATGGTATGAGTGAAGAAGACATGCTTCAGGCAGCTGTGACCATGTCTTTAGAAACTGTTAGAAATAATTTGAAAACAGAAGGAAAAAAATAATACCTTTTAAAAATCATTTAGCTATTCATACTTTGCAACATTATCCTGTGTGGTTACAACATAGGGTCCATTTTGGTAACGTGTCAAATAGATGAGGAAATTAAGACTTTTAGGTGGTTTGCAAACAAAATGATGACAAAGTGGAAAAATGTGTCAGTTGTAAGACTAAATGATCCTTTAAATATTAAATAATGATCCTTTCAATACTAGCCAAAGAGGCATTCAGCAATTAAAGAAATTTAAAATAGTTTTCTAAATGTTCCTTTTTATTTTTTTGAGTGTGCAATAACTAACATGTCTAAAATTAGGGCATTTTGGGGGGTGTTTTTGCAGACCAACTAATTAGCTCTTGCCACAGAACTTTCTTCATACAGTTTGGTTTTCTTTTTTTCTGTCTTCTGTTACAGGTAATTTGGCTCACTTTCGTCATCTGATAGTTGCCTTTATTTCTCATTAACCAAACTAACCTTTCAGGAAAGTGTCTCTTGTCTGTGTTGATAATATTTAATAGTAATGGTTCCAGAACAAACGGTTCTCCCTCCAACTATGTATCGTGCGCTTGAGTGTTTTCTCATGTTACTTCCTCTGATCACAATTTTTCTGCTACCTGGTTTTCATTATTTTTCTATAACTCTTTTGAAAGATGGTCATCTTTTCTGAGGTTTTGTTTTAAGCCCTCTACGATGGGATCATTATTTTATGACTCTGGTGCATTCCTAAACTCTGAAAGCAGCCCTGCGCAAATATCTGAGAATAAATGAGCATTTTTAAAAATGTGTGACTACATGCTTTCCCAGATGCTTTATGAATGTCTTTTCAATATGTTAGAACTTCACAGCTTTGTTGTAACCTTTTTCCTGCGCCTTATTATTTTCTTTCTTCTCCAATTGAGAAAAATAGGAGAAGCATAGTATGCAAGCAAGCTTCCTTCTGTTATAAAAAATAACATGAATACCCACCATGAATGTATGATAGATGAAATTTGGCCTTCAATTTTAATAGCAGGGTTTTTTTTTTTGGGGGGGGTCATGTGACTGGAACTTTCTCTTCTATTTACAATTGAGTCATGGAATATAGTTGTCTACTTCACATCTTTTAGTATGTACTGCTTGCCAGAGATGGTGATCTGGAACATGAAAATAATTTGCTAGCAAAAATATATTTAACTTGCATCATGTTTAGGTAGCTTAAGAACTATAGAGTCACAGTCTTAATGGGTCTGTAAATAACAAAGTCCGTAGTTTTGATAAATATTCTTTAATTGAGATGTACAGAGAGTTTGTTGTTGGGTCAAAATAGTAGTATGATTTTGATGAAAACCATGTCTCTGTGAAATGGGTGTTTTAGATGCTGTTATTTGTTTTCCATCCTGTTTTGAAGCCCTTTTGAATGTTGAATTGTTCATAAGCTAAAATTCAAGAAGAAATTTCAGCTGACAAGGTAGATAATTAAAGTATGGTATGTTGCCCTACTGGTGTGTGGCTGCACACATTTTATCAGGGAGAGTTTTTTAATCTAGGATTTATTGCTAACTAACTGAAAAGAGATGGAAAAATATCTTTTATTTATGATTATTAAATAGCTTTTTCTTGGATAGAAAAGATTTTTTTAGTCATTATTTTGTGCCAATTAAAGTTTGCTGAAGTTTCCCTTACCCAAAATTGACAGTTTTATTTTAAAATCTAAAGTTTTCTTTTAACAGTTGAAAATGTTTTAGTAGAATTAGAACTGCAAAGGTTGTAAGAGTTTAGTAGTACTACTCCCTCAAGATTTACAAGCTAAATATTTTAAGACTGAACATTGATGTAATTATCCCCAGTATGTTAGTCATATTTTCCCATTGAAAAGTACATTAAACTTTTCATACACTTGAATCGATGAGCTACCTAATATAAAAATGAGAAAACCAATATGCATTTAAAAGTTTTAACTTTAGAATTTATAAAATTCATATATTATATACCCTAGTTAAAACACTTAAGAAAATATAATATGTTGACTTTTAGTCGTTAGGGGCTTTTTAAAGCAGAGCTGAGCACACACTGGATACGTTTGAATGTGTTTAGTTTGTTTTGAAATTGTTATATTTGGCAGACAGATCCAGAATCACTAGGGAACTGCCATCTTGTTTGGATTGGCTTAAATTTAACTGAATGTTTAGATTCCATTTCTTAATTGATTGGCCAGTATGTAAAGATGCCAATGCTTATAATCATAGTATCAAGAAATTTAAAAGTTATAGAAAGATATATAGTTCACTCATCAGGAACTGCCATTTATTGTAGACCACCTGCAAGAAAGTCAGGAACAATGAAATTCACAAGAATTGTCCTGCCAAGTACTTTATAAAGATTTCCATTCTGTTTTACCAATTGGGAACACCTTAATGTTTAATATTTAAACTATTGGTATCATTTTTCTAATGTATAATTTGTATTATGGGGATAAAATATGCACAGTGGTAATACTAGTGTTATAAAGTTTAAACAAACTTTGGAAATACCACTTTCATATTTTCAGATGTCATGGATTTAATAAGTAGTTATTTATGTTTTAAAAATTCAAAGTAGTTAATCTCTAATCTAAAACCATCAATATACATTTTTACAGTAATATACAACTATTTCAGTAATATAAATTGTTTGAAAAGGTTGCTGCAGGTAAACTCTATATTTAAACTTTTAAGATCTTGGCCAAATAATTTATAATTCACAGAATATTTTATTTAAGGAGGTGCTTTTTTTTCTTTAAAACTTGATTTTTTTAAATTAATGCTTTATTCAGAATATGATGCCAAAGTTAATAAGGAAAAAAAATCTAAAACTAGTTGAGTATCATTAGAGGCAAAACTACCAGTAATCTATATTGTTTCATTTAATATCAAGTTGAACAAAATAAATTTTATTCTAGTCTGAGTCTAAATTACATCTTGAATGTCTACATGTTTTATACTATTCTTAAAATCATGCTAGTGCCAAAAGTTACTAAATTTTTTAAACTGCCCCATTGGACCTGTACAAATCTGAAAAAGATTGATTCAGTGCATAATCAAAATATGATTTACAAATCTTAAGTTGAAAAACAAATATTGATATTTTAAATTCTTAGGATTCAGTAATTAATATTGACCTCCTATTAAAAACTTTATCTGCCAGCTACCAAAAAAAAAAAAAAAAAAAAACCCCACTATCTGGAATTGAAGAGGCCACTATTTTCAAAGTGAATTGTTTGTTGTATCTGGGCCCCAACAAGTATGGAGATATGATATATATACTATAACCTTAATTAAGAAAAACCAGATTAGATCAGCTAACCATTTCAGCAATGTAAATAATTTTTTATTTTTTCATATTCAAAATAAAAACTTTCATTTCTGATTCCTTTATAACCAGCATCTTTTGCTAAAGAAATGAGCTGGCTTTGTATTGTTTTTTAAAGTCTTAAACATAATAAAAATATTTTTGTGTTCTATTCTACTTTCACGAATGACAAGATTTTGACATTGTTGGTTAATTCTCAGATTTTGATTTCTTTTTTATTTGAAGAAAACCTTGCTATTTTTACTTTTTCCAAAATGGTCTGGCATTTTTAAGAATTAATGCTAATAACATAACTTCTAAATTTATGGTAATTGGCATGTTTAATAATAGTGTACCTAAAAAAATGTTAAGACTATGGATTCATAGACAAAGCAAGTGGGAAACATTAGTGAAATATCATGTGGACATTCCTGATTCGTTTAGGAAGCAGCTCATTTGTCTCTTGCATAGTTCAAAGATGAATGTTTCCTGGAACCTTTGTAATGGTTTTTTCTTTGAAAGAAGAAAATGTACATTTGAAATGTGATTATCTAATTTCTGTAACACTGGATTATTACTAGGAATAACTTTTAAACAATTACTCTTCTGTATAAATAAAATATTTGAAATTCAAGTACAGAAACCATGTGAAATAAAAAGCATTGTCTTTTGGCCATGATACAAGTGCACTGTGGCAGTGCTGTTTGCTCAGGACCCAACTCTGCAGCCCTTCTGTGTGTGCTCCTCTCTCCTAATTCATTTGCTGTTACTACACACACAGGCCTTCCTGTCTGGTCCTTAGAAAAGCCGGGCTTCCAAAGCAATGTTGAACACTGAGTATTCTATTGTTAATGTGGATGTTCAATGAGTTGTATTTTAAATATCAAAAGATTATTAAATAAAGATAATGTTTGCTTTTCTATTTCCTTTTTGTGTTACTAATTAATAGCCTTGCCATTCAAGATATGGTTGGAGGACCAGCATCTATATCACCCAAGAACTTTTCAGAAATGCAGAGTTTTAGGCCACACTCCGACCTACCAAATCAGAGCCGGTATTTTTAATAAGATCCCCAGGGGACTTGGCATGCAGAGTGAAGTCTGAGAAGCACTGTTTTATGGATTGTTCTCAACCAGCTGCAGTGATGAATAAAAGAGGCCAGGGGAGCCCATTGATGTTCATTCCATTCCAGTGAACTGCTGCCAATGGGTCCATTATTATTAGATCCTCCAGTCTTTTCCAAGAGAAACTAAGAATTCCAGATTCTTATTTGAAATCTGAATATTTAAAAATGTTTGTTCAATTGTTTTTTATCCCTGGGGACCAAACAAAGCACGTTAGCAACAATTTTTAAGAGTGCTGTTTTTCCTCATTTTTCCTCATTTTATTCAACGCTGGACAGCAGAATCCAAATGTAATAATTGGAATCTGCCTAGACTGACTGAGGAATATTTTGTCCTCAAATTTGATAATGAGGGTTGTATTATATCCATTTTAGTTTTGATTAGGATTGGGCACAAATTTTGAAACAATTTTTAAAATCATTACATGCATCTTTTTAGCATAACTTCCTGGCTTAGCACTTAAAAGGATCAATTCATTGAATTTGGATGCCACCAATGGCTCTGATCTCAACACTCATCTGCCTGCCCTGTTAAATACAAAATTGATTTGAAGGCCCATTTTATGTTAGCTAAAAACTCTAAAGTTAGGGAATTCTTGTATTGTCCTTATGCTGCAGATTTGCATGTTTTAGGACTTTTTAAACCATTTTGTCTCTGTCACCAAATGCTCAAATTTCACTTTATAGGTCATTTGGCTCCAGCTGTGCTCTTTAGCCTCTGCTCTTGACCTTTCCTCTTTACACACCCAGCAGGCCTCCTGGGAAACAAACCAGGCCCTTCCCCTACCTCTTGGTACTCTGTCACTCCTTGTCCCCTTTCTTTTGCCCTTTTGCTGTCCCTGCCCCTAACTATCATTGGCCATTCCCTGCTATAAGGACTCTTCTCTTGCACACTGGGCTTATTGTTTTCTTTGCCCTGTGCCAAGGTAGTTCTCCCAGTGTTCAGTTTTTCCTGTGCCAGGGACTTCAGCCACCCTTTGGCTCACGGACTACCAGAGAGAAACAACTCCTGTGTTATTCATTCACTCATTCAGCAAACAATTTGAGCACTAGGTTGTAGGAGACAGAGCCATGAATAAGAATATTCATGAATATTCAAGAATATTCACATTCAGAATATGAATACTTTGCTGTCTTGGCATGGTTTGCCGTCAGAGGAAACATTTAATGACTTTGACTTCATAACACGTTAAGAGCTGTGTTTGTTCTGTGAGATCAGAAGACAATAAAACGGTGCTGTGACAGGGACTGGAAGGGAGGGCTGCTTCAGACTGGGTGTTTAGGAAGGCCGCTGTGTACAGACACCTGAAAAATGATGCGCAGCCATACAAAGGTGTGGTGCCTCCACACCTGCCCAAGAAAGCCACCGCAAGCACAGCTCTGGGGCGGGGGAGTGGCTTCTTGTCTGAGGAACACAGAAGGCTGAGGCTAGCAGGTTAGTGAACAAAAGAGGAAATCGGGATATAGGCAAAATCTTGTCATGTACAGTTTTATAAATGAAGATAAGTTTGGGTTGTATTTATATTTTATTACCCCAAGCAATCTAGCTCCATTTTCTAGAATATTCCCTCCTTTCTAGAATATTCCCAAGCCTTTTAAACAAAATCTTGTAAAAGGCCCATTATCTACTTTTTCTACCAAAGAGCAATCTGTGCCAGTGTCCATCTTATACAGGTGCCTGTAGTCTCAGCTGCATGGGAAGCAGAGGCAGGAGGATCAGTTGAGGCCGGGGAGTTTGAGGCTGCAGTGCATGATTGCTCCTGAGAATAGCGCTGCACTCCAATCTGGGCAACAAGTGAGACCCCCGCCTCCAAACGATTAAAAAAAAATTACTGTAAAAAAAAAAAGACCTGGCTAAATTTTTGACTCTGAAGATTTTGACTCAGATCAGAATTTTAAGCAAGGCTCCCACCCCCACTTGTGCATTTTTGTTTTCCTTCCTGTTAAAGCTATGCAATTTTTAAAATCACTATCAGACAACTATATCTCAGTTTTGAAATCTTAGCATCATGGTTTGTGGTTGTCAATCCACATCATCAATTGTGATTAATATCGGGTTATCTCCCAGTTATATCCCTTTTGTCTTTCTCAGCCACTTTTAGTCCAGGACATCATCACATCATGTAATAAGCATGTGCAATCACATGTTAGCAGTTCACTTGGCCTTCAGGCTCTCTGTTCTTGAGTCCAGCCTTCCCAAAGCTGCTTAACCCTGTCTTTTAAATTAAATACACACACACACACACACACACACACACACACACACTTTTTTCTAAAGAGTCGGGGTCTTGCTCTGTCACCCAGGCTGCTTCAAACACCTGAGCTCAAGCGATCCTCCCACCTCAGCTTCCCAGTAGCTAGGACTACAGAAGGGTGCCACCGCGTCAGCTTCTGTGAAAATTATTTTTCGAAGTGTTCCCAGGAAGAAATGGAAAGGGTACAGTGGGGAAGGAAGGGGGACAGGGAAAAGAGGGAAGCCAAGCAAGGGTATAATATTAAGCAAAGTCTCAATCCTGCAGGCAAGTCTGGAGGCAGTATATTCACATCTTAGAGTTATTATAAACAGGGCAGGTGAGCTGCATCATTTTAAACTCCCACTGAGCATAGAGGCATTGTGGGCTCTGGCAGACTGAAGACAGTTGTCTGACAAAGAGACACAGGTGCCGGCTGGTGTGCTCAAAAAGGGTAAAGGGATGTGGAGGTACACAAGAGGGGCACAGGTATCTTCTGCTGCATCATGCATCCAAGCAAAAAGTGGGGATTCAATTACTATATATGAAGGGGAGAACAGACTTTGGGGAACAATTAGCAGTCGCTTCCACATACGACAACAGCAGAAGAGAGATGTTAACATTTTTTTGAAAGATAAAAAGTTGGGCCGGGCGCGGTGGCTCACGCCTGTAATCCTAGCACTCTGGGAGGCCGAGGCGGGTGGATCACTCAAGCTCAGGAGTTCGAGACCAGCCTGAGCAAGAGCGAGACCTCGTCTCTACTAAAAATAGAAAGAAATTATCTGGCCAACTAAAATATATATAGAAAAAATTAGCCGGGCATGGTGGCGCATGCCTGTAGTCCCAGCTACTCGGGAGGCTGAGGCAGTAGGATCGCCTAAGCCCAGGAGTTTGAGGTTGCTGTGAGCTAGGCTGACGCCATGGCACTCACTCTAGCCCGGGCAACAAAGCAAGACTCTGTCTCCAAAAAAAAAAAAAAAGAAAGAAAGATAAAAAGTTGATGCAGGAATGAGCAGTACTAGGAAGCTGAATGCTAAGTGTTAAAGAGAAGTATGCCCAGCAGTACACAGGAAATGAAAGCAACAAGTATTTTGGCAGGTGGAGGTGAGATATGGACTGAAATTAGGAGGTTTGGTTAAAAGTCTCTGAAAGAAATAGCAGATTCCCTAGAGAGGAGGCATCATCAATAAAAAAATATTTTATATAATTTGCAGAACTAAAAAATTTGGTTTTCGAAAGGGTTCACTGAGTGCCTAATATAATGAATGAAACAAAAACAAACCCACACCAAAGCACAACATAAATTGTGAAACATAATTCCAGAGCATCAGAGATAAAGAGAAGATCCAACAAGCCGCCAGGAAGAAAAATAAAGCCCAGAGAATAATCAGAGGAGACTAGAGCAGGAAAACACAGGGCCCTGGGTAGAGAGGACTGAGCCTAAGCCAATTGATAGAATTCTTGTTTTAATAAAAACAGAATTAGGAGCATGCTTTATAATTTTGTTGGTAAATTTTAGAAAGATTAGTGATTCCATAGTAACAAATTGTGCAAACTTTAAAAATGGACTCTGTTAACTTCAGGAAGAACAAAAATTTGAAAAATGAAGGAAATGTAATCTTAGTACATACCACTTGACCCAACAGCAACAAACAAGATGTATGTTGTCATATAAAGTAAACATTGATTACTGACTTTACTAGTAATTATGATATCACTATATTGAAAGCCCAGAAGAAAGGGCAGCAGAGGCATGAGGAAATACAAGTGTGCTAAATCTTTTGTTTTTCCATAATGGAAAGTTGAATGTCTAAAATTAATAAGAAAATGATAATCATAAGCATAATGCTTAGAAATTCAAAGAGAAATATCACACTAATATTTTTAAGTCTTCTTTTAAAAAAATGGGTTTTTGCTTTACACTTGCATAAATAAATCCATTTGGATAGTTTTCTCAGAACAAAGGAACTGTTTTTCCTATAGGAGTATTGATCCCACTGCTTGAGAAACAGAAACCAGCTTGCAACTGATAGTAATTTTGTTTGTTTGTTTGCATTGTTTTCTTTTTCTATCTATTGAGGTTTCAAAATTCCAAGTTCAGAATTTCAGCTGGGCAACCTAGATCCCACCACATGGAGCCACTGAGGTCCATGGGCTCTGTCTGATTGAAACATTTGATTGTGCTGCGTTGGTTTTCTCCTCATTGAGTGATGATGAAGAACATGGGATTAGCTACAGTGATAATTTGGCAGGAAAAGGAAGGAAGAGGTGTCTTCAGCTCAAATGTTATCACACTTCCATATCTTTTAACTTTTTATTATAAAAAATTTCAAACATATGCAAAAGCAAGACTAGTATAATGAACCCCTATGTATACACCACTCAGCTTCAACAATTATCAACTTCTGATGAACTACCCTGTCCTCCATTATTTTCAAACACATCAAAGATACCATATCACATTATTTATCAAGATAATACTTTAAGTCTCTTGGGCCATAGGCATCTCATAGAAAGAAATAAGGAACTTTTAGGACATAGCTTTTATGTTAATTACTTAATAAATTATGTAAAGGCATATATTTGTGTTTGATTCATTAACTGCAGTGTCTTTGTGGCATGACATGAATTTACACCTATATAAAATATGAGTTCAATTTACAATAGCTAACCTTTTCACCATCATTCAGTAACCCAAATTGGTCCTAAATTCAAATCATTCCCCATCCCATTCAGAGTAAAAGCCAGAGTCCATACAATGATGTACCAAGCCTTCTGCGATATGCCTGCTTCACACCCTTACTTCTGGGTTCTCCTTGCTTACGACCCTTCCCCAGCCCGTTCTGCTCTAGCCATCCTTGCCCTCCTGCTAATCCTCAAACCGGCAAAGGATTCACCTGCCTCAGGGCCCTTGCATCAGCTGCTTCTTTCTGCCTGGACTGCTTTTTCCCAGATATTCATATGTCTCACTCTTATTTCCTTCAAGTCTCTGTTCAAAGATCTTCTTATCAGTGATGCCTTCCCTGACCATTCTCTACAACATTACAAGTACTCCCTCTCCCCACATCCTTCCCATATTATTCCTGTTTTTTCCCCATAGCAGTCTTCACTACCTATCTTAAATTTATTACATTTTATTTATTTCCTGTGCCTTCCCAGTAGAATGCAAGCTTCATGAGACCAGGGACTCTGTGTTTTTTCTCTCTTGCTTTATCCCCAGTGTCCAGAATAATGGTAGACACATTAATAAGTTCCTGATTTGGGGTGGAGAAGAGGCAAAAAAAAAAAAAAAAAAAAAAAAAAAAGTTGCTGATCATCAGTATGCCACTTTTTTTGTTTTGTTTTTTGTTTTTCAGACAGAATCTCCCTCTGTCGCCTTGGGTAGAATGCAGTGGCCTTATCAGAGCTCACTGCAACCTCAAACTTGTGGGCTCAAGTGATCCTCCTGCCTCAGCCTCCCAATTAGCGGGGATTACAGGCATACCCCACCGTACCCAAATGGTATCTTTCACATAATTACATGAAAAGCATTAAAAAAAACTTCCAGAATGAGATGGAAATTTTCTTTTAGAAACATTCAGATATCAGGGAGAGCTACTACTGCCTGATGCCATAAGATTCCAAATACTGGAGGTACTCCCAATGTTCTGTTCGAAAACAGTGCAATCTGTGGTAGCCCCTTCTGTGAATAAAATCAAAGAGAAAGATGCCAGTACATTTAGTGCAATGGTTTAAAGAACTGCAGACCTATCATGTCCTTTTCAAAACAAAAAATCTGCTAGTCTCCCTGGCCAGGTGCTGTGTGTTCACTCACCAGGCGCCACGTGTTTTAAAGTCACGTGACAACCTTTCTTCCTTAGAAAGGAAAGCAAGCAAGGCAGGATGCTGGTGTGTTACAACTGCAGTAACTGAGGACCATGGGAGGTTGGGCACTTGCATAGCTAGTGCCACCAATGCATTTACATTAGAACAGCACTTCTCTACTAAGTTGCCATGCATGCGGTCCTCTAATGAGTCGTTTTAAAAAGGCTGCCTTTTAACTTCATAGGTGAAATCGGCTTCATGAATAAGGCTCATCATCATATATTAAAGAAGGTTAGTGTTTAAACTGTTAGCTGGAAAGCCATCAGAGGAAATTTCTATTATAGAAGAAAGTGTTTCCTGCCTGGACACTTTAATTTGCAACTCATCCTTTGTATCTTTGTATCCTCAGTTCCTACCAATAATGCCTGGCACAGAATAGCCCTGCAGAGGTTAGCTAATCGATACAGTAACGTTTGATAAGTTATCTGCAGCCGCTTCCTGCGCAGTGGAACGACCCAGCCAAGTCTCCTCGCACCGAAGGCTGTAGTTTGAATTAAAACACTCGGTTTTCAACAACACTGTGAGGGTCTGCAGGGTTCCCGGGCCACGCCGGCTTCGGGGAGCACCCATTAAGGGTCGCTTGCGACGCCGCTGCTGCTTCCCGCTACTCCTTCCTTGGCCAAAGCCGAGTGGCAACGTGGAGGCTGACCTTGCCCTGGGCTGAAAGCAGCTGGCCCGCCCAGCTCGCACTCGGTCCTCCGCAATCCCATGCTCCCTTGCGCCAAGGACACGTCCGGCGGCTTCGCAGGGCCCTTCTATGCCACCGCGGCGCCTCTCTATGATCTGCTGCTGCTTTCAGGGCGGGTGTCATGGCGGCCGGCGTCGAGTTGGCAGGAGTTGCCCACGGAACTGAGGAAAGTCTCTAAAGCAGAGGAAGAAGTGGCCCAGGCTGGACTGTGGGAAGTAGTGGGAATGAGCAGAAGGCCCTGTGTGGGTGACTGTATCACTGGAGGCGGGCCCCTGGTAAAGTCCCAGGCCAGGCCTCCGCGTTCCTAGGCAGAGCCCGGCTGTTGGGAGACCCCCGGAGCCGGCGTTGCCTAGGAACCCCGCTTTGTGCTGTCACACCCAGAGTGTTTCGGAATAGTCTCCCGAAGACAGCGGTTAGAGGACATTTGGCGGGATTGTCCGACGGCGCTGGACGCTTTTCTCGGAGCGGACCCGGTCGTTCTCTAAACCCGCAGCGATGTCGTCCTGGCTTGGGGGCCTCGGCACCGGCTTGGGCCAGTCTCTGGGTCAAGTGGGGGGTAGCCTGGCTTCCCTCACTGGCCAAATTTCAAACTTTACAAAGGATATGCTGATGGAGGGCACGGAGGAAGTGGAAGGTAACAGCTGGAGCGAGGGGAGGGACGGCTTTTTTGGGACCCGGGAAGGTCTGTTTGGTCCCCATTCCCATCAGTCATAAGACGCGGACAGGTCGCAAAGGAGTGCCACTCCTCCCTTTTTTCTTTACACTCCTTCCTTTGCCTCTTCTCAACCGATTTTCTATGGTGAAAGACCCCTGGGGTTCGGGGGAAAGACTTCTGGTTCTCCTACCTTTGAATACTCTGGACGTGTCAAAGCACAGTAGAGTGAAACTGCTCCTACGTTCAGCAGAGTTTATTTTTGTTTGGTTTTTCCACGCCCACCGCTCACTTTGCCCTCAGTTTGGGGGCGGATCAAATTTTTACCATCTTCCTTAATTTTAACAGAATTGTGTATGGCAAATAGTCACCTTTTTTGTTTTCTTCCATTTTTGTAACAATTGAAATAATTCATAATTTAAACATTCGGTGACTTGCCCTTTCTGTCATGAGTATATTATTTCTTAGTGAAACATGGCTGTGTTTTTCTATTTAGTTATTTTAGATTTTTGCTTATTGTGATGCCATATTTCAGCGCTCTGGCTGAAAATGTATTTTTGTGTATAATTGTCCATGTCTCCCATTTTCAACAGAACAGGGAAGATACCTATCCTTAGGGTATTGTATTCTTAGCAATCTTCGCTCATTTTTGAAGTCTTTCATCTTGTTTTACTAATGAATAGTGACCCAGAGTTACCTGGTAATCGTTGATTAAGTTAAAAGTTAATTACTATTTTGATTTTTTTTTTTTTTTTGGAGACATAGTCTCGCTCTGACGCTGGGGCTTGAGTGCCGAGGCATCAGCCTAGCTCACAGCAACCTCAAACTCCTGAGCTCAAGCGATCCTCCTGCCTCAGCCTCCCTAGTAGCTGGGACTAAAGGCGCGCAGCACCCTGGGGTAATTTTTTCTATTTTTAGTAGAAACGGGGTCTTGCTCTTGCTCTTGCTCTTGCTCAGGCTGTTCTGGAACTCCTGAGCTCTAGCTATCCTCCTGCCTCGGCCTCCCAGAGTGCTAGCATTACAGGCTTGAGCCATTGCGCCCACCCTTTTTTAATTCTTGACATTTCTTTCGACAATTACTGTTTGGATATAAAGAGTTGTTGGCCTGGCGCGGTGGCTCATGCCTGTGATCCTGTCTTTCTGGAAGGCTGAGGTGGGAGGATAGCTACAGCTCAGGGGTTCAACACCAGCACAGTAAGACCCTGTCTCAATTAATTAAAATAATAAAAAAAGAGTTGTTTA